>NW_009258128.1:1428278-1728234 GCF_000149755.1 Phytophthora sojae | reverse complement strand
GTAGATCAATATCGTCCGGATCGTATTCCCACTGAGAGAGATCTTGATCCGGCGATCCGGCTGATTCCATCTCCACGTCCCGCGATCCAACGTGGTCGTCGACCACTGGAGTAGGTGTTACCACCGTGGCCTGTTGTTCCTTCAGAAATCGAGCCATCGCAGCCTCAAAGTAAGACTCCAGTTTGCCATTCGACTCATCTGATCCAGTAGCACTGGTGGTCCGATCGGTCGACTTGGGTTTCTGCTTCCGAGGTCCTGACCGCATGCGTTCCTGACGTTGACTCCGTGATCGCGCGTCCAACATCGCAGATCCTGAAGGGCCGAGGGACATTCGTTGGGGTTCAGACGACGTATCCGATACATGTTCCGCTGCGGAGACATAAGGTGACGACGATCGGTACCCAGTGGCCTCCACTCGCGGCGATGACACTGGAGCCGGCGACACCGGATCTGGCACCTTCGGGTCCGGACTGTCCGCGATCATGTCGACCAAAGGTCTCAACTTGTCGACCAATGTCTGAATCGCTGTCTGGATCACATCGAGATCTTGATCGAAAAGATCGTTCGCTTCAAAGGCGCCAGCCACGAAGCCGGCTTCCTTCAACAGCCCGAGCAGGTTCTTCACCGCCATCAGCTTGTTATCCGTCACTCGGCGGGCCGAGATCAGGCCCTTCGGGTCGTCGATCTGCTCTGGCCGCACGATCACCATGACAGGATCTTGACGCAAGAAATCTCGCAGTTCCTTCAAGTAATACTGACGATCCAGGTCAGCCTCAGACCAGTCGAGCGCCGACGGTCTGGGATCTTCGTCGTCCAAGCCTGGCGCTCTCAGCTTCTTCCTCACGATCTGGGTCTTGTCCGCGATCGCGTCCAGGTAGTCCGCATCGAGCCTGGTCGGCGAGTCAGCGAACGCGTATCGGTCCGATCCCGCCTTAGTTTGTTTTGTTAGTGAATCTCGGTTCGCACCAAGATCCACCGGGGTCCCCGAAGGGACCTGGGGAGGATGTTGAGGTTTGGCTTCTAGATCTGTCTCCAGATCACCCTCGATTCCGTCAACAGAAGTCCTCCGAGCACTCTGTCAATCCGCGGATCTCGTTTTGTTCAGCACCGTCTTCGTCGATCCGATATCCGACGACGCCTCTTCCCCTGGTTTTTTTCTTCACTTGCGCATCTTCTACGGACTCACGGTGAAATCCGGAGTCCCCAAAAGATCCGGGCACGCGCACCATTGTGGTGTAGCGGGATCGGCCAAAATCTGGTTAAGGCCTGATCGAGCTTCCCACCAGCGCCCAAACACCGACTAACGGAGGGGGTCCCCCAACGATCCGTGATCGGCTGAACTTGTTCTCACCTTGTGTACCCGTCAGCGGGCTGGATCTGCTCTCTCGGGGCTCCGAAGATGCAGCACTTGGTGAAGATCGAGTGTCTTGGCGTGACGCGGGGATAGTTTGTGGAGCAGCGCGGTAGTCTTCGCTCTGCGTCCGAGTATACGCTCCGATCGAGGGTTGTTCGCTCCGATCGGTCGGCCTGGAGTTGATCCAAGGCCTGTAGTTGCCTTTCCGGGTGTGTTCCTTCCTTTCCTGGGTTGCTTGCCGCTTCCTATAGCGGGATCGAGGTTGATCGAGAGGAGAAACGATCGCCGGCCAAGCAGTATCCGGTCGATCTGGGGTTCGCACACAAGAAATAGATCGCTAGAGTAGGTCAAGCTGGCCAATGTATTAATCCAGTCTTAACCGTACCACTAACTCACTGTCCAAAAGTGTCGATGCTTGCCGAGGCCAATGTAGCTCCTGGGACTTGACGACTTGAGGGCACTTGTGGTCTTCTGTGCAAATGGCGTTCTGATTTATGTTTAGCTGGTCTCTCTCTACCGCTGCCATCTCATCTACCATCCTACAACCAAACGATTACTGGATTCTTGCCCTGGCTTCGCCCGCATGTGCTTCCCATCCGGGTCGATCGGCGATCCACGATCGGCTCCCAATCCACGATCGACCCCGATCGGCTCCCGATCCACGATCACCTCCTGATCCACGATCGATCCCGATCGGCGATCGGCGATCAACTCCCGATCGATGACCTGTGCGATTTGCCGTGCGCTGCCGACCCGTCCTCTTTTGTCCTCGGCCGCCCTAGATCTGCGAGATTGGTCGTCGATCCGGGCTTGGGTCTACGTCGAATCACGCCGCAGTCCAAGCGCGATCGCCCGTAATCTGTCTTGACATATGTGTTGTCTTACGCGTCGACGTTATCCAATCGCTTGAGATCTCTCGATAGACCCTCTTGATCCGCGACCGCAGCCTGATCCCTGCCTATCGTTCTGCCACCATGTCGCTTGATGTCATCGCAGTTGGAAATTCTTGTTCGGTGCTTCGCCACAATTGACCAAGTCAGCTGTAGGCTCCGCGCTCAATGTTACTTCCTCAGGCGCTAGGGTAGCGATAGCCGAGTTCGTTGGTTCTGTCAGAGTCAAGGGTGGACTATCGACTGCTTCTGCCTCGGCTCGCTCCTCCGACTCGGCCAGCCTCTCCCATTGCTGGGCGCAAGTCAGTGTCGAATCCCGCTTCTTGGTAGACGGCCACGTAGTCACCCCTTTCAGTTCAGGGTAGTTTCAACGGTCCACAGCTGACGGCTGTCGAGCCAGCCACTCGGCGTACAGCCGTTGTTCCTTTTGCAGCAGATCCTTGTCCATAGCCGCTTCGTAGGCCATGACTAGCCAATCTTTGTACTTCGCCGAGTGCAGCCTGACATAACCATCGGGCGGTAACACCCCATGCGGCGCCCAGGCAACCACTGGGAAATGTGCTGGGCACCACGTCCAAGTCGGCTTAAGGTTGGTCAGGCGAACTCGAGCCACTCGGTTACGCCGGTCGAATACCACGGTCGGTACCCAGTCTTTAGTCCGGCGTACCCAGAAGTCATGTGTTTCATCACTTGGTTGATTCCTCATCAGCCTGAACTCGGTGGGAACTCGGCTCTCGAGATTCACCGGTTCGGTCGGGCCGTCTGTGATGTAGAGGCCGCCCTTCGGTTCATCCGCTGAGTTCTGGGACTTCACGAGAGGTAGGACAACTTCATCTGGTAACTTCGCCATCGAGTTGTACAGATCCAGGCGGATCCCAGCCGGAATCATGAAGTCCGTACCGAGGATCAACTCGACTCCCGCGTGGTGATCGAGGATCCATACTTCAAATTCATACGTGACCTCCCAGCCAAGTGTCACCTTCACCATCGCTCGTGACATCGTCGCCACTTTGCCTTTCCCAATACCTTGAACGCCAATCTGTTGATCCTGGCGTGTGAACCGCTTTAACCGCAGCCTCTTCGCGAACCCTTCGCTTACTGCCGACACATTCGCGCCGGTGTCAAGCAATATCTTCGTACGCTGGTCATTCACCGCTCCCATTATGAGAGCTCTCATCCGAACTCGGCGGTCAAACTTTTGTGACGACCACCAGCGGAGTCGCTCCCCAGGGAGCAGCTTCATAACTCTGGTGGCTGTGGTCACATCCGTCGATCGCTGAGTCGCAACTGCACTGCACAATCTCGCTCGGCTTTCTTCTCCACTCTCGCCGAGCTCACAATCAAATCCATCGCTTTCACAATCCAATACGTCGTCTTCTCGGTCCTCGGGCCTTCCTGCCTCACCCACAAAGGCAAACACAAAGTTCGCCTGTACTGCCGGCTCGGCTGACTGTAGCAGCCCGGTATCATCCAACCCGGTCAGTGTTGGCGGGCCGCCGAGTTTAAATCACTCGGCGTGTAGAGGTCCTGGAGGTCTTCAGGTAACTTGGACTTGTCAACATTGGACTTGACAAATGTGGCGAGCTTCTCATAGCGCTGGAACAGCTCGCATTGACCGACATCGTGCAATTGCTTGCAGAACTTGCAGCGACGGCGGCAGTAGTGAACGGAGTGGTTCGCACCACCGCAGGCAGCACAAGGTCCATACGAGGGGCGTTCACGGGAGTCACTGCGCCGCCCAGTCTGGTCACGCCGATCGTATCCTCGACTGGCGCGGTCAGCCGAGCTCGGCTGACCCCTGCGGTGATCACTCCTTGGTGTCCCAGCTGAGTTCCCTCGGCCCCCTGATCTACGGTCGCGGTCGCTGGTGAACCCGGTGTCGATGTAATCGTCTTCCGAGTCTACAGCCGAGTCGGAGTAGCTCGGCTGGCTGCCGTCGCTCTGATCGCTGTCCGAGTCGTAGAGGTTGGATCGCCGATTGGATTGGCGTCTCTCAGCCAGCTCATACGGGTCGTCCTCCAGCAGCGCTGTCGCTAGTCGGCGGTCTCGACCATCGTCGCGTCGGCTTCGCCGGTCATCTCGGCGGTCATCTCGGCGCGGCTCACTCCGCCGAGCTTCCGAGTGCCTTGGCGAATCGGTGCGCTTGGCATCTCGGTTGCGGCTTCCGATGAGACGGTCGCGCTGTTTCTTCCGGCGCTCCCCCAGGATCTTCTGGTTGATGATCTTCTCGACCTTCTTGATGTCGGTGAGCTGTTGCGGATAGAGCAGATCCATGACGTCATCATCTCCGCAGTGCAACGGGAAGTGTTCCACATGGTCAGCAGCATCCGCTCCACCGGCTTCGTACTGGATTTTCGCCGGCTTCGCATATCCGTTGAGACGAATGAGGAAGTCACACACCAGCTCGTTGTCCTTGCGCTGAGCCGAGTAATAGTGAGCTCGTGCCGACTGGTCAAACTGCGAACAGTAGTAGTCGGCAAATGCCTCGCTCAGCAGACTCCACTTCCATTGCGTCTTCTTCGGGAGCTGGCGATACCAGCTCTTCGCGCCTCGCTCCAGCTTCAGCGAGAATGGCTCATACCAGAGGTCTTGCGCCAGCCGAGTTCCCTTCATCTCGTAGATGAACCGCTTAAGCCACTGGAGAGAGTCATCCAGTCGGTAACGTTTGCCTTCGAACATAGGGATCTTGTCGAGGGACGCATGGGTGCGAACCTCCAAGTACTGCGTCCGATCACTTTCAGCGTCATCGAAGCTAAGGTGCTTGATGACGTCCTTCACCGACTCTTCAGCCGAGTTCAGGTACTCGCGCCCATCGTCGCTGTCGCTGAGCTCGGCTGTGTCTGCAGCGTCAAACAACTCAGCGTAGCGTCCACTTGGCTGCTTGCCACGCGTTGGCGTCTTCATATGCGAATCTTCGAAATACGGCGTACCCTCAGTCGAGCGGAACACCACGGCTCTCTTGCGTTCGGGAGTCTTCGGCAGGGGAATCCTGCTGGGGTCTTCGACGGTCTTCGGAGTATCAGCCACTCGTTTCGCAATAGTCTGCCGAGTTCCGACGGCCCCCCGCTCGAGACCAAACGAGACTCTCAACCGACGCTTCCACTTGAGGATTTCGCGTGAAGCTCGGCTGGGGTCCCAATCGCCGAGTAGTAGGCTGTTGGGTCGGCTCGTGCACCGGAACCCCATCGCCTTGAGTAGCAACACCGTGTCTTCGACCAGTTGGTTGATGTCGGTGCTGTTCACCGGCTGAGTCAGCTCGGGCCCCAGCACCGGCCATCTCGCCTGAGCCATCGCCACTGGGGCAAACATCATCATCCACTCGCTCTGAGCTCGCATCTCCTCTCCTAGCCTGCCCAGAACCTTGTTCGCACTTGGCGTATCCGCATTCCTCGTCGCTCGCGGGATCAGGGGCGGACGTTCCCCTTGAGCGGCGGCTTGATCTTCGTCGTCCGTATCATTGCCGAGCTCGGCCGCCAGGTTGCGCACAACTGGACGTGGGGTACCCATTCGTCCGACTTGCAGCGACAACTCGTCGACTTCGCCGAGTAGCTCGGCTTTCTCCTCATACTCATCCTCAACATCTTCCTCACTTTCTTGGTCTTGGGCATCCTCCTCATCGAACTGGACGGTGCGCGCCTCGCCCACCGTCGCGTCCGTGATCATCGCATTCGCCGAGTCCGCCGAGTTGGTCAGTCCAGCCGAGTTACTTCCAACCGTCGCTGGACTCGGCGTAACAATTCCCTTGACCATCTTCACACTCTCTTCTCTTCTCTTCTTCTCAAACCTTGGTTAGCTGGTACCTACGAAACACAAGCACACCCCTGTTCCCGGGTCGCGGCACCAGTTAGTACACACACAATCGTCAGTTGTCGTAACTTGGTTACAAACACAACAATAGCCGAGCTGGTCGGCTTTGTTGGCCTGCGCCAAGTTGCCCCCGAGCGGTTCGGCCCAACCGGGACAGCGGGTGTCTCGCCTTTCGTCGAGACCTGCCAACCAAGATCACCCCTCCGGAGAGCCGCCGAGTTCGACGGCCTCCGTTCACTTAACCCTGTGCCCTCCACCAAAGGATGGACGACCGCGCACGGAGCGCTTTTACAGGTCGCCGAGAGCAAAGGCTTCTCGACTCAGCAATCAGTGCCCGGGACGTACGGGAACACCGGCTCGCAGCGGTGGCGAGACTTTTCCTTCGCGCTTGGCGAGACACGCGCCCAACCCGGGCCGACCTTAATCTCTTGGCGCTGCCAGCCGAGTACCCTACAAGCTATGCCTCTCGGGTACCGGCAGCAGACATAATCCAGCCCCGTGCAGGGACTTACCGAAACGTGTACACGTGTTGTGGACCTAGAAAATTCTGCTCTGTTGTTTGTTATCTCTATCGGGCGCCCTGAAGGGGCGCCTCCACTATTCCTAAGTTCCTATACAAATACCAAATGAAAGTGGGCGGTTTTGGATCTCGGCCGACTCTTCGCTGAGCTCGGCGACGCTTGAGCTCGGCTGGTCCGGATAAGCTATCCGGATAATTCTTCGAACTCGGCTGAGCCGGATAAAGTGTCCGGATAAGCTGGTGAACTTGGCTGAGCTCAGCTACCGGTACAGTGTACCACTCCAGCCGAGTTGGTCGCGCGAAATCTGGTGTTTCCTACACCACACGGGCGCCAACGAGTCACCAAGTTGGTTTTCGTCGCGATCGAGGACATCGTCCAAAAGATACCTCGTAACTGTCTCAGATTTCTCACTAGGCGCCCAGCCCGCCCACCACTTTACAAACTTCAACGACCATCGGCGCTTCTCTGGTGCAAACATGAACCTGTACTGGGCACCCCCGCGCCGGAAACAGTGCGATGTGAACCAGATCTCGTCGCCGAGCAAATTCCGGCTGATCCCAGCCGCCTCAGCAACGATGTTCAGCACCTGCGTGAAATTGGTGTCGGACATCGGCGATCCCCATTTTACACCGACGTTTGCAAAGGAGGTAGTCTTGGTAGAAGCGGTCGCACCGGGCTTTAGTTTTTTACTGCAGCCACGTGGGATCTTCGTCAGCGATGGGAAAGCATAGTCACTATCGCGCCATGAATGGTGTAGTTTTGTCCGCGCGTATGCGAACCACCTCTCCAGGTTCGTCAACGCCTCGGCAGCTCGTTCCTCTTTCGGCAGATGGTGCAGCGAATACGTCCGACTGGCGAGTGGGTCGTGGTCTGTCTTTCGGTCACGAATGGTGAAGCAGCCGAAGCAGATCTCTGTGCCGTTTGCACGGGATTTACGTTGCAGTCCGAGCTGGATGCCGCCTTTCTTCATGAGCAGAACTTCGTTGATACGACACATTCCATAGAAGCTGAGCGAGCAGACCGCTGAGAACCAAATCCTCATAGTCTCGTTCAACATTGAGTTGGACTCCAGAAAGGCCATCATCTTCGTGAGCATTGTCAGCGACATCGGAGACGCACGCTTGGGTGTCCTTTCACGCTTCTTAGACTTGCTGAGCCTAGCTAGGATTTGGGTGATGGCGGCTGATCGAGCTGGGTTTCCGCGGGGAACAAGTGCTCCGTCCTGAGCTGTATCAATTACCCAGCGATCGTGGGAATGACCACCCGCAAGCATTTCCGGCTTGGTGTAGTGCCAACAGAGCGCTGCGCGAAGCTTCTCGGCGGGCCATTGGCTTGTGTTTGCAGTCGCGAGCTCGTTGATGTAGGCTGCTATAACGCCTGGTAGCTCCACAAACCGATGCTTCAGCAGGTCTGGATAACCTTGGCTTTGGCAGAACTTTGCGAATCGCTGAAGACTACCGTTGTAGTCAGTCGGTGTCCGGGCTTCTAAGCGCTGATCTGCGAACTTGGCAGCGGCGATAGCAGCGTTATAGAGCGGACTGGTTGTTGGGAGATCCATGGGCGCGACTTGACGACTTGCCGGTTCCGACAGAAAAGCTGAAATGAAGGTTATACTGTTGAGACGGCGTAGCTACACTTGAATCGGTCGTCCTCAATTGTACTCTAGGTGTCGTCCTCAATTGTACTGTCGTCCTCAATTGCACTGTCGTCCTCAATTGTACTCTGGGTGTCAGCCTCATCACGTACTATACAATTAAGGGAAACTGTACACAAGAGATTGTACCAATACTTTTACAAGAGCGGTGCATACATATTTGGTTTAGTGTACACTAGTCTTGTGCCAAAACTTATTTGGGATGGGCAGGCTTTCAACCAATAAACTTGCGTCGCACGTAATTTATTTCCCTCGCACGGCTGGAAGAAGTAGGCTGCGTAGATCACGGTGGTCTTGGCCTGTAGCATGAAGTGCATGGAGAAGGCCGGGTTAAACTCCATGTTCTTGTCCGATACGTTGATCAGCATGCTCTTACCTTTGACGATGATTTGCTTCTCCAGCACCGGGTCCAGCATCGGATCAATGTCCTCTTCGACACCCGCCACGACCAGAGCAACAACACTTCGGCTGCCAGCGAGGCGTTCTTCATCACACTCTGCTGGAACCCCTGGAGCTCCAGAAACGGAGTCAGCAGCTCGATAGTCTCTTCGTTGTTCATATCCTTGCTCCGAAGTTCTGCACGTTCTTGAGGAAGTCGGAGTCGCTCATCATCGATTGGGCGTAGGGCGAGAAGGACGTCTCTAAGTAGTCGATCTCCTGCTTGGCCACGTTCAGCTTCACCTGCTTCACCGGGATCAGCGGCAGCTTGAACAGGATCATCACACCGCCAAACATGGTGCTCGCACAGCTCCTTCTCAGCCGAGATACGAGCCGCGTCTTCCTCACATATCGCCTTGATCTGAGCGACTTGGTCGCCTCTGCGGACGAAACCTGGAGAGACTGCAGCATCGTGTTGATCTCCTCTGGCTTTCTCCAGCTTGACCAGTTCATCTGCGAGCTCAGCTCCCTGGATGAGCTTCTTCAGTCCGAGGTTCACGCGCCTTGGTCTCGTCCAGCTTGACGTAGCTTGAGACTCTCAGGGCCAACCGGTGGGAGAACCGGTGACAGAAGGCATGGCCCCGGCTAAGTCACACCCGGCGCCAAGGCAATTTGGCTCAGACTTGACACAGGGACACCCCACAAAGTACGAAAAAGGTGTCCTTTTTGGAACACCCCCCCCCCTGCATATAGGTGCGGTATGCTCGGTATCGTACCGCACGGTGCGCACGGTGCGCACCGTATATAGCAAATCGGTCCAATGCATCTTTTCAACACCAATGACTTCCATCCCGAATATAGAATAACCATCCCATGCATCTTTTCCACACCAACTTTCTTGTCATGGAAAAAATGAACAGCGATCGCAAAAAATTGAGATCAGCTCGGAACGTTGTATTGTTTATCGGTGATGCTTTCATAAGTGGTTGGCATCACGGAAGACAAGTGCCGCTACCGCCCGTGATGGTCTCAATCCACGCCCGTGCACTTGACACTCGAGAGTAGATGCCGTAGTAGCCCGCCCTGCCGCATGTATCGTCCTTCGCCCAGCTCACAACGCCAACCAGCACATCGTCACCCTCAGCCGACTCGACAATGAGCGGGCCACCCGAGTCGCCCTGACACGAGTCGCGGTTTGCCTCGCCACCAGCGCACACCATACTCGAGTCCACCGTCTCGTAGGCTGCGCACGCTTGATCGCTCGCCAACGGGACGTCCACGCGCTGCAGCTCGTACGAGAAGTTCTCGCCCGTCTCCGCTTTCGTTCCCCATCCCATCGTCGTGGCCATCCTCCCCGGTTTGAAGTCCGAGTCGTCGGCCGCGGCGAGCTTGACCGGTTTGAACTTGCTGGGTCTCTCGAGCTCCACGACCATGAAGTCGTCTGCGTTCCGGACGAGCTCGGAGTAGTTTGGGTGATTCATCAGCGACACGATCTTGATCTGCTCGCCGATTTCCGTGCCATTCCGATAGTGCTCTCCGATCGAGGCCCAGTGGAATCCGTAGGCCGCGCAATGTGAGGCGGTGAGGACGTGGGTGGGGGTGATGAGGGTGCCACCGCACAAGCTGTCTGAGTCCCTCTTGATGCGTAGGCCGGCGACGTACGTCTTGGTTCCGGCGGGGACAACTTCACCGCTGAGGATAAGCTCGCGTTCAACGTGTCCTTGGTAGGCGCTAACGGCGGAGGCGGCACAGACCAACGCGAGGGTGGAGACTGCGGTCGACTTAATCATGGCAAAAGCAAAAAAACGGCGGTGGCTGTGGAGCCCACGGTAGAATCTGTAGTGGCTCTGTGAATTGATGCAGCAGAGAGCGCTACGGTGCAGTAATACAAGTCTTGAGATAGAAAGCGTGATGGGGAGAAGTCACTGCGTACCAATGACTTGCAAATCTGCACATTCTCGATTTTGTATGAGGAGGATTGCCAACGAATTGTTGCCAATCCTGCAGTGCAGTGTGACAACCTGGATGCCAAATGCACAAATCGACCAGCAATGCCTCCGTTGGTGCACCATATGAAAGATGAAAGATCTCGGTTACGCTTTGAAGATCAACAAACACAATAAAATGCAACGCTGCCTCTTGCTGCCTGCCACCAATGATAAGGTTCGAGTCGAACTTCGACGTCAGATAATTTGGGGGCGTTTGAGCGCCTACTCTTCGCGAACGGATTCACGACACATGCAACACCGGCAATTTGTATAATGGTAAGGGGAAACACGAAGAGAAGCGAACGCCAAGGCATGAGTCCCTCCAATAAAGACAAATCATGTCACAACATGCAATCAAGAGAAACGTTATCGTAGAAAATCGGGCGTGATTGCCTTCTTCTGCGCCCAAATCCCTGGCTTCACTGTCTGCACAGCCCACATCGAATCATGCACAGACGTGTACCGTACTTGTACTATGTACTTGCTTGATCCATTCGAGCTTTTCCTGCCTTTCAACCAACTCCGCACTGTTCGCCATGAAGCTCGTGTCTGCCGTCTTCGCTGTTGCCTCAGTCGCGCTGGTCTTCGGCTCGCTGCCCACTGGTGCCCAAGATGGATCCAGCTATAGCAACGTCTCAGTCAGCGACCTCATCCCAAGCAACATCTCGAGCGGCACCATCGGAACGTCATTGCAGCCCGCTAACAGCACAGTCCCGATCGGCACCAAGACGTACGTCGCTAGTCTCCGAGTGAACGCGACCCACAACAACTTCTGCGCTGCTACGCTCATTACCCCCAAGCATCTCCTCACGGGCGGCGCCTGCGTTGGCGGCAACATTCGCTACGCGTCGATCGGCTCGCACTACAATAACGGCACGGAAGATGGGGAGCAGATCAAGGTCGTGGGGATCCTCAGCCACCCCAACAACTCCGAGAGCTCGCAATACTCGTACGACTACGTGGTGCTGGAGCTGCAGAAGCCCAGCTCCTTCAAGCCCATCGCACTCGGTGCGGCGGACGGATCGGACATCAAGGTGGGCGAGACGGTGACCAAGCTGGGCTGGTACAACACTGGAGGGGCGGACCAGCACGCCCACGAACTGCAGCGTGCGGACGTGCAGCTCATTAGCAACGAAGAATGCTCCAAGCAGACGTTCGTGGACGACACCTTGATGTGTTCACGTGCCGTGGGCAATGAGCCCTCGTGTACGGGGGACTACGGCGGTCCCCTCATCGTGGAGCGTCCTGAAGGCGACGTTTTGGTTGGCTCGGTTAGCTGGGGCGCTGACTGCAAGAAGGCCGGATACCCTAGCTACTACTCGCGTCTTCCAGTCGGCCTTGACTGGATTCAGTCGATCGTGAAGGGCGAGTGCTACCATAGAGAGATTGTTGCGGATCGGCTCGCAACTCCTTACTCTCTTTAGAACACGAATTCACTCCTGCCAAGTTGATTTCTCAAGTAAACGACCTCGAACAAGGAAGCGTCGATAGACCTATCGACTGCACGTGTCCGAGTCTGAACTGACATAATCCCTTTTCATCTCAGTAGAGTCTTAAAAAGAGTTTTATGTCATAGACGACCCACCCATTTGGGCATTTTGTTTCGCAAAATTGAGATCAGAAAGTCATGGCAGAGGACGCGGCGCCGCCCCCGCCGCCTCCGCTGTCGCCTCCGCCGGCGCTGCGGGCGACGACCATCGGCAAGTACATCGCGCGCTTCCGCTACGAGAAGCCGCAGCCGCGAGAGGCGCGCGTGGCGGCCCAACGCGGCGACTTCTGGTGGACCAAGTCGCCTCGGTACGCGCGCAGTCCGCCGCCCAGTCCGTCCACGTGGGCGTCGGGCGACGTCTTCTCCTTCCCAGACGAAGACGAGCAAGAAGAAGAAGAAGAAGAAGAAGAAGAAGAACCAATAGATGAGAAAACGACTACCGAGGAGGTCGAAGAGAAGGAATTTCAAATTCCTCAAGAGGGGGAGGGCAATGACAGCAGCGTCGACAGTGTTGAGAGCAAGTTGCGCCGTCGATTGCGCGTCTGGGGCAGCGATTCCAGTCGAGAGGGCGAGGTCCTGACTGGGGCAGAGCCAGCAGAGGTTCTACAGTCGTGGGGCTCCGTTGAGTGGGGGTCGGTAGATTTGGACGAGGTCGGAGAGGTGGAAGAGGTAGAACGAGAAGACCCGGAGGAGGTGATAGAGAGGGTGCGCAGGCGTCTCGGGTGGGGGTCGACGACAACATCAGGGGCTGCTGCTTCTACATCTGGGCTGAAGCTGATCGACTTTCGGCTGTCGATAGATAAGGGAGAGGAGCCAAGGAGGCAGCTGGGGAGGAAACCTCCGTTATCGCCAGGTTCGTACAGAAGAGGCGGTCCATTGGAGGGTTTTGGTGCGAGGTCGACGTCTAGCTGGGGATCGACGGAGCAACAGCGTGACTTTAACGGCGACGAGGTGAAGTCGTCGCCGGTCCGGAGTGCCGATGATCGTGAGCCTGGGATGCGAGAGGAAAAAGTGGAGGAAGACTGGCAATCGCCGGTGGTCCGAAGCGAAGAAACATTGAATGTGAGTAGGGAAAGCGTGAGCTCGGCTGAAGGAGGTGACGCAAAGAGTTTTCAAACGGGAGTTTCTTCGTTGGATTTTACGGACAAAGGACTGCGATCCAGCGGGTCATCAGTTGGCTCACACGTTTCACGGGGGCATGAGCCCGAGCCTGATCAGGAGCGCTGCAATGACACTGCTGTACCCGCAGAATACAGCGATACTGGTGCAGTAAACGATCAGGCCATGGCTCATCATTCTGACGAGTTGAGCTTCTCGGACAAATGCGCGGCTAAGGAAGAACAGAGCAGGCCGTTCCAGCCGCAGGAACACTGCTCGACGGATCAAGTGCCCGAGCTCCCACTGCTCCAGACAGCAAGTCCTGCACGTCCTGAGCCAGCTTTGGATCTAAAGTCGCCCTCGTCACATGCTAGCCTCCCTGGGCTTTCTCACGACTCCAGTGCCTCCACTCGCGGGCAAGATAAACACATTCCAGCCGAGACAGCTAAGACGCTCGACAGCCTCGTCAGCTTGGTGGTGCATTCCTGGGAACATGACTTTTTCTCCGATCCTTCAAGTGAACAACAAGAGACGGCGACAGTTGATGATAAGCACGAGGAGGACGGCGCGAGCACCAAGGAACCAAGTGATAATCCACTTAGTGCGGCTAGTTCTCCGATTGGGCCTAGTGGGAGCCGCTCAGACGACGCGAAAGGAAGCAGTGGAGTCGCCGATTTAACTACCAGCATTCAGGGCCCTCCAACAGCAGTAAACGCTGAGGAAATACCTCAGCTGCCAGTGGCTTCAGATACCGTCAAGGAACCATCCGGCAGCAACTCACAGCTCGATCTAGATGACGAAGGCGTGGAGGATAGCGAGGTACCGGGGGAAGAAGATGATCAGATCGTGCAGATGCTTCTCGAACGGATCGCATTACTGGGGGAAGCATTGCGTCAGATTGATAGTTAGGCGCTGCTCTATTTCGCTACGCTGCTACACTACTTAGTACTCGTTCCTCCAGACGAGCCCTCTCTTCTCCGTCTCGCGCACTGGAGTGATTTCCTTCCGGGTGATGAATTTCTTCACTGGCGGCGTCAAAATATTTGTCGTTGATGGGAAGAAGTCTTTGGGTTGCCCCGACGTGGCGTCTGTCGCCACAAACTGGTTGCTGTCAGATGGCCGCAATGTGCTCGCGAATGTGGCAGCTACGCAGCCCGCGTACTCTTCCTGGTTGTGAATAGTCACGGGTGCCTTCTCCAGTGGGACCCGCTTTCCGCTCGGCAGCGTCGCATTCTTGACGATCCGGATGGGCTTCGACTGCGCGGGGCCCTTTAGGATATCGGAGATCTTGTCCAGCTGAGACGGTTTTTCTCGGGGCAGACTGCAGATGTTCCCGTGTGCGAGGAACTTGAGCTGCTTCTTGTCGACGACAAGGCGGCGTTCCCACTCGCCCTGCTCCTTCTTGAGGGCCTCCTCCATCTCCAGACGAAGCCCCTCGCCGCACAGATGCACACTGCGGAAGTAGTCGGGGTTCACGGAGCCGTCCCCGTTTGTTCCTCCAAATATCATGTCCTTGGACGGGAGGGTGGAGAACTCGGGCCCCTTCCGGCTTCCAGGCTCGCCGGAGTCTCGCGATACAGGCTTCGGGTGGTTGACGTTGTCGACGAATGGCTGACGGAGGTCTTCGCATCGAGCTTCACTCGGAGCATTTGCGTGTTTGTAGTACTCTGCTGGTTGGCGAGGCGCCGGGTAGATGAAGCCGCGCTGCGTGGTCCATTTCTTGCGATCTTCCTGCTCTTCCGTCTGCCGCAGTGCCTCCGGGTTGACCATGCTGAGTGCAAGCGACTGGAATTCACGACTGTACGTGTAAGTGGCATGGCGGTCCTTGGACAATCTCTCGCGCTGCTTCTCCTGGAGGAGGTCCTGGGTCTGCCATGCCAAGCAAGAACCAAACAAGTGTTAGACACAAGCGTCGAGTTTCACACACAAGTTCTAACACGCTCACCCGAAGCTTCTGGCCGCTGTACAGATAAACGGGAAGTTGCGACTTGTCCTCCAGCATCTCAGCGATCTGCTTCTTTTCGGTGTACTCGGCCTTCACCTGGTCGCTTTGGTTCTTCCGCTCGAGGAGGAAGTTTTTCTCAACGCGACTCCGACGGGACTGCTCGAAGCTCGCATTCGTTGAGTCCGTCGGCGCTTTAAGCCGACTGCTGCGGTGTCTTGTGGAGCCGACAGTGTGCTCACCGTCTTTCGCCTTAGTCTGCTGCTCTCCGACGTTGTTGTTGACCTCGGATTTGGAGGACACGCTGGATTTGGTGTCGCTTGAGCCGTGGATGTCTTCCAGCGTGATACTCTCACCATACTTGCTCTCCACTTCCAGCAGCATTTGCGCCGTGGGGAAGAGATCCAGGTGCTTCACCTCAATCAGACGCTGGACTTTCCGCATATCCGCCAGTCGAGCGAGAGCCTGGTGACAGTTCTCGGACACTTTGGTTCGCATGTAGATGTCGGGCGTTGTCATCAGAAGAGGGAGCGGATACCGGAGCTTGATCCGCTTCACGTCGATCTCGAACACAGTGTACAGCCGCCGCGTGAAGCGGAGCTGGTCGTTGCTGAACATCCGATAGCCTTGGGGGTCGTTCGGCCCTTTCCGCTGGAGCTGCTCGTGCAAGAACTTCATGCCTTGGTCGGCCAGACCTTCCAGGATGATCATGCGGAACTGACTGTCGATGATCTGGGTGCCCGTGATCACGTCCAATGTGCCTGTTTCGCAGTCCATTTTCTCGGCTTCTGTCATTTGGTACGAGCGAACCGGGACCCCAGGCAGCGCCTTCAAGTTGACTGTAGTCATGGCTTTGGTGATTTCCCCCAGAGTCACCTTGTCCTTGTACGGAATGATCACAACGATCCTGGAGAATTTAAGTGAACTGGGCGGCTTTTGTTCGTCTAGTGAGGCTGGGGGCTCACTGTCCACGCGTGCGGTTAAATCCTCTGGAGTTGCTGAGCTCACCACCTCGGTCGGAGATTGCAGAACGAGTCGGATGCTGAGTGAGGCGCCGGTGGTCACGTACGCTCCTGGCTCGCGGATTACTTTTTCCAGTGGGGACAAGTCGACAGTCGCTGGGAGCTCACTCTCCTCGCTTAAGGTTGCTGTGCCGAGAGGACTCGCACGCCGCTTCATAGCGATGATGTCTGTCGTGAGCTTCAGCCCCATGTACGGCTTGTCACTGTCGGCTCTCATGCCGCCCATGCTCTGTTTCGCAGTGTTGAGAAGCTCCACGAGTCGGAATCTTGCCAGGCCGAACGGAAAGAGACGATCCGAGTTTGCCAGCATCTGCCGCCAGTCGCTACGGGCGATATCGTCGACGACTGAAAGCTCCATCGGCTTGGCTGCAGGAGCTGACGTGGTGGTAGGAGTGAGAGGCTGGTTTGAGTCGCTACGAGATGACAAGATGGACGACGGTGGGTCTTGTTGTGCTAGGCCAGGATCGAGCCCCGTCGTGTACAAACTCTCCCACTTCAGTTGGAACCGAGCCAGCGTCTCCTCCTGCCTTAAGTCTCGATCCCGGATCTCCACGGTCAGCGCGCCGAACCGAATCGCATCAACCAGCTCCAAGGAGTCGAAGCGCCCGCAAAGCAGCGTAACACTCGCGTTCCACCGGACCGTCTCGCTCTGCTCATCAACGACATGCCATGAATGGTTAGTTGTTGCCGTCATTCATAAAGTGGTCGATATCTTGGTATTTACCTGGCGCTGCCCTGGAGTCAGCAGCAGGCGGTGGACTGAGTGAGATTGCGGTGTATTCGCCGCTAGACTGGACGACGACTGCAGTTGGTCGGGGAAGAAGTGGATCAGTGCGAACGCTGGCTTGCAGTAGCGTTGGAGGGCCAAGTGAGGTGACGCCGTTCCGATTCCCTGGCTCACAGCTCCAGGCAGTCGACGAGCCGTTCCGATGGTGATCGTGAGCGGGTTGAGCCTTTTCAGGAGCTCACCAGCTAGCACGGGGCGGTCGACAGTGACCTGGATGGAGAGATACGTCAGACCAGAGGCCGATGGCATCACGCAGAGGCTCTGGGCCGGTGGCTGGATCTCGCTCGGAGCAAGCTTCGACCAGAACACGTTGCCTCCGAGGTCTTCAGCGCCCGTCGCCTGCTCTGCGCTGGGCGAGAGAGCCCACACTTGCTTCACGTGAAGAGCTCCTGCCAGTAAACTGCTGACGTCCATCTCGTACAGCCCAGCGAAGGCTTTGGGTGCGAACTCGACTGCCAGAGGAGCAACTGGGGCTGCGGCTGCTGCTGCGTGGGCTTTCCCCGTTGAAGGCTTGGCCTCTTTGCCCTGTCCGCGTGGTGTGGCTCCACCTCCTGCCAGCCCCGGGTGATCGAACAGGAAGAAGGACAAGACGGGGTCGTCGTCGAGGGCCATCGCGAAGGCCTCGGAGATCGCAACGTCGGGGAAGCTCTGCTCGAAGCGGAAACGCGCTGGTGAGGCTGGTGAAGTCTCAAACGGATCGCTGTCATGCACTGGGGTCCACCCGGAGCCAGAGCCGATGGCGGAGGTCTGCTTCCTAGTTCCATCCAGGAAACGAAAGCGAAAGCCTGGAGCCTCGAAGGCGCCACTTTCCACTGCGGCGTCGATCTGGAGCGTGAAGGTGGACTTGTGCGTGGGAATGGCATCGGCGTGGCCCTCAACGGCGCGCTTCATCTTGACACAAGAGTTGAAGCTGTGCGAATGCAGCAACAAGCGAGCGCTCCAGCTAGAGATAGAGCTAAAATCGTCGGTAGTTAGCCTTGAGCTATTAATGTATGGCTTGGCAATGGTACTGCATGAGAAGAGGAGGTCGACGCGGTGGACACTACGTAGACACCCTCGTTCACGTTGCACTATCACCGTCAGTGAACGATTGGCAAAGTCACTCGAGCTCGAACCATCGGAACAGAAAGTGAAAGAAAGACAACCTCGCAACTCATTTCGTTACGCTTTAGAATACACGAAAACTACTACGACCACCGCCACAACTCCTAGCAACTAACAGGGGGCTTACGCGCGCACGTTGAGTAGATCGCGCAGAGAGCTGTCACTGAGGTACTTGCGAACAGCCACGAGCGCTTCCAGCTGCACGGAGCGCAGGAACTCGCCCTTGAGCTGGTCCAGCCGCTCCATGCCTTCCCGAGCCCCTGCCACCGTCATGTCGATCTTCTCCTCCTGCGCGAGCCGCGGGTTGATGAGCTTGGCGAAGTGAAACATCTTGCAGTTGCTCAGCTTCTTGAGCACGCGCATGTCGTCGCTGTGCAGCTTCTCGCCGATGTAGCCGCGGATGCTCTGGCCGTGGCGCAGGAGGATCGTGCCGTTTTCGATGAGCCGTAGCAGCCCCATCGTGTATTTTTCCTCCTCCGACTTCCAGCGGCCCTTGCGCAGCGGACACATGAGCGCGTAGATGCTGGATGAGTCGAAGCCCACTTTCAAGAACGTCGCGACCCAGTCGATCTCGTCGTGGCGGTTGCGTACGAGGCTCTTGGACTTGAGGAACTCCTTGGACTTGAGCACGAGCGTCGTGAGGGGCGTGTGCTCGACAGCGGTCTTCTCCGTGTTAACAACGAGGCCTCTTGGGGATGGAGATGGGCTTGATTCAGCGACGCTCGTCCTCACGAGGCCCTCACTACCGCTGCTGCTGTTGTAGCTGATCCTTGAGCCAGCAGAGAGAGGCGAGTCCACCTGCTCCAAGTCCATTGAGCCACTACCGCGGACGTAGCGCCGTCGAGACGCGCTCTCCACTGCAGAGTTGTCCCTGCTAGCGACGTAGCGTGGACGCATGAGGGGTTTCGACGTCTCGAGGACTGCGAGTCCGTGCTGCGACTCGTACAGCGGCTGGCGGGGCTGAGCTGAGGGACTGGGAGCGGCAGCAGAGGGCGACACTCGACGCCGCTTCTGGGCCATCACGTGCATCATCTCCTCCGCCTCTGCGCGGTCGTAGTAGAGCGGGCGAGCGCGGGGCGGAGACACCTCGCGGTGGTGGAGGTGGTGGTACCTGCTGGCCATCCTGTGCCTCCTGCTGTTGGGCAGATCGTCATGGTAGCGCGTCACCACTGGGATCTCGGCCGGGACGTGGATCTCGTGGATCTTGTGCGGGTCGATGCTGTGGTGGTAGTACAGGCGGCGACGCTCTGCGGAGTCGCTCTGGGTGGGCGTCCGCCCCCTGAGAGGATCGCGGGCCAAGTAGCGGCTGGAAATCTCCGCCGACGTCGGCACGCGGCTCCGAGGCTCTGAGGAGGAGGACGACGACGACACGAGCACAGCCGCCGCTTCATGCTCCTCGTCTCCTTCCTCCTCCTCCTCCTCTTGTTGATGCTGTTGCCTTGCAGCCAACGAAGCACCGACGGCTCTGGGCCCGAACTCCCTGTACACAGCTTGACGCATGGCGCTGGCTACCGCCGGAATTCGGCTGGACACGCTGGCGTAGCGACTCTCCCAGTCGGAGGAAGGAGGCGACGAAGACGCGAGGCGGCGGATCCTCTCGCCCTGCGGCTGCGGCTGGTGGCTAAACACTGTCGTCCTGGGGGCCGCGTTGTTACTTGTCCTTGACGTAGCGTAGAGCTGCAGACCTGCACTCGCAGCTGCAGCTGCACGTGGCGACTGCTCTCGCACCCCTCGCAGCTCCTCGTTGGGCAGTTTCCGCTTGCGAGAGAGGGCGACTTGGCTCTCCTCCGGTCTCCTGGGCTCTCGAGTGGCGCTGCTGCTCAGCAGTGACGCGATCCTCGGCAGCACTGGGGCAGCAGCAACAGCACCAGGAGGAGGGGGCGGGAACACGTCGGCATCTGGAACGCTTCTAAATCTGGACACCTGCTGCCCGGCGACTCGCCAGTGCTGGTGCGGCGAGGGCGAGGCGGCGAAGGCCATGGCGGTGGGAGGTGGCGGCAGGCGCAGCGCGGGCTGGTCGCGGCGCAGCGAGGGCGTCGCCATCGAGAGAGATCTGGGGCGGGCGCGGCTGGTTGCAGAATGGGCCTAACAAAAGCAGGGGCTTTGTAAGGCCAAAAAGTTTAGGATCGCCCGTCTGGAGTTTCGTTAGCTGCAAGCTTCCACGGCCTTCTTTTTGCGGAGATGGGCGCCGAGTGATTTGGAATTCTATTTCCAGAGTCGCTTGCGACCAGAGGAAACGCGCGGCCGTTGCCGTTGCCGTTGCCGTTGCTGTCTTGGTCGAGATAAGAGCAGCGGCAGCAGCACCGCAACCGAGTGCGCGAACGGCAGGCAGCCCAGCGTGCTGTGGAGTGGGGGCTATTGTGAGGGAGCTGTAGGCGCATATATGGCTATGGCCGAGATCACGGTGGTTCAGGGCGGCGAAGGTTCTGCGCGGGTTAACAGCAGGCTTGACGCGGGCTGGACCGGCGCGGCGGTTCCCTCGCTCTCTGCACGAGCGGGGTTTAGAAGAGCTCGACGTCGCGAGGCAATCATACATCCACACAGACGTACGTAGAGCGAGCACGACAGGTACTCCCACCTGCAGGCAAAACTTAGCGCGGGCGTGGGCGTGGCTGGCCGTCCCAGATAAGCACTGCAGCGTGCACCAGAAACCGCCGCAACAACAAACGGCCGCCCAGTCCACACAAAGGCGACAGACGCAGTCGCGTTCGTCTGGGCTACACTCTACCATTGGCGCCCGGTTACATCCGGGTCATCACCGAGGGCAGCGCAGCGTGTCGGGAGGAGGTGCTTAAGTGAGCGAGCGACCCGCGCGTATCTTGTTGAGCAGGGCCAAAGCGCGGTGAGCAGCCAGCCAGCTGTTGATCGTGAGTCAAGGCCAGATAAACCTTTGCCGCGAAGCACGCTCTACTCTGCTTCGCTCTGCTTGCTCTCTGCGGCGGGGCTCGGGACGGTGTTCAGCGCCAGGGGCACTTCGGTTTTTGGAGGCGCACTCATCGCGGATGAGTGGTGGAAATGCAGCAGAAGCGTTTTGGATTGCCGACGATAGGCGGCGGCGTCGAATGGAGGCAAAAAAATCAGCTACGGCCGCTGGGTGTGCGAGCGCTTATGACTCGTAAGTTACGAGGGGCTGCCGCCGCCACGGAGCGATCAAGTGGTGCGTGGGCCGGCGAGTCCAGCGCAAGCCGGGTGGCTCGTTCAGGCCCGAAGAAATCGCGCGTGAGAGGCTGGGAATAGTTTTGCAGCATATGGATATAGGATCAGGTCGTAGGATCTCAAGGAGAATGCGTTTGTCACTACAGATTGTAAGGATAAACCGTGCTATCTACAAACTTCAACATGGATACGAAGAGATGTTTGGGCGGGTCCAAATTTAGGATCTACTCTAATTTGGAATCCACTCATATGAGCCTCCCTAAAAATGCGCGAATCCAAAATGGCAAACGTGAATCTAGTGTTTCATCAAGCTGCGTTACCATTTACGAACTCGACTTGACTTGACTCAGTCAAGGGCATCGCGTTGCGAACGCAAAGGACGAGTGCCTCGAGCCAATAGAATCCAAAGCGTATCCGCCTGTTTGGTGCTAGCAAAACTTTCATCAGCAGCATTTTGAAGATGAAACTGTCATGAGAGTGGTGAGGGCGGTGGTCAAACGACGCATTTGTTCGAGCTGCGGCTGCAGTCGCAGACGCCTTTAAATAACAGCAACGCTGAGCACTGCAAGATAGTCTCCATTTTAAAACTCGAGGTAACTGACCTACCATTGTTGAACATCGAGACGGCATACGCGTTCAAAGTGGTGCACACATTCACTGGTACCATCTCTTCACTAGTGTGTGCTGGTGTTAAACTTCTACCTGTAGGGTGCTACTGTAGATGTTACAGTTGCTCGCCCCATCGAGCGCAGCATCGGCTCCGTTACATTCGTGTGTCGCCAGGCTGCCTGAATCAGTCGTCTTCAACCTCTTTCTGGCTGAGTTCGTAAATGGTAACGCAGCTTGATGAAACACTAGCTCACCGGCAAAACGAGCCCATTTTTAGAACGGTCTAAATCTAGAACGGAGACTTGCAAAAAAGGTAGTTACCGACACTTTTGATGTGGCCCCGCCACTGCCTGCTACTGCCCTGGATCTTGGTAGGTAGTTCCGAGCTTTATCTGGGGAAACCGATGACAACAGCGCCTCTGGTTGAGCGCGGAAAAATAGATTTTTAGTGCCGAACAAACATATTCAAATCAGCCCTGATCGCAAGGCATACAAAACAGAAGTAGCGCCGGGGCTGGTGGGCGAGTGGGTGTCAACATAAATGCAACACAATGGGGTTCGAAATACAAACACAATAATATCTGCCCCGTTTCTAGAATTTGAATGTTCTAAAAACTGGGCCTAATCTGCCGGTGAGCCAAAAACTAGATTCACGTTTGCCATTTTGGATTCGCGCATTTTTAGGGAGGCTCATATGAGTGGATTCCAAATTAGAGTAGATCCTAAATTTGGACCCGCCCAAACATCTCTTCGTATCCATGTTGAAGTTTGTAGATTGCACGGTTTATCCTTACAATCTGTAGTGACAAACGCATTCTCCTTGAGATCCTACGACCTGATCCTATATCCATATGCTGCAAAAATATTCCCAGCCTCTCACGCGCGATTCATGCTCTTTCGTAAGACGATACTTAGCCCCAGAGAGCCTACCGTAAGACAAAGTGACTTACGTTTTGCAATCAACGCACTTTGGCTACATCTTGGTTTTAGTATACCAGTGATTACATTGTATTTTGTCTGTCAAAACGTAAGACAGTTTGTCGGACAACAATTTGCACCATGCGATTGGCCAAAACTTTCTGCACGAAAGAGGGTAGTGTCGTTGCGTGCGTTCCTCCGTTGAGCATGTAGGAACCCGAGGACAACCGCTTTGCCGTTTTTGAATTGCTCGTGCCACCTAAAGTCGAGCCCACGAAATAAGGCGCTCACAAGCACGAACATGTAGTCGGTAGTGCGGCCCTACTGCCAACTACAATGTACACGCTTATTTGAGAATGGTTAAGAAATAAATGCACCCGAACCATTAGCCCAACTTGACAAACAAAACGTTCAGGGCTTTAAAGTGAATTCTAGTTAATGCATAACCAAATAGAGCCCCTCTTCCTCCGGTAGTGCGGCCCACGAACCCTGTCGTGTCCTCTGAGGACGCCTCCGAGCGAAACAATGCACGACGAGCGCGCACACATGCTCCGCACCGAGGCGTTGTCGGAGGACGCGAGGGAGTAGACATTCAATACATTATGGGATCTTACCAAAGCCATGAAATGAACTGTTTTGTAGTAGCAACAAGGCAGCGTCAGCCAGTCTTGGTATTTGTATTTGTTGCGGTTTGCTTGGCTGCCTTACTCCCGGAGGCGCACACTGCTGCAGCTCCACCTACGTCGGTAGTGGACACCTCCAACCTCACCCGCGGCCACGTGTAGGCAAGCTGTTGGTGGTGTCGCAAACGACATGAGGGCCTCTAAGAGTCAAATGAGCGGGGAAACTCGGGAATACATGAAAAATGCCAAGCTAATGTAATTGATCAGCCCGGCTGAAGGCGCTTACCAGTTTGTTCGGCTTGCTACTGTAGTACTAGGAAATCTAAACGATCTAAGCTCGCCGTGGTGTTTTAAATATGTAGGGGGAGTTTGTTGGTGTCGCAGCGCTCTTCCGCACAGTTCTATCGAACCGCCAATCATTACTACCACTACTATGCTGCGCCCGATATTAGTCAGGATACGACGGGCAACGAAATGCATCAAAAAGAGTAGCGAAGAGGAACGCGGGCCTTCCTAGCAGAGACTCTGCGCCTGGCAGTGCCAACAGAATTGGCAAGTCGTACTATTCGCCAATCAAATCACTAGATTTGATTTGTCGTCAAACTGTCTTACGAATGCTCGACACAAGTGATTTCTTCGGGCCTGAACGAGCCACCCGGCTTGCGCTGGACTCGCCGGCCCACGCACCACTTGATCGCTCCGTGGCGGCGGCAGCCCCTCGTAACTTACGAGTCATAAGCGCTCGCACACCCAGCGGCCGTAGCTGATTTTTTTGCCTCCATTCGACGCCGCCGCCTATCGTCGGCAATCCAAAACGCTTCTGCTGCATTTCCACCACTCATCCGCGATGAGTGCGCCTCCAAAAACCGAAGTGCCCCTGGCGCTGAACACCGTCCCGAGCCCCGCCGCAGAGAGCAAGCAGAGCGAAGCAGAGTAGAGCGTGCTTCGCGGCAAAGGTTTATCTGGCCTTGACTCACGATCAACAGCTGGCTGGCTGCTCACCGCGCTTTGGCCCTGCTCAACAAGATACGCGCGGGTCGCTCGCTCACTTAAGCACCTCCTCCCGACACGCTGCGCTGCCCTCGGTGATGACCCGGATGTAACCGGGCGCCAATGGTAGAGTGTAGCCCAGACGAACGCGACTGCGTCTGTCGCCTTTGTGTGGACTGGGCGGCCGTTTGTTGTTGCGGCGGTTTCTGGTGCACGCTGCAGTGCTTATCTGGGACGGCCAGCCACGCCCACGCCCGCGCTAAGTTTTGCCTGCAGGTGGGAGTACCTGTCGTGCTCGCTCTACGTACGTCTGTGTGGATGTATGATTGCCTCGCGAGGTCGAGCTCTTCTAAACCCCGCTCGTGCAGAGAGCGAGGGAACCGCCGCGCCGGTCCAGCCCGCGTCAAGCCTGCTGTTAACCCGCGCAGAACCTTCGCCGCCCTGAACCACCGTGATCTCGGCCATAGTTGTGGTGAAGCACCGAACAAGAATTTCCAACTGCGATGACATCAAGCGACATGGTGGCAGAACGATAGGCAGGGATCAGGCTGCGGTCGCGGATCAAGAGGGTCTATCGAGAGATCTCAAGCGATTGGATAACGTCGACGCGTAAGGCAACACATATGTCAAGACAGATTACGGGCGATCGCGCTTGGACTGCGGCGTGATTCGACGTAGACCCAAGCCCGGATCGACGACCAATCTCGCAGATCTAGGGCGGCCGAGGAGAGAAGTGGACGGATCGGCAGCGCACGGCAACTCGCACAGGTCATCGATCGGGAGGTGATCGCCGATCGGGATCGATCGTGGATCAGGAGGTGATCGTGGATCGGGAGCCGATCGGGGTCGATCGTGGATTGGGAGCCGATCGTGGATCGCCGATCGACCCGGATGGGAAGCACATGGGGGCGAAGCCAGGGCAAGAATCCAGTAATCGTTTGGTTGTAGGATGGTAGATGAGATGGCAGCGGTAGAGAGAGACCAGCTAAACATAAATCAGAACGCCATTTGCACAGAAGACCACAAGTGCCCTCAAGTCGTCAAGTCCCAGGAGCTACATTGGCCTCGGCAAGCGTTGACACTTCGGGTAGTGAACTAGCGGTACGGTTAAGACTGGATTAATACATTGGCCAGCTTGACCTACGCTAGTGATCTTTCTCTCGTGTGCAAGTCCTCGATCGGCCGGATACTGCTTGGCCGGCGATCGCTGCGTCTCTCAATCGACCTCGATCCCGCTATAGGAAGCGGCAAGCAACTCAGGAAAGGAAGGAACACACCCGGAAAGGCAACAACAGGCCTTGGATCTACTCCAGGCCGACCGATCGAAGCGAAGAACCCTCGATCGGAGCGTATACTCGGACGCAGAGCGAAGACTACCGCGCTGCTCCACAAACTATCCCCGCGTCACGCCAAGACACTCGATCTTCACCAAGTGCTGCATCTTCGGAGCCCCGAGAGAGCAGATCCAGCCCGCCGACGGGTACACAAGGTGAGAACAAGTTCAGCCGATCACGGATCGTTGGGGGACCCCCTCCGTTAGTCGGTGTTTGGGCGCTGGTGGGAAGCTCGATCAGGCCTTAACCAGATTTTGGCCGATCCCGCTACACCACAATGGTGCGCGTGCCCGGATCTCTTGGGGACTCCGGATTTCACCGTGAGTCCGTAGAAGATGCGCAAGTGAAGAAAGAACCAGGGGAAGAGGCGTCGTCGGATATCGGATCAACGAAGACGCTGCTGAACAAAACGAGATCCGCGGATCGACAGAGTGCTCGGAGGACTTCTGTCGACGGAATCGAGGGCGATCTGGAGACAGATCTAGAAGACAAACCTCAACATCCTCCCCAGGTCCCTTCGGGGACCCCGGTGGATCTTGGTGCGAACCGAGATTCACTAACAAAACAAACTAAGGCGGGATCGGACCGATACGCGTTCGCTGACTCGCCGATCAGGCTCGATCCGGGCTACCTGGACGCGATCGCGGACAAGACCCAGATCGTGAAGAAGAAGCTGAGAGCGCCAGGCTTGGACGACGAAGATCCCAGACCATCGGCGCTCGACTGGTCTGAGGCTGACCTGGATCGTCAGTATTACTTGAAGGAACTGCGCGATTTCTTGCGTCAAGATCCTGTCATGGTGATTGTGCGGCCAGAGCAGATCAACGACCCGAAGGGCCCGATTTCGGCCCCCCGAGTGATGGATAACAAGCTGATGGCGGTGAAGAACCTGCTCGGGCTGTTGAAGGAAGCCGGCTTAGTGGCTGGCGCCTTTGAAGCGAACGATCTTTTCGATCAAGATCTCGATATGATCCAGACAGCGATCCAGACATTGGTCGACAAGTTGAGACCTTTGGTCGACGTGATCGCGGACAGTCCGGACCCGAAGGTGCCAGATCCAGTGTCGCCGGCTCCAGTGTCATCGCCGCGAGTGGAGTCCACTGGGTACCGATCGTCGTCACCTTATGTCTCCGCAGCGGAACATGTATCGGATACGTCGTCTGAATCCCAACGGATGTCCCTCGGCCCTTCAGGATCTGCGATGTTGGACGCGCGATCACGGAGTCAACGTCAGGAACGCATGCGGTCAGGACCTTGGAAGCAGAAACCCAAGTCGACCGATCGGCCCACCAGTGCCACCGGATCAGATGAGTCGAATGGCAGACTGGAGTCTTACTTTCAGGCTGCGATGACTCGATTTCTGAAGGAACAAGAGGCCACGGTGGTAACACCTACTCCAGTGGTCGACGACAACGTTGGATCGCGGGACGTGGAAATGGAATCAGCCGGATCACCGGACCAAGATCCCTCCCAGTGGGAATACGATCCGGACGATATTGATCTAACCAGTTCGGCCCCTGCTGTGGTGGCCACCACTGCCTCGGGATCCACTGGGCCCTCCTTGATCCAGCGCGTGCGAATCTCCGCGATGTCCGATCTCAAGGAGTTCAGTGGCAAGAATCAGGACGAAGACCGCGCCCGATCGTGGATCAGCAAGGTAAAGTCGGCGCTCCTGCGAGATCAGTCTACGGACGAAGAGAAGTGCTTGACCTTCGCTGATCTACTGACGGGCCCGGCGAAGAACTGGTACCGCCAGCTGGGCCGATCGACGCGGAACAAGTGGAGCGATCTACTCCGGAGTTTTCAGATCCAGTATTGTGGCCTGGAAGTATCGGTCGCTTGGCAGTATTACCATTCTCGCAAGAGATCAGATGAATCGCCGTTGGAGTACCTCTATCGACTGAATGTGGCGGCTCTGCGTGCGAGATTGAAGATCAAGGACGGAGATTCCAAGGCCCGCCGAGAACATGTCGAACACTTCATCGAGACGCTGGGCGATCCGGAACTGGCCGATCAGCTCACCCTACTCCGGCTTGCGGACGCTGAAGATCTGGAGGAAGTCCTGCGCGCTCGAGAGCGCGCGAAGAGCAGACAGAAGCGATCCGCCTTTGGATCGAAGTATCGTCAGAAAGTTCCGAGCTGCTGCAACCAAGCGGGCAGTGCGTGCAGTTCAGATCGCGAGCCAGGCGTCTGGATCAGACACAAGATCGGAAGGATCGGACTCGGAGGGTGATCTACGTCGCGTTTACCTAGCGTCGGCCGATGACAAGTCTCGCAACGCTGGGGGCGACTCGACGAAGCCGGATCGAAGCAACCAAGCGCAGATCAACCATGACTCACCTCGATCGGATCCACGATTGCGATCTTCACCTGACGGATCGGAGCGATCAAACCGCTGCTCACACTGTGGATCGCGGAAACACACCGATCTCGATTGCTGGAGACGTTTGCCGTGCGAGAAGTGTGGCAAGCGAGGTCATCCGGCGGATCGCTGCCTGTTTGTGTGTCGTGGATGTGGTGAACTACACGAGATGGGCAAGTGTCCGATGGAGGAATTCTACAACCAGATCCGTCAATGGTTCAACCCGGTGAAGCACGCTGGCATGTTGCCCGCGATCGCCGAGAAGATGTTAAACTAGGACGCTCGCCGGGTTGGAATCCGGTACGAACCGAGCGTTCTAGGTACTGCATCTATGCATTCGTGAACAAGAACACGGTAGATCGAGTAAGTGGACGGACTGATCTACGCGGTAATACATGTGATCTGCATGCGAAATTTGCCACCAAGGTCTTAAGTCTACATCGATCGGACGACTTCAGCCGTTCTGACGCCGAAGTGCCCTTGGATCTTCAGTCTGGAGAAACGCCGGGCTATTGGAAGCAACGCAGACCGGAGGAATGGTTCAAGCCAGCTGGTGGAGAAGTGACGACCGAGATCCCGGAGCATGATCGCGATCGAAGTCGGCCTCGCGTCAGCGAACACCGCAGATCTGGCGATGTGGTGCCCGATCTCCTCCCTGGGGAGTCCAGAGGGTACTGGAAACATCATTCGCCAGGTAAGTGGTTCCGTCAGGCCAAGATCACTGGCAAGATCAACAATGAGAAGTCGATCTTACTCTTTGACACCGGCGCCGAGGTGTCCATCGTGGACACCGCCTTTGCTCGTAAGGTGGGGTGCTATGTCGACATGAGTCAGAGCCAGGAATGTGTGGGGATTGGCGAAAGCGTGTACATGACGGAAGGAAGGACCAGGATCAAGGTTACGCTGGCGGGATCGCTGGTGTATTTCTTCGATATCTGGGTTGGCGATCTATCAGGACAAGAGGCGATCCTGGGTATGGACTTCATGGTTCCGGCGGGGATCCACCTCGATCTTGCGGACGGCTCTATCTGTCTCCCTGACGAAGTCAAGATCCAGCTTAGCGGACGGCGTCAGCTGTACAACGACAATGTCCGACACGTGTGTGTGGATTAGGGAATGCAGATCGCGATCGGGGATTCGATCGAGCTTTCGCTACGAATGAAGGTGACGGATCGAGAAAAGCTGTGGGTCACCCGTGGAGATCGCTGGGTGCCGACCGTGGTCCGAGGACCCGGCAGGATCCGATATCTCCAGGTTACCAACATCAGTGACAAAGACCTCGTCTTGCATCGGAATGAACGGATCGCGATGTGGCTGGCTGGAGATCGGATACCCCGGATCCCAGGATATGTGTCGATCGGATCTCGTCGATACATGGAATGGCAGAATCTAGCCTTTCAAGCCACGACAGATGACCGGCCGACGAACCAGGAGGCACCAACGGGACCTCCAGTACCTGCCGTCGAGCGACCGATTTATCCAACGCCCCAAGCCATTCTCCAGAGACGCAAGGTATCCCCGATCATCGATCAGTCGACGGGTCATCCCGATCCAACAAGCGAACCGGAGGCAATGAGCCCTGATCCGGGGGCGGCCGTCGTTAATACGCTTAGATCAGGAGGCAGACCGTTGCCGGACGATGATCGCGTGACAGAGGAGTCGAGGTCGTCAGCTTCAACTGTTCTCGTCGGAGATCCACCAGACCCGCGGTCGGATCCGGTTGAGTCGGTGTGTGAACCTTCCGGATCGGAGGAGGAATGCTCTCCAAAGCAAAAACAGGTGGGGATGGACTCCCAGCCTTTGCCGATCACGGATCAAGCGTATGCACCGATAGATGACGCGAAGCCGCAATATGATCGTGCTGGCGATCCAGAGAGGAAGCCAGACCATGTGGATTCCGGTGGTAAAGCAGCTGAGAAGGGCGCAATCGTGTCCCCTCACTTGCCATCGGCCGATCAGGTCGACGGTTGTGCCGTCGAACCAGATCTTGGGGGCGGGAGTACCGATCGGACACACCCTGTGGCTGTCTTAGCTGTGGAAGAGTCGAGATCAAGTGACGATACAGTAGTCGATGGTGTTCCCGCATCTGAACAACTGCCGCAAGTGGCCGAAAACTCATCGATCGTTGGAGGTGATCAGGTAAAAATTGAGGCCACACCCACTTCAAATCGGGACGATCTCGTTGCGCCAGAACCAGATCGAGACGTTGGTGCTGATGATCAGGTCCATTACCATGAGGGCGGGAATCTGTCAGCAGAAGATGTCCAAGGTGAATTAGCTGTGCTTCCTGAAATTGTGATCTGACGACGGATGAGGTGAAGATCAATGATATCAAGGTGGGAGATCTGGAGTTCAACACCCCGGAGGAGATCGATCGGCTGCGAAAGAAGATCTGACACAGGAATCACCTGCTGATCGGCAAGGGCAATGCACTTCCCCCAGCAGCCCGGGGCGTCACCTGCGACATCGACGTGGGCGACGCGAAGCCGATCGCTCCACGTGTCCGGAAAGTTGCCCCTCAGTTCGTGGAGAAGGTGTCCGAGCTGATCAAGGGATTATTGTCAGCCAAGATGATTCGGAAATCTCGATCACCGTGGGCCTCGCCGATCGTCGTGATCATCAAGAAGAACGGCGTGGATATACGACTCTGCATCGATTATCGGCTCGTCAACAGTCTAACCAGGCTGATGGTATATCCGATGCCCTTGATCAACGATTTGCTGGAGGATCTGGATAAGGTACTCTGGTATTGCTCTTTGGACATGGCTAGTGGATTCTGGGTGGTGACAATGACCGATCGAGCTCGTGCGATCTCGGCCTTTATCACCCACATGGGTCTGTTCGAGTGGAACCGGATGCCGTTCGGCTTGAAGAACGCTCCTCAGATCTACCAGCGACTTCTGGACGACGCGTTGTATGGTTTCACCAGGATCCCGCGATCGTCAGACTGTGAAGTCACTACGGACTTGATCGAGTCAGGAGAACCAGAAGATCCGGGGCGTCCATCAGTGCTAGGTCGCAGATCGTACATCGATGACATTCTTGTGACGGCCGGATCATGGGATGAGCTGTGCGATCGTGTGGATCACCTGCTGGACGCTTGTGATAAGTAGAATCTCTCGATCAGTGTGGAGAAGAGCTCTTGGGGGATGCGTAAGGTGGACTATCTGGGACATCGTGTGTCGAACGACGGGCTAGAGGCCAATCCGAAGGATCTCACTGCTCTGACTGATCTGCCGTTCCCCGGATCGCTCCGATCGAAGCAGTCATTTTTGGGCAGTCTCAACTACTACAGCCGTTTCGTGGAAGATTACGCGATCTACGCGGCGATCCTGTATGAACTGCGCGAGGTGAACTTCGCCGAGCTGGAGAAGCGCCCTGATCTGCGCCAGATCCTGGATCGTCAAGAGCCGAACTCAGTGGATACGGACCCAGTGAATCCCGATCGGACTCCACCAGTTCCTGAAGTCGGGGTCGCCGATGAACGCTGGATCCGTGCTCATCGTGCCTTTTCGACACTGAAGATGAAGATCGCGACGACACCGATCCTGCGGCACTTCGATCGCGATCGGACTCCGGTCGTGATTGTGTATGCGAGTGACTGGGCGATCTCGGCCGCATTGACGCAGGAGCACGACCAGATCTATCATCCCGTTACCTTCGCCAGTCGAGCGCTGAAGTCGAATGAATTGAACTACAACGTGGTGGAGAAAGAAGTGCTGGCGCTGTTACGGATCCTGGACCTGAACTATAACATGCTGGTTGGACGATCGATCCGGGTCTTGACCCGACACTCGACGTTGGCGTGGCTGTTCCGATCACCCGGCCTTCAAGGCCGATTGGGTCAGTGGGTTGCACTCCTATCGCCCTGGACACTTGAGATCACGAAGTGCACCAAGGGAGAGGACGAGATATTGGGGGCGATCGCCGCTAGTATTACGCCTCGATCGGATATGGACGACGCGTTGATCGCGATCGCGCCGAAGAAAGAACCCCGGCGGAAGATTCAGGCCCCGATCCCGACTGTGCGTGCGGACGAATAGCTGCTGGTGATAAGTTTCGATGGATCTGCCCGCGTCAAGCGAGGCGGAGGCGCATACAGCGCGATCTTGTGGAAGTTACCCGAATGGAGTGTGGTGAAGGCCCGATCGGGCTATGCTGAAGGGCTGACTGTAAACGAGGCAGAGTATCATGGTCTGTTGTTGGGTTTCGACCTCCTTGACGGCATAGATCAAGGCAGGATAGTGGTCTGCGGTGATTCCAACCTGGTGATCCGACAAGTACGGGGCGAGATCGACTGCAAAGCACCTAAGCTGACATTGTTGAAGCAAAAGGTGCTGGATCGACTACGGAACTGGCCAGATCACGAGCTGTTACATGTGAAACGAGACTGGAACGGAAGTGCGGACAGCCTGGCCAGTGCAGCACTCCAACGTGAAGGGGGCGTCGTCGTCGAGGAGGATGCCGATCATGGGGATCTAGTGACACTGAACCGACTTGATGAGATCCTGGTCGCCCGGTCGGATGAGTCGATCGTCCGACTATCGCCGATGACGACCCGATCGGGCACCAGATCACGGCCGAACCCGACCGTCATGCAGGAGGAGTTCGTGCGAGGGTTGCGGATCGATCGGATTCGTCGAGCACAGGATGAAAAAACGTGGATCGCGAGTATGAAGAAGTATCTGATGGGAGATGTGGCTGATCTGACACAGGATGAGGCTCGATCATATGGCAACCTCGCCGCGGACTACGAGATCGACGGTGATTCTGCTGTTCTATTGCCCACCCTCCAAGCGATCGAATGCAGATCGTGATGGACTGATGAGACTGGTGGCACCGGAGACGCTGCATCAAGACATCCTGCATCACTATCACTCCACTCTGGAAGGTGGACACCAGGGGATCGGGCGTACATACCAGCGGATCCGCGATCACTTTCATTGAAGAGGTCTCTTCAGAAGTGTGCAGAAGTACGTCGGCGAATGTGTCGACTGCGAGACCGGCAAAGGACGACCCACGATCAGGGGCGAGTCGCCGGGAAACATCCAGGCGACATACCCGTTCCAGATCATAGCAATGGATCACATACCTTCGCTACCCAAGTCGTACAAGGGTAATACGGAACTGTTGATCTGGGTCGATCTGTTCACGGGATACGTGATCGCGAAGGCCAGTTCCTCCCGAACGGCGCAGACGATCGCCGAGTCTTACGAAGAGTGCGTGTTCCGGCGATTTGGTGCTAGCGAGGTGATCAGGCACGATCGAGAGCCGGGATTGATGGCTGACTTCTTCCGCGCCTTTAACAAGATCCTGGGTATGCGCCAGCGAGCGCGATGGCATATCGACCTCAGGCTAACGGTACTGCAGAGCGAATGGTACAGACGGCGACGAGAGCCCTGAAGATGTTCGTGGAGGATCTGGATCAGAGGGATTGGGATGAGTACGCAGAGCGATTGACCTTCGCGATCAACACGGCTCAAGATCGGGTCCGTGGGGACTCCCCTTTTTATCTGGTGCATGGATGGGATCCTCGATCGACGCTCGAGGCAACGATACCTTTGGGTAGTACCCGGACTCGGGATCGGGATCCTCGACGGTGGCGTTATCGGATCCAGAAGCACTACGATCAGGCTCGAAGTCAGGTGAATGCTCGACTACGCGAGGCGATCGCGGATCGGGCCGATCGACACAATGAAGAAGTTCGACCGCAGTCGATCGAAGCTGGATCTCAGGTGTGGCTGTACCTGGATCGTGTGAAAGAGGGGTATGCCCGGAAGCTGGCTCACCTGTGGCACAGCCCGTTCCGTGTGGCGGAGAAGGTGAACGAGTACACGATGAATCTTCAGATCGCTGGTACGGACTATCACCTATTCCCGATCGTGCATGTTTCGAAGCTGAAGTTGGTCATTGACTTCCCCGATCGACCGCAGATCGCACTCACGGTGGACGAAGCAGATCGACTCGATTTCGACGAAGTCTTACTTCCGGAGGACAGCTGGGCCCCAGATCGAGACTCGAACGAGTGCGAAGTGGAGAAGATCACGGATACGAGAACAGGTCGCAGGACTCGGTATGGCCGGACGTATCGAGAGTTCCTGGTACACTGGAAGGGTTATGACGAGCCTGACTGGGTCGACGAGGCTGATCTCAACTGTGGAGCTTTGTTGCACCAGTTCCTTCGAGATCGCGTGAACCGGAACCGATTTGGCGCGATGCAGTCTCACGAAGAAGAGTGAGATCGGACCGCCAGGGCGAGCTGGTCGCCTTGGTGAGTGACGGATCGACGGGGAGGCCGTTGATCGGAGGAAGGGGGTTTATATTCGATATGATTGTGTGCATATGAATGCAGATCGGATGATTATGGAGCAACTACAAGGCGCTACGACGACGGATCTGGGCTGATCGGGTTGGTGGCGAAAGGTGGTATGACGATGGATCTGGACTGATCGGGTTGGTGACGACGGATTGACTTGAGAGAGGTGACCAACAGTGACGAAGATTACGGTGGTGTTTATTGATCCGAGACTTTCATGCTACGAAGATGCGCGATCAGCCTCCAAAAATCGAAGATTTCACGACAGACGAGCTGACCAGCTGGACGCTGAATTCGATCATCCGAGCTGGGGGATGCTGTTGTTGCTGCAGACACTCTCTATTGGGGATAAGTTCGTTGAGGAGACACGCGATCGGCTGTTCCAGGTGATCCTGGGGCGGTAGCAACCTTTGGGTCCTGCCGGTGATCGTCGGTGCCCGCCTCGATCAAGCGGAGTAATAGGTTTCACGACGAAGTGTGAGCCGTTGATACTGGGATGGTGAAGTCTTGTCCGCAGTGAGCCACCGTGCGGCCCGACCCGACTTACGGACAGGGGGCGGTTGTGGTGAAGCACCGAACAAGAATTTCCAACTGCGATGACATCAAGCGACATGGTGGCAGAACTATAGGCAGGGATCAGGCTGCGGTCGCGGATCAAGAGGGTCTATCGAGAGATCTCAAGCGATTGGATAACGTCGACGCGTAAGGCAACACATATGTCAAGACAGATTACGGGCGATCGCGCTTGGACTGCGGCGTGATTCGACGTAGACCCAAGCCCGGATCGACGACCAATCTCGCTGATCTAGGGCGGCCGAGGAGAGAAGAGGACGGATCGGCAGCGCACGGCAACTCGCACAGGTCATCGATCGGGAGGTGATCGCCGATCGGGATCGATCGTGGATCAGGAGGTGATCGTGGATCGGGAGCCGATCGGGGTCGATCGTGGATTGGGAGCCGATCGTGGATCGCCGATCGACCCGGATGGGAAGCACATGGGGGCGAAGCCAGGGCAAGAATCCAGTAATCGTTTGGTTGTAGGATGGTAGATGAGATGGCAGCGGTAGAGAGAGACCAGCTAAACATAAATCAGAACGCCATTTGCACAGAAGACCACAAGTGCCCTCAAGTCGTCAAGTCCCAGGAGCTACATTGGCCTCGGCAAGCGTTGACACTTCGGGTAGTGAACTAGCGGTACGGTTAAGACTGGATTAATACATTGGCCAGCTTGACCTACGCTAGTGATCTTTCTCTCGTGTGCAAGTCCTCGATCGGCCGGATACTGCTTGGCCGGCGATCGCTGCGTCTCTCAATCGACCTCGATCCCGCTATAGGAAGCGGCAAGCAACTCAGGAAAGGAAGGAACACACCCGGAAAGGCAACAACAGGCCTTGGATCTACTCCAGGCCGACCGATCGAAGCGAAGAACCCTCGATCGGAGCGTATACTCGGACGCAGAGCGAAGACTACCGCGCTGCTCCACAAACTATCCCCGCGTCACGCCAAGACACTCGATCTTCACCAAGTGCTGCATCTTCGGAGCCCCGAGAGAGCAGATCCAGCCCGCCGACGGGTACACAAGGTGAGAACAAGTTCAGCCGATCACGGATCGTTGGGGGACCCCCTCCGTTAGTCGGTGTTTGGGCGCTGGTGGGAAGCTCGATCAGGCCTTAACCAGATTTTGGCCGATCCCGCTACACCACATAGTCATATATGCGCCTACAGCTCCCTCACAATAGCCCCCACTCCACAGCACGCTGGGCTGCCTGCCGTTCGAGCACTCGGTTGCGGTGCTGCTGCCGCTGCTCTTATTTCGACCAAGACAGCAACGGCAACGGCAACGGCAACGACCGCGCGTTTCCTCCGGTCACAAGCGACTCTGGAAATAGAATTCCAAATCACTTGGCGCCCATCTCCGCAAAAAGAAGGCCGTGGAAGCTTGCAGCTAATGAAACTCCAGACGGGCGATCCTAAACTTTTTGGCCTTACAAAGCCCCTGCTTTTGTTAGGCCCATTCTGCAACCAGCCGCGCCCGCCCCAGATCTCTCTCGATGGCGACGCCCTCGCTGCGCCGCGACCAGCCCGCGCTGCGCCTGCCGCCGCCTTCCACCGCCATGGCCTTCGCCGCCTCGCCCTCGCCGCGCGACCTGCGGCCCATGCAGCGATCCATCACAAACATGAAAAGCTGCTTGACAAGCTAGAGCGCGCGAAGAAGAAGAAAACTCAGTGATTGCGTTTTCGTGGTGCAACAGCACCTCGTGGTTGTCCTACCTTTTATTTTTAAAAGTAGTAGTATCCGATTCAGTGAACACCAATTAAATGTCAATGTCCACTTTCACTGTTCATATAAACTGTTGTTATGTGGTATTGTTCTCGAATTGCTGAATGACCATCTTGGGGCGCTTGTGCTTGGCCAGAACTGCGCTGAGTTCGCCCTCGGTGATGCGGGTGCTGTTAGCCTTGTCGTCGTACAGCGCAGTACAGCAATGCAAATTGTAGTAGCGCGCACTAACGCAGTATGCGCCAGCACTGGCGAGTCGCCGGGCAGCAGGCGTCCAGATTTAGAAGTTCTGTTGATTTTGAGTTTGGAGTTTGTTTTGTGGTTTTGCTAGATTTGATTATTTTTAAACGTTAAAACTGTTAAAACGTTTTGGGTTTAAACTTTTAAATTTTAAAAAAGTTCTGAATTGGAGTTCGCTGTCCTAAATTAGATATTGGTCTCCTAGATTTGTGTTCTACAATCTGAATTGGATATCATAAAAGAAAGGGCCAGATTTGTGTGCTCTAATCTGAATTGCCCTTTTTAATAGAAAATCCAACAGATCAGAGAGAGTTCAAAGTCTTTTTCTTCAAAAACAAAAAGTGAAGGTTGGAAGGAAATGTGTTAACTCGGCTGGCTCAACCTTTGTGCTACATCATGTTCCAACGGCAGTTCGGCAGCAAGCAGCGGAAGGAGGCAGGAAGTGTGTAGCACTCATCGCCACCCGTAGTTCTGTCCACCAGCTTCAGAAAGTGAACTGCGGCACGCATGACATTCGTGGGTGCCCGCAGAGGCCATGAATCGCTTGGCGCCAATTAGCGCCAGTACAAGCAGCACTAGCATTTTACCTCATTTACCTCACAGGCATTCCCAGCCAAGTCGAAGACGACCTAGTTAGCAAAGTCTGTATTCTTACTGAAATGAAAAATGCACAGCAAGAAAGAACCGGGGCTCTGACCGTTCCTCCCTACCAGTCGACGGATTGGAATCGCTCCAGGGAGGCCTGGGCCTCGCCGAGGTCCTTCTGCACCTTGATGCGCTTGTAGAAAATAGGGCAATCGCGGCTCGAGCACAGCACGTCCTGGTGCAGACTGCCCTGGCAGTTCTGGCACTGCGTCCACAGTCGCGCGAACAAGTGCTCCAGCTCGTTGACCGACTCTAGCTGTCGTGAAAACACCTCCGCCTCACGCTCCACGCAGCTGCGGCACAGCGCACCCTTGCCGTTCAGCGGGGCCTTGCAGCCCAGACACTTGAGCTTCTTCACGGCGAAGTTCATCATACCTCCGCTGTTCTGCTTCAGGACGGGCTTGGAGCGCTTGAGCGTGTGCGCACCGTTCAGCAGATCCGACTTGACCTTGCTCAGGCCAATAATGGGCTCGAAGATACGCTCCAGCGGGTTCTGCAACTGCTGCTTCATGTAGTAGTCGCAATCGATCGGGATGTTGTTCTCCAGCGCATACACCGGGTCTTCAGCCTTGTCGTACAGCGGCGTCGCTTTGCCCTTATCGATAATTACGTAGGCAATGCGCTCACCCAACGCTGGAGCTGAACCGGGGTCGCGCTTTCGCATGCGTTCCGCCAGCTCAGTGTGAGCCTGTTTCACTTTGTAGTCGTCCTGATCCACCGTCTTCTTCAGTCCCTTCGTGATCACCAGCAGCGAGATATCGATACGGTTCTGGAGCAGGTCCGAAATAACATTCTTTGTGTACGAAATGGCTCCCGGTACGTCACGATTGATAAGGATCTTGCGCAGCACGGATTCCACCATGCGTCTCACCAGCAGACAGTTGTCACGACGCACAGTCTCAAGACCCTTCGAGTCCAGCTTGTCGTACTTCTCGGGTTTCGTCCAGAGCAGACCAGCGTATCGCTTCTTGTTCATCAGCAGGTACGGGAAGTACACCTTCTCGAACTCGAGCTTGATTGGGTTCGGGAAGATATCCGACACACGCTTGGCAGCCTCTTCGGCAAGCGGCATCGCTTCCTCCACCGTGTCAACGCCGAACTTAATCATAACAGAATCCGTATCACCGTACACCACCTGTGCATCCGCCTTGTATCCGTTGGCAATAGTGTAGATGCGCTCGACCTCTTCCCGCGTCCGGAACAGAAGCTGACGGCCGTATGCCGTGGTACTGGACGCGATAGGAATACACGGCATTTGGCCCACAATTGCACCGGTGAAACCGTACACCGAGTTGGCACTCACCTTAAGCGCTAGCTGTCGTCCATTCTGCACTGCCTTTTCCATAGGATCGGTCGCGGCATTCATGTCCCACTTCGCCTGCTTACGTGCCGCCAGCACTTCCTCCAGAATCAACGGCAGAATACCCTTCTTCTTCTTGCTAGTCACGAAGATATCGCCTGAAGGAGACCTCTCGTAGTCGCCAGGAGCCAGCTTGTCAACATCTCCGGGCGCAACCAGTGTAGAGTAGCAGAGGTTGAAGGCCTGCATGATCGACGGATACAGCGACGCAAAATCTAGCGTCGCGATAGGCACCGAGTAGAACGCCTTCTTGGGCTCAATCACCGTAGCGCCTTCATAGCCTGCATCTTCGTTGTTCTGGGAGCGAGGCAGCGTCGGCACGACGAGAGACGCATCCTTGCACTTGCGCAGAAGCATGGAGAAGACCTTAATCTGCTGACCGCGCTCAATAAGGAAATCAATGGGCACGCCGGAAACACGAGCCATTTCAATGAAGTTGACGAGATACGAGAGCTTGTCAAGCAGCCGCAGCGGTAAGTAGGCGTCCTTCAGACAGTAAACCGCTAGACGATGGCGATCATCGTCCGTACCACGCTGCAGGTCACTGATAATTCCGTGAGGCACGTCCTCCTTCTGTTGGCCCAGGAAGGCTGCGCTCACAGCGTTCAGGGAGTACGAGCTCAGCTGCTGGCTGCGGCGCATGATCGGCAGTAAGTCGAACATGCATCGGCCGTGGATTGTCGTCTTGACGTTTTCGCTCTTGCCGTACTGCGCAGAGCTGAACGTCTTCTTTTCCATGAACGCCGCCCTGCATGATGAGATAACATCAACGTCAATATAATCGTCTTAACAAAAAATAAGACGTGGGGATACGTACTTGTTCGCCAACCGACCCAGGAGATTGTAGTTCTGCAGCTTGAGCGCCTTGCCACGGTTGAGCAGGTACGGGATATCGAAGTTGGCGATATTGTATCCCGTGATGATGTCCGGGTCCACTTCCTGCACGAAGCGCGCCCACTTCTCCAGCATCTCTCCTTCCTTCTCGAACTCCATCACGTGGGCACCAACAATGGGCTTGCACGTGTCCAGCACGAACACATTGCGGATGATAGGTGTGTGGGATCCCTGTTCCTGCACAACGTTGGCGATCTGGATGACGGGGTCCTGCTCCGCCTCAGGGAAGTGGCCCTTCCGGCCCATGCACTCGATATCAAAACTGAGGATCCTCAGGGGCGCCACCTTGCCCCACTGCCCCTCGGGGGCGTGGCTGACCAAGTTGTCATAGGTGATATCGATCTCCAGCTGGCACAGCGACTTCTTCTGCGCCGTGCTGCGCACCGAGTACGCGCCCTTGGGGGCCTCCACCCAGTTGCAGCCGCGGATGCCCTCGTCGATCATGAAGCGCAGGATGAACGGCACGTTGCTCTCGTACGTCTGGTAGTTGCGGAAGTCGCAGCCGGGCAGCGTGAGCCCGCCCTCCAGCGCGCTGCGCAGCTTGGGCACGTAGCTGGGCATGCTCAGGTAGATCTTGAAGAGCGTCGTGTACCGGTCGAACTGGTACCCGTAGATGGACATCTTGTCGCGCACGACCTGCACGCCCACGACGCGCGCGGCGCTGCTGCTGTCGCGGTCCCGCTGCGACACCGCCGCGTCCAGCGCGGCGCGCACCTCGCCGCACCTGCTCTCGTCGAAGTTGTCGGGGCACACGCAGTAGAAGTAGGGCAGCACGCCGTGCACGTGCATGAGCACGCTGTGGCCCTCCATGGAGACGCCGTAGAGGCGGATGATGGCGGCGTTCTGGCTCGCGCCGCCCGATGCCTTGAGCCCGGGCACCTCCGCGCCCTTCTTGGGGTTCGCGGGCAGCGGCGGTCCGTCGTACATGTCGATGTCGATCCACTGGAAGGCCACCGAGTCGGCGCTCGGGTCCACGGTGACCATGGGCTTGCGCGGCCAGGCGCTGGCCTTGGTGGCGATGGGCGCCATGTGCTCCAGGTCGTCGGCGAAGGTCGCGGGCTCGGCCTTGGCGCCGTACGCGCTCAGCCGCGGCTTCTTGAGCTCGGCCACGGCCGCCTCGGCCGCGCCCGGAGGCGACTCGCGCTTGAGCCCCGCCATCGATCGATCTAATCCACCAGGTATTAATAAGTGGCCGTTCCCGCCAAAACGGCAACTTGTGTGTTGTACGTTAAAATGGTGTGGTGGAACATAGATTTCAGCTGCGGTCGGGAATAAGTGAGGCAGTTGAAGCGGCACGCATACAAAGATCAAGAGCAGGTGAGCAGTCGGCACCAGTTAAAGCGGACTGGCGCCGACCCGCACTCCGCACTCTCCGCCGTCGCCATGCCGCAGCACGCGCAGACGCACGACCTGGCGGCGCTGTTGGCCTCCGACCACGTGCAGTACGTCAAGGCCCGCCGCGAGGACTTCACGCGCTCCTACTTCCCGCTCTCGGCCGCTGAGATTCGCGCGCTCGAGGCCAACGGCAACACCGGTACGGCGGCATATATAGCGGTAGCAGGACGCCTGGAATCAGATGTGGGCTCATAACCTGCTTCTTATGCCACACTTCAACGTTATCTGCAGCTGATGACTGGCGCGACGTGCGCAAGACCCACGAGCACGCGCCGCTGCAGACGGCGAGCATCCGCCAGTGCTCATTCCACGGCCGAGTGGCGCTCGGCAGCTTCTCGGCCTCGTACAGCCACGACGTGGACGGCATCCCGTTCCGCTGCGGCGTCTACAACTCGGCGCTGAGCAACGCGGTGGTGCTGGACCACGCGCTGGTGAAGGACACGCTGGTGCTCAAGGACGTCCTCGTGGACGCGCGCGCCGCCGTCATTCAGTGCGGCAGCGTCACAGGCCCAGCAGCGAGTGCAGGCGCCTCCGCCTGTGGCAACGGCCACCTGCTCCACGTGGGGGTGGAGACTGGCGGACGCGACCTCCGCGTGGTGGCGGACATGCCCTTCTCACTGGGCGCTGCAGTCGCTACGCAGAGAGGAGACGTCGAGTTCTTGAAGACGTACGACGCCTTTGTGGACAAGTATGTGGCCGAGGTTAAGGCGCCGATGGCGATTGTGGCGCAAAATGCGCGTGTGCGAGGGTGTTCACGGGTGGAAGGGGCATTTGTGGGCGACTATGCGCTCGTGGAGGACAGCGACATCGCCAATTCGACGATTCTGTCGACTGCGGGGGAGCCGTCAGTTGTCCGGATGAAGAGTATCGTCCGCGACTCGATCGTGCAGTGGAACTCGACTGTTGAGGCGCTCAGCGTGGTCGAAGGCGCGTTCTTGTGCGATACGTCGCATGTGGAGCGCCACGGCATCGTCATGAGCTCCGTGATTGGGCCCAACACGTCCGTGGCGGAGGGCGAGGTGACCTCCAGCTTCGTGGGGCCGTTTGTGGGTTTCCACCACCAGGCGCTCTTGATTGCGTCCGTCTGGCCGAAGGGCAAAGGCAACATTGGCTACGGAGCGAACGTCGGCAGCAACCACACGTTGAAGGCGCCAGATCAGGAGCTGTTCCATGGCGAAGGGGTGTTTTTCGGGCTGGGGTGCAACGTCAAGTTCCCCAGCAACTTCGTCAAGGCTCCGTATTCGGTGATTGCAACTGCAGTCAACACGCTGCCGCAACTAGTGGCGATGCCCTTTGCGCTGATTAACACGCCAGCTCACATCATTCCGTCGCTGTCACCGGCCATCAATGAGATTTCACCAGGGTACGTTGTTTTAGGAAGCCTCCACTGGACCGTCTGGATGGGCTGATGTTTGTTTCTGTTGGCATTGCATTTGAGCAGGTGGGTGCTCTCTAGTAGTGTTTTCACCGTGCTGCGGAACGAAGACAAGTTCCGCTCTCGCAACAAGTCGAAGCGCACACACATTGAGGCTGCCATTTTCCGCCCAGAAATTATCCAATATATGAAAGGTAAGCGTGTGGTAGTGTGTTCGGATGGGATCAGTTCGGCATTCTAAATGGGCATGATGCAGACGCGCGTTCGGAGCTCGAAGCTGCCGAAGGTAAAGCAAAAATTAGCCTTCCTAATGGCGAGGCCGTGTATATGGACAAGCAAGTGAAGGGCTTGGGCAAGAACTACATGCGCGAGTCGTCACGGCGAGCCGGAATCGCAGCATACACGTTCTTCATCAAGCTTTATGCTGTCGAGGCATTGCTGTCGCTGGTTGAGAGTGGCAAGGTATCTGCTGATGGCACTGTTGGCGCTACAGACAGGTGAGATGATCGTGTAGCTATTAACCAAATGGTGCGCACATACACTAACAGGCTGCGGCTGTTCATGTAGATCCTGCTACGAGCTTGCAACGCTGGCGGAGGAATTTGATGCTAAGAAGCCTATTCGTGAATGCCTGAGTGACCTTGTCTCGATGCGGGCTGAAGTTGCGAAGAAAGCTGCCGATGGCAAGGCTCGAGACGATATCCGTGGCCAGCGAATTATCCCTGATTACTCCGATGTGCACAAGCCAGCAGCCAGCGAGGGGGTCGTTCTTCGAGCTCAGAGGTTTGGCCTTCGTATGTAGTACCTCATTCGCTCATCCGAATATCCTCGTGGTCTAACGCGCCCACTTCCGTCTGTGTTTAACCGACAGGACTGCAAGCGACATCAAGCAGCGAGTGGTCGCCTTTGTAGCGCGCGTATGAGTTGTTTACACTTACTTGAGTCGGCACAGGTTGCGAGTACTGTAAATAGATGCGATGACTGCACTGGCGAGGAGGTGATCAGTGTTCATGCAAGGCATACCTCGGGTTGGTTGCGGACAGGGAACGCAGTTGCAACGCACGAAGAGCAGGGATGTTGTCCAGCGTACAGCGTTTCTTCGCCCGGCGGGCATGGAATGCAGTGATTGCGCTGGTAGTTGGACGTCCACCCCAGCGGACACAAATCACAGGTGGAAGATCTGGAGGGCAGCAAGCAACAAACGCAAACGCAAGGTTAGTTAGCACGGTATCGTGACTAATTGTCTCCAGCATCTAGCAGCCTCCGTACCCTTCCGAGCGAGATATTGTTCCTGGCGGGCAGCTCTGACACTGACTAGCAAGCGGGCGAGAAAACATACCGGCTGGGCAAATTGACTTCTTGCCGTTCCGGCATGCGTAGCCACTCGGACAAACACCGCAGGTAAAAGACGGCGTTGAATACGTTCCTGGGTCGCAGAGTCTTGCCAGCCCGTCGGTGCAGATCCATCCGTCTCGACAAGTCTCGCATGAGGCTGCTTTCCCGAAGGAGAAAGTGCCGTCAGGACACTGCCGTCTGATCCCTGCTGCGCAGTACGAACCCGCGGCACAGCGAACGCACGTTCCGTCGCCGCCTTCATCGGAGAGAGTATCGTGGTAAAATCCTCGAGGACACATGCACGCAAAGTTGGGATCGGGGAGCAGACCGAGCGCTGCCCACTCGACAGATACGCTCGAGGAGGTCGTGTTGCATGCTAACGTTGCTGTCAGACTGCTCAGCTCCCAAGGAATAATGGTCTGCAAGTACCCATAATTCCACTCGCCTGGAACAACTTGAGACGCAAAAGGAACTACGCTGGACGACGTCAGGCTCTTGTTGGCACCGACCATGGTCAACTGGATGTTGCAGACTGCCGTGCTGCTGTGGGAAGCTGACCTCCAGTATCCTCGCGAGGCCAGGGATAGCCCCGCCGCGAAGAATGAACCAGGGAAGGTTCTGGATAAGCTGACACTCGTCGCTGCCGAATCGGACACCGACAAGACTGTGTTCGTTAACTTTCGTAGCAGTGACGGGGTTTGACGCAGCGTCATGGCCAGCGTTGGCGATGCAGTAGGGGGCTTCCAGAGTCGTGCGACGTCGCTCAAGGTAGAGAGATGCCACGCATCAGCCCAACCACTTAAAGGGAGCGAGTCGACTGCGAGTGTCTGCGTCGGCGGGAAGCACGCGCGTCCAGGTTCGCTAATCTGGATCGATACCAAGGACCCGCCGGGCACAGAGAGCGTGACAGTCAGGGAGGGCACTGCTTTCACTTGTGCTGGAGTTGGGAAGGACCCGAGAGCGACGAGGATCACTGGGAGTGAGCTAGAACCACCGGAGAAACCAGTCACTTGGACAGAGGAGACGAGTCCTGCCGGGTCTGAGAGAATGTTCAAGTTCGCAGGCAGAACGCTGTCCTTCTGCTCGAAAGCCTGGCGGAGTACGGACGGGATTGCCGGCTTGGCGCCGTACGCCACGCTCTTCACCACGTCACTTCCAGTAGCGAGTGTTACTTGCGTCGGAGAGAGGATAAACGCGAAGACGCTTTGTGAACGCAGCTGGGTGATCAAGGCTGCCGGTAGAGTGACGGAGCCTCCTGCTATCATGGCATCTCCTGCAACAACGAGCAAATGCCGGCGATCTGCTGCTGGCCACGCCGTCGTACTGAATGTCAATCCATTTGCTATCCAATTCCAATCGACAGTTTTATTAGACCCCGCGAGCGCCTGGACGCCGTCGAAGAAGGCTACGAGGTCAGGATAAAACACTGCGGCTGGTTTGCTAGTGCCGTTCAGCAGTCCCAGTCGAACGCCGTCAGGAACCGATCGATAGACGGTCTGGAGCTGAGCGATGATGGCAGGGAGCAGATTCACGAACGAAGACGCCCATGAAGCAGAAAAGTCGATGGCAAGCAGCAGATTCAGGGGCTGGTCGCGCAAGAGCACTCCGAAGTTCGCAGCTCCCGTCGTTGTCTGAGGGGTGAGCGTGAGTTGCGTGGTCACGAGTCGATCTAAAGTTACGGCGGCAAGAGCGGTACCATTCGGCTGCCTCGTATACGTCGAAGTCACAACTTTCCCAGTCCCTCCACCGGAGACGCCGTTCATGTCATCAACGTACACGGTCAGCTTGTTGTCCGAATCGGATGACACAGCACTGATGCTCGCCCCTGGGAGGTCCTGAAGCACCAAGGAGAAGAACCGACAGCCAGTCCTCGGTGAAAGCTGCGCGATCGGGATCTGGACAGTTTTGAGGGAGTCTCCTGGCGCGAAGTCGAGTGAAGCAGGCAGGGAAGAAGGGCTGGCGGAGAAATTGGTCGAGCCCCATGCGATCGTTGCCTGCAGCCGAGAGTTGAGATACCCCGACCGAGCGACCTGAACAACGATATCGCTCGCTGAGGTTTGTGTGGACGCATTGATGAGCTGAAGTGACGCATTGGAGAAGAACAACACTGCTGGTCCTACAGGTGAAGCAGCAGCGTCCACAGGCACACTGCAGTCGCCCCCGACCCAGCTCGAGTTGCAAGCACAGCCTCCGTAGACACAGTTCCCGTTCCCCGAGCACAGAATACCATTTCGGCCGGTGACGCACCCTGGGAGTGAGGCTTGAGAGGCGCCACAGGAGACGCAATTCCGCCACGCTTCCATCGAGTACGTGTTGTCTGCACAGACGGAGCAGCCCGTGGCTCCGAGCCCGCTGCTGTAGCTCATTGATGGGCACGACGCACAACCGAGTGACGTATCCGAAGCTCCTGACGTCCCTCCACCTGAGTAATAGCTCCCGGCAACACAAGAAGAGCAGAATCCGCTGGGCTCGGGGTAAGTGCCCGCGCCACAAGTTTGGCAGACTCCCCCGTTGAGGAATGACCCATCAGAACAAAGCTGGCAGTCACTGGAATTCGTCGATCCCGTTGCGCTCGTGGCCCCTGTGGGGCAGCTTTGACAGGTAGAAGACCCGACGTCTGGAGCATACGACCCCTTTGGACAGGCAATACACGCTCCGTTGGTGTCAGTCGACGCGTAGTAGCCCTTACTGCACGACTGGCACGTGACACCAGTCCAACTCGAGCCTGACGGACAGAAGTTGCACTCGCTCTGGCCAGCGGACGTTGTGAACGCGTACGAAGGACACGTCTGGCAGGCTGCAGCGGCGGCGCCAATGGACGAGCTGTAGGTGTTCACTGGGCAAGCGGAGCAAGTCACGTCGCCCTGGTTGCTGAAGAAACCCCTTGGACAAGAGAAGCACGCGGTCGAGCCCGAGTTTGGGGTGTACGTCCCAGCGGCGCAATCGGTGCAGACGCCAGCGCCAGCGGAGCTCCATTTGCCTTGAGGGCAGACCGTGCACGTCGAAGCGTTTGCGTTGGAGAATGTGCCAGCCGCACAGCTTGAGCACGACACCGAGCCAGAGGACGAAGCGAAAGTGCCTGCTGCGCACGCATTGCACGCAGCACTCGAGACGGCGCCTACAGTCTGCGAGAATGTGCCTGAAGGACACGAAGTGCAGGGTGCCCTGCTGTCCTTGCCCACATCGGTGCTGTACGTTCCGGCGGGGCATTTCGTGCACTCGGCCGATCCCGCAGATGAAAACGTTCCCTGAGGACACTGCAGACACTTGCGCGAGCCGCTCTCGAGGTACGATCCGGCTGGACACGCGATGCAGACGTACTTGGACGTAGCGGAGCAGAAGGTGATCTTGAGCCCGGCCGCACAGAACGGAGCGCCGTAGTACGCCGCCTGCATCCGCTTCTGGACGACTGCGTAGCGATCTCGACCGCCGAAGAGGAACAACCGCGTGGCGGTCGAGAAGAACGTGAGCGTGTGGCCTCGACGCGGAGGCGCGTAGTCTTCCGAGAAGGAGAGACGAATCCACTGCGTGGCGTTCACATTGAGCTCCCACGTGTCGCTGAGGAAGTCGCTTGGAAACGTGTAGGAACCCCCGGCGAGGGCGAGTTTGCCTTCGTCCACGAACGTCATGCTCGCTCCGTATCGTGCGCCTGGGGTAGTTCCGATATTAGCCAGCAGCTCCCACGTGTAGTTCATCCTCTCCACTGGGACGGACGCAGGGAGCACCGACGGAGGACACAGGCGCCAAAGTTCGTTGAAGATGGTGCCTTCCAGCGTGCTTTTGCCTCCGTGGACTATCAGACACGCGAGTTTCGAGGCCGTGAAGAGCTTGGATGGGGTCATCGCGACATGGTACGCTCGTGCAGTCGGCACCTTGCCGGGGTCCGTCAATGGTCCAGCTTTCAGCATCCGCCACGCGAGTTTCGGTCCCCGGTTGGTGCACGCGGGCGTCGACGACGACGAGGACGCCTTGGTGATCAACGCCAAGTGCAGCCCACTGAGCTCTACGTAGTCCTCGGACAGGCCACCAAGCACCAGCGCGCCGATTGTCGTGCTGTTCTCGAAGACTTTGGTGAAGGAGTGGCCGATGCGCGGGACGGGGGTGGCGGCCACGGTGGCAGCGTCCGTGGCGGTGACGAGTTCGTCCCAGACGATGTTGGTCGAGCTGGCGTCCACGCAGCCTCGCCACGTATCGTTGACGAACTCCCGACTGCGTCCGCCGAAGACGAAGACGGCCCCGTCCTGGTTGACGAAGGACGCGTGCTCCGCTCGACTGGCGGGCGGCACGAACACAGACTCAACTGTTGTTGTCCCCGTGGACTGGTACGCTGCGGAGACTGCGGACAGGATCTGGTCTTGGGGCAGGAGGAACGCGTTGGTGGCGACGTTGTAGACCAGCACGGGGCTGCTCACCACGGGCTGCGCCGACTCGTACTCGATGCCGCCGAGAATGAGCAGGCGGTCGGACAGAGAGGAGCTGGCGGCTGGAAGCGCCTCGCTCGAGTGCGAGATGCGCGTGTAGTTGACGGCTCCGTCGAAGAGGTTCCAGGTAAGAGTCATGGACGCGTTCTGGGCCTCGTCCGCGACCGAGCAGTTGGCCTCCGACACCACGAGCGACTGCGCTGCCGCTGGCATCAATGGCATCAGCTCGACAAGCGCCAAAAGCTGCAGCAGCCTCATGATCACTGCACTGACCGCCACGCTGCGCGAAGCATCGGCTAAGAAGATCGCAGTCTGCTTTAAGCGCAAAGCGAGCGACCGTTGGCCAGACTAGACACGCGCTGCATTTGACTCCCAGGCGACGCCTAGTGTGTTGATGTCGGACGATGGAGGCAGGCCAGAAGACCAAGGTGAAGAGAATGATGTAGTAGTAGAGTCGGCTAGTAGCGAGGCTGCGTTGCGAGCGCGGGTCCAGCAGCTGGAGGAGACCGTCGTGGAGCTGGACGACACGGCGCAAGCGTTCAAGCTGCTAGCGGAGAAGCAGGCGGCCGAGATCAACGCCAAGGAGATTCTGCTGGCGCGTAAGGCCGAGTACGTGGACGAGCTGCTGGAGCAGATCAAGGCGCTGACCAGCAAGCTCGAAGCCAAGGCAGCGGAGACTCAAGCTCTCGAGTTGAAGGTGCAGAAGGCGAACGCCCAGGCGGAGGAGCTTCGGGAGCAGGTGAAGAAGGACGAAGATGACTTTACCATGGTTTGTGCGGCGCTGGACGCCAGGGAGCAGACGCTGGTGAAGAAGAACCAGGAGCTCGCGACTGCGACCGACACGGAGAAGCAGTTGCGCAGGGAGTTAGAGCGACAGCAGGGCGCTGTTCGCCGACTGGAGAAGAGCGTGGAGGACCTGCAGCCGGAGAAGGCGGACGCGTGCCTGTCACCGCGCAGTTTCCACGAGAACCAGCTCATTCGACTGCGCGACGACGCGATCGAGGCCAAGGCGCGCGAAGTGTGGCTGCTCTCGGGCCAAAACGACCAGCTCCGAGTGCAGTTGGACGAGCTAGAAGCGGCGCTCGAGCAGCTGCAGAGGAACGTCATCTCCAAGGAAAACGACCTGGTGCGACGCCAGCGGAAGATCGATCGGCTGGAAGCGGAGATTGATGCTCTTCAGGTGAGTCGCAGTCAAGCGGAGGGCCGGGAGAAGGCGATGGAGATCGCTACGACGCAGAACGAGAAGCTCTTGCAGGCGCTCGAGGCACAGGAGCGGGATACAGAGGAGCTGAAGGCAAGACTGGAAGACAGCGAGCGGGAGTGCGAACAGCTTCGCAGTTCACATCGTGAGCACATCGCGCGCTCGGCTGAGAGTGAAGTGGAGGTGCTTCATCGAACGAGACAAGCGGAGGAGAAGGCATCGGCTGTGACTGCACTGCAGGAGAAGCTCCGTCGGGAGCGGAAGGCTCTGCAGGAGGAGCTGTCGTCCGCTCAGCTCAACTATCAGATGGAGATCGAGAAGGTGCAGAGCGAGCTCGTCATGCGCCGCAACAAACAGTACGACCTCACTCTGAAGCTGCAGGACGTCGAGGCGCGGCTGCATGAGGCGGTCGACCGTCAGGAGAGTGCGGAAGAGCAGCTGCTGGCTGCCCAATGCCGGATGCAGGAGCTTGAGCGAGTGCTGCAAGACTCGCTCGAGTGGAAGAAGCAGCTCGAAGCGGACCTAGCAGCACAGAAGCAGAGCGCGGCTGCGTCCGATGACAAGCAAAGTAAGCTGCTGGCCGACGCGAAGCGTGAGATTGCGGTGCTGCTGAAGCAGCTTCAGGAGGTGAAGGAGGGGCTCACGAAGAAGCTCGCCCAAGAAAAGCAACAAGAGCTGCGGCATCGAGAGACGAAGCAGCTTTTGAGTGCACAAGAGGCGCTGACGCTAGAGCAGAAGGAGCGAATCCATCGATTGGTGCGAGACGTGAACCGCGAGTCCCAGGCCCGAGCAGCGGTGGAGATCGAGAAGACCTTGTTGAAAGACCAGCTCGAGCTTCTTCGGCAGCAATCTGAAAGCGTGATTCGGGACTGCATGGAGCAGAAACAGCAAGTGATCGACAAAAGGCAGCGGCTTGCGGAGAAGTTTACGGAGCTAACGACCGAGTTCCACGCAGTGCAGAGAGCCAAATCCAAGCTCGTGTGCAAGTTTGCCGACGCATTTACGAGATCCACTCTGTCCATTGGGGTTGGTGTTGCTTGGCCTGCTTCCGATTGCTTGGAGATGCGCGAGTGCTGGCTGGTTGATGAAGATCTGCGGCCCGTTTTGAAGATGCTGGACAGTGAAGGCGCATCCAAACTAGAGCGCGTTGATTTGCGTTGCAACCACCTCACGAGCGAGGCCATGGGGAGGGTGCTCGTGTTCCTGAAGAGGCTGGTGGTAAGTCTTATCGGCGCTGACACCTCTTCCAACAGTAGAATCCGAGAAATCGATCTCCGCCAGAACTGCATTTCGCTCGATGGCATTCGTGTCGTGGCCAAGGGGCTCGAGACCCTCGTCTCCAGTCAAAGTAACAATACTGCGAGTGGGGCTGGTTGCTTAAAAAGTGTCGCTGTGACCGACGACGGGAGGATCGAGGTTTTTGCCGGCAATGGTGGCAGTCGGTCTGGCAGTACCAACTACGGGGTGCAAGACGCCGATTCTCCTGCTCCCGTCTTGGTCATTGATGTCTCGGAGAATGTCGATGCCGACTGGTTAGTAGCAGAGTCGCGGCGTTTTCAAACGCAGCATCGACGGCGTGGTAAGGACGCGGACGAACCGCCAGGCAACAACAACCGAGGCAGCATTGGAGGCGCTGCACAGCTTCTGAGCGATGTTCTCTCTTCGAGTCGCGGCAAGAGTCTCGAAGAAATCTACGGACTGGACCTAGTCACCGCCTTCATGGGGAGCGATAAACCCGGGGCTTTCGGCAGTTCAAAGGCAGGTGCAGCAGGTGTAACCAGACGCAAAAGCACGTCAACCGATAACTCGGTGCGTGTTGTCCCAGCGTCTCCTAGAACTGGCCTGCCGTCCTCAATAACCACCGCAGTCTCATCACCAAAGGGAACAGGAGTAACTTCGCGGAAACGTGTTGAAAGTTCACCAAGACCAGGAGGCCCGGAAGTTAGCAGCTCAACTGACCAGCTACCGGCCGTCGGGAATCCCATTCGAGATGGCAGTTCTTCTGGGCGTTTGTCTGCTTCCGTGTCGCTCCCGAGGCTGTCGGGGTGAGCAATGTGAAGACACCGCTGTATTTATTCGCAAGGTGAAGTGATCATTATTGACGATTAAGGCGTGCCTGGAGTTATTACCGCGAGCTCAAGACAGGTTGAGGAAGCCGTTCCGGATCAAATAGCGCATCGACCAGCCCGTGCGCTTGATCGTTTCGTCCGAATGGCGCCACGTCCAGAAGGCCCAGCCACCGGTGGTGTCCGCGTTGTAGTACGCGAGCTGCTTCCGTCCAAGTTCACGAAAGTTGTCCAAGTTCTGGAAGATGCCGGTCTGGTCGGGAGGGCCTCCCATACACCACTCGCCCAGGAAGAGGCGGTTGTTGGTCTGCGCCGCCTTGAGGTGGCTCTGGTCGTACACGTCGATCTGCGCCAGAATCTGCTCCTCCGTCACGCCGTCGTAGCCCCAGATGAAGTACGCGTGGATCTCGTTCCACACATTCACGTAGTCGGGGGCGCCGATCATCCCGCTCAAGTGGTCCGCGTCTTGTTCACTCAGGAACGGAGTCACGAGCAGAATACACTGGTTACCCGTGGCTCGAATGCGGTTGTACGACTCTATGTAGTAGTTCTGCAGCGCAGTTCGATCCACGGGGGGCTGAGGCTCGTTCATCAAGGCCAGACCGAGGAACCCGGGGCTGTCCTTGTATCGAGCCGCCAGGAAGGTCGAGAACACTAGCGAGTTGTCGATGTTGGTCTGCGACGTACTCCACGCAACAGTGCCGATGGTGACTGGAGAGCTGTGCTCGTAGCCGTTCTGACTGCCCTGATGCGCGTGGAGGCTCACCAAGACCGCCACGTTGTACTTGACGGCCCAGTCGTTGATGAGCGTGTCCAGGTACTTGAGTCCGCCAGGAGCGTACATGTCGCCCTCAGTGCCAGGAGCAGTGGTGGCGTCTCGAACGATCCAGTGGCCGACAGAAACTCGAACAGTGTTGAGCACGCCGGTGGCCGCGATCTCCTTGATGTCGGCCTCAGTGATCCACGTCTTGCGATGCGCTTCAAAGGCGGCGGCGCCTTCCGTCTTGCCGAGGCCTTTCATGACGTTGTACTCGCCACGCCACGCCTGGTCGCTGGCCACGTTCGTCCACAGCGGCGAGTCCCAGGACATCCAGTTCTCGCTCACCAGCCAACCACCCAAGTTGACGGCTCGGGACTTGACGGCACCACTACGGATCTGCGCCTGGATATGAGTCGACGTCGAGTTCACAGCCAGTGGAGAGTTGACTGTCCCCGATACAGCTCCGACCGAAGTGCGTTTTCCCGAGAGACTGCTCTTGAGGTAGCACGCGGGGCCTCTCGGGTCGGCGTTCACGAATGTGTAGCCCACGCAGCCTGCAGTCGACGCGCACTTCTCGCAGCAGTCCCAGGGGTACCCGCCGAACGAGACGCCCATGTCGTTGCCGTAGAAGTCCACGTCCGTGAGTTGGGTCGAGCACTTGGCTGGGGTGTGCTTGCACTGGTAGTAGTCGGCGTTCCAGGGCTGGCAGTAGGTGGCTGTCGGACAGCACGTCGTGCCCTTCGAGTTGCCGCAAAAGCCCCCGTCGGGGGTACTGCACGTGGCCGAAGCCACGACTACCGACACAGCCCCCGCGACGCTCTTCTTGGTGCCGGTGCTGCTCTTGAGGTAGCAGTGGGTCTGGCCGTCCCAGCCAGAGTTGATAAAGGTGAAGGCCGCGCAGCCCGCCGTCGCCGCGCACTTGTTGCAGCATTCTTCTGGCAGCACCATGCCGACAAAGTTGGCGATGTCGGCGCCGTAGTAGTCGACACCGACTTCGGGTGTGCCGCACTTGGGCAGTGTCGGCCGGCACTGGTAGTAGCTTGGGTTCCACGGCTGGCAGTAGTTGCCGGACGAGCAGCAACCAGGGCCGCTCTGCTCGTTGCCGCAGAACGCGCCGGAGGCCGCGCATGCCTCCGTCGCCTCGGTGGATGCCGTCACTCCATAGTATCCAAGTGCAACGGTTGCAAGTGCGAGGAGAAGGTGGCGCGAAGATGAAGAAGAAGGAGCCATCGCTGGGGATGGAGGTAGATTGCGTCTCCGAGACGCAGAATGAAAAGTGACAGACAGCCCTGAAGAGAAAGACCGACTGAATCGAGGCTGCATCGAACCTACACGCACGTTAACTTCCGGTGGGAAACGATTAACTGCTCGGTTGGCCTCCTTCCTGCTGGCCTCGGGGTTCCCTATGCATGAAAGGAGCCACGTTACTGCTTCAATGCGGACAGAAAAAATGTCGGAAATCAGTCGTGCACTTACTTGCCATGGCATGGCAGCGACTCAGTTCGAGAGAGCTTGTGCCATAGAGGCGAGGTCGACCACCTCAAGACATCATGAGCGAAACACATCAAGAGGGAGCCAACGACAAGACTTGACGTGTTGGTTGGTCCTAGTGGCACATGTGCGACCGCTACTACCTTTACGGTGGTCCAGCTCAGATGTAGATGCGTGCAGTAGAGAAGTGCATGTAGTACGCAGCTTCCTCACCCGCCGGGAACTCGCAGACACTGGTAGGCATTGCTGCGTTTATTTTTCTTTCTCTCTTTCTTGCGTGTTCTACCCGGTCTAATCCCCAGGAGCTCCCAGCGAGAGAGCGCGGGGGTCTATGATACACTCACTCACTTCTTCGCCCCAAGCACCTGGTTCTTGTACTCGCTCATGCTGCCGCGGAAGCGCGCCACCTTCTGGTCGCCCACGACCCAGAGCTCCTCGCACACGCTCGTCACGAAGTGCTGGTCGTGGGACACGATGACCACGCCGCCCTTGTACTCGCGCAGCGCGTCGATCAGCGCGTCGATGGTCTCCATGTCCAAGTGGTTCGTGGGCTCATCGAGCACCACGACGTGCGGCAGCCGCCACGTCATGAGCGCGAAGCCGACACGCGACTTCTGGCCACCGGACAGCGTGCGCGTGGGCTTGATCGCCAGCTCGCCCGACAGGTTGAAGCGGCCGAGGTGTGACCGGAACTCGTCGGGCTCGTGGCCCGGGAACAGCTCCTGCATGTTCTGCACGGCGGACTTGGACAGGTCGAGCGAGTCGACGTGGTGCTGCGTGAACGTGGCCACGCGCAGACGCGGGTTCATCGTGACCGAGCCGTCCTTCGGGCGCAGCTTGCCGATCATGATGTTGATGAGCGTCGACTTACCCGAGCCGTTCACACCGAGGATACCAATGCGGCTGGACATGTCCACGCCCAGGTGCACGTCCTTGAACAGCACGGGCGACTCGGGCGTATACCGGAAGCCGACGTCCTCGACGGCGATGATCGGCCGTCCCAGCGGCTCCGGGGGCGGGAAGTGCATGCGGAAGGCGTGTTCGTCCTCGGGCTCGTCGATCAGCTCGTTGCGCAGGATCTTGTCGAGCGCCTTGACACGCGACTGCACCAGCGGCGCCTTCTTGGCGTTGGCGCGGAAGCGCTCGATGAACTCCTGCATGTGCTGGATCTTCATCTGCTGGGCGTCGTAGGCCTTGCGCTGCTGGCGCAGGTTCTCCTTCATCGTGTGCTCGAACGTGTTGTAGTCGCCCTTGTAGTACGTGAGCTTCTGGTTCGTCAGGTACACGATGTCGGTGGTCACGGCGTTTAGGAAGTTGCGGTCGTGGGACACCACGATCATCTGCTTCTCGTACTTCTCCAGGTAGTGCTCGAGCCAGATGACGGCCTCGAGATCCAAGTGGTTCGTGGGCTCATCCAACAGCAGCAGGTCGGGCGCCATGAACAGCGCGCCGGCCAGCGCCGTGCGCATGCGCCAACCACCGGACAGCGCCTTGGCCGGGCCGTCCACGACGTGGTCGGGGAACTGCAGGCCGCTGAGGATCGTGCGCGCGCGCGACTCGGCCGTGTCCGAGTCGATGTTCACAAGTCGGTCGTAGATCTCCTTGAGGCGGACGCTGTGGTCCGCGCCCTGACTGGCCTCCTCGGCCGTGAGCTCCTTCTCCTCCTGCAGCAGCATGGTGCGCTCGTAGTCGGCGGCCAGCACCACCTCGAGCACGCTGCGGTCGTCCTTGCTGAGCTTGGAGGCGGACTCCTGCTCCACCAGCTGGATGCGGATGTGCCGCGGGAAGCCCTCGAGCTCGTAGTGCGAGATGTAGCGCAGCAGCGTGGTCTTGCCGGCGCCGTTCTTGCCCACGAGGCCGTAGCGCCGGCCGGCCACGATCTTGAGCGCCGTGTCGGACAGCAGCGTCTTGCCCTTGAAGTTGATGGTCAGGCGCGGCACGTGGATGTCGCGCTCGCCGTTGTCCTGCGTCAGGTCCGGCAGGAAGCGCGCGTCCTCCCACTCGCGGTCGAGCTCGGCCTGCTCCTCCTCGCGCTCGGCCGTGAGCTGCTCCAGCTTGATCTGCTTGCGCACCTGGCGGGCCGACATGGCCGACTGCTGCGCCTCCAGCTCGTCGTTCGTGGTCTTGCGGATCTTGTCGAAGCCCCACATGCGCGCCATGAGCTGCTCGGCGTCGGCCGCGCCCTCGTCCTTGCGCGCCTGCTCCTCGATGCTCTGCGTGTTCTCCAGCACGCGCACGGCGTCCTGCGCGCCGCCGCCCTCGCCGCGCAGAGCCTGCAGCTCCGGGCTGGCCATGAGCTTGGCCGCCAGCGCCGCGCACTGCTGCGAGGCCGCCGCCTCGTCGTCGCAGAAGCCCGTGCTCAGCAGGAACGGCGCCACGCTCTCCTCCAGCTGCGCCTCCAGCGCCGCCGCGTCCGCCGGCACCTTGTCCGCCAGCTGGTCCGCCACGGCGCCGCTGATGTACTCGAGGATGGTCTCATCCAGCCCGCGCAGCGTCGCGCTCAGCGCCTGCGTCACAGCGCGCTCCATGGCTTGATACGCTCGTTGTGTGTGTGAGCTGAGGGGAGACCCAACCAATTTTCAGCCAATCAAATCAAATAGACCTGGTATCGAACTTAATAATCAAACCGTTGTTAAGTTCGCACTCACAAGCAGCTTCAAGTGCTACGCGCCAGCACTTGCCTCGCTGTACCCCCCCTGGCCCCCTGGGCATCGAACATCAAGGAAATCGTCGTTCCTGGTGTGCTCAACACTGTTCGCGCCGCTGCGGGCCATTGGATTGTCCGAGATGCCACGAGTTCGTTCACCTGGTTTCTAGCGTGGTGGCGAACTGGTCAGGCCTTCCACAAGGTCATTCGGGGTGGCGACATCGAGCTCATTAAAAGGACTCTCACATACTCTTGCACTTTCCTAAAGTCATTTACTTTGAAGTATGCTTGTTTCCTTTGCCTACGTTCACGACAGTTTGAGGTAGCCGTTCCGGATCAGATACCGCATCGACCAGCCCGTGCGCTTGATCGTTTCGTCCGAGTGGCGCCACGACCAAAAGGCCCAGCCGCCTGTCAGGTCCGCGTTGTAGTACGCGAGCTGCTTCCGCCCCAGCTCGCGGAAGTTGTCCAAGTTCTGGAAGATGCCGGTCTGGTCGGGAGGACCCCCCATGCACCACTCGCCCAGGAAGAGGCGGTTGTTGGTTGGCGCTGCCTTCAGATGCGTTTGGTCGAACGAGTCGACCTGTGCGAGTATCTGCTCCTCGGACACGCCAGCGTAGCCCCAGATGAAGTACGCGTGGAGCTCGTCCCACACGTTCACGTACGCCGGCGCGCCGATCATTCCGTACAGGTGATCCGCGTCTTGCTCACTGAGGAACGTTGTCACCATCAAGACGCACATGTTCCCGGTGGTTCGGATCTGCTTGTAGGCTTGAATGTAGTACTTCTGCAGCGCCGTCCGGTCGACGGGAGGCAGAGGTTCGTTCATCAAGGCCAGGCCAAGGAACGCCGGGCTGTTCCTGTAGCGGTCAGCGAGGAACGTGGCGAACTTGAGCGAATTGTCGATGTTGGTCTGCGACGTGCTCCACCCAATCTTCCCCATCGTGACGGGGGAGCTGTGCTCGAAGCCGTTCTGGCTGCCCTGGTGCGCGTGGAGACTGATGATCACCGCCAGGTTGTACTTGACAGCCCACGTGTTGATTAGCATGTCGAGGTACTTGAGACCGCCACGGGCGTACATATCGCTCTCTGTACCGGGCGAGGTGGTGGCGTCGCGGATGATCCAATGGCCGACAGGCACACGGACGGTGTTGAGCATGCCGGTGGCCGCGATCTCCTTGATGTCGGCCTCGGTGATCCACGTCTGCCGGTGCTTCTCAAATGCAGCAGTCCCTGCGGTCTTGCCGAGGAATTTCATGACGTTGTACTCTCCTTGCGAAGCTGTCGCGCTGGGAACACCCGTCCACAAGGGGGAATCCCACGACATCCAGTACTCGCTCGCGAGCCAGCCTCCGAGGTTCACCGCTCTTGGCTTGGCGGCTCCGCTGCGGATCTTGGCTTGGTCGTGGCCCGACGCTGCTGTGCTTGGCGTAACAGCAGCAGAAATTGCGGCCGGATACGCTTTCTTGTTGGCGACGTCGATGCTTTTCTTGAGGTAGCAGTGCGGCTTGCCGTCCCACCCAACGTTGACGAACGTGAAGGCTACGCACCCGGCGGTGGATGAACAAGCGTCGCAGCAAGTCTCCGGGAGGATGACCCCAGACGCTTCACTGAGGTCGCCCCCGAAGTAGTCCGTGCCCACTTCAGGCATGCCGCACTTGGCAGGCTTGGGGATGCACTGGTAGTAGCCCGGGTTCCACGGCTGGCAGAACTGCCCCGACGGACAGCAGTTGGGGCCGACCTGGGCATTGCCGCAGTTCCCACCGGCCACCGCACACGCCTGCGCTGCCTCACTCGAAGCCGCGACACCGTGAGTCAAGCTGGAGGTGGCGATAGCTCCAAGTGCGAGAAGAGAAGACGAAAAGATCTTCCACGCCATGGTCGGTCTTGAAAGGGGCTTGAGCTTGGTGTGGATTGCTTCGACGACTTTGGTGGAACAGTGGAAATGTGGAAGTGAACCCCTGAACGCCAAGAGCTCTAAGCAACGCGAAATCATCTTCCCGCGCCTTCTTTTCGCTTGGCCATCTATCTGTACCAAGACCACGGAACGCTGACAGCATCAAGTGTCTGCCGCCACCATCACAAGCTTATCCGTCTAAAGAACCGAGTTCACTGCCAATCACCTCGGAATTCGTGGTAGAAGGCTGCGACTTGTGCAGACGCGAAACATACCCGCGAGAACCGACAACTGCGACAACATCCGCGGTGACACTTTCAAGCCTTCCGGAACGACGGAGATATTTCATTTACCGTACCGTTGTCCCCATTGCTCTCGCCGCTGAAGCAAGCCGTGCATGCAGAGCTTTAGTACCGTAGTGACCGATACCTTTGGAGGTTATTACGCCGTTTTTTAGTTAGGTGGTTATCAACCACGTGCACGCCTGTCGTCCGAACCGCAGGGAGTAACGGAGGGTAAATGTCTACCCAGTTCCAAAGCTTTGCGCTAAGTATTAACTGAGCGCTGAGTCAGCCAGCAAACAGCAACGCTCGGAGATGTCAGTCTGGCCAACATTTTCCTAGGAGGAGGCGACTGTTGACGCTGCCTTCAGTTGAGCCTGGTCAAATGAGTTGACTTGCACGAGTACTCGCGGCCAGGGCACCGATCATTCTATACAGGTGGCCTGCGTCATGTTTACCAGGAACGACGGCACAGCTCGAATCTCTTTAGCTAAATTGAACTTTAAAAAAGTTGTGTTAACGAACTTATCATGTTACCCTAGTGTGGTTTGTTAGCCTCAACCGCGCGACAGGCAGCCGCAGGGTACATGCACCCAACCTTCCACTCGAGCCCTCCTACCTATTGCGCTAGCACGTTCTCAGGAGAAAGTCGTGCTAGCGCAAGTTGAAGGATGTGACGGGTATCCAATGCGTTTCAACCAAGCTAAACCTCGTCCATTCTCCAATTCTCAGTGTGAACGTCATTTGGGCCTCAGCTCTCCACCCCCAGCAATACCCTTGAAGACCTACCTACCTCTCTCCAGTCTGGCGCTCATCGGTTTTAGCATTGACCTTCAAGTGCACCAAGTGCTTGGCTCAACGGGAATCTGCGGTGACTCAGGAGATTCCTGTGGTAACCAGCAAAGCGGTCCTACGTGCTGCATGCCCGGAAACTACTGCCAGCCATGGAACCCCGACTACTTCCAGTGTCGCCCGGAACTTGCGCAGTGCGGCACCCCCGAAGTTGGAGTCGACTTCTACGGCGACGATCTCTTCGACGTTGTAGGGTTGAGGTTCCCAGATGAATGCTGTGATGAGTGCGCTGCGACTTCGGGCTGCATCGCGTTCACGTTTATCAACTACGACTGGGATGACCAAACTCACTGCTATCAGAAGAGCGCGACGGGCACGAAGAAGGGCGTACCGGGTGCTGTGTCGACCGTTGTTACGAGTGCTTGCCACACCCAAAGCGGTGGCTATTGCGGCAATGACAAGGGAACACTCTGCTGCCCGGACACAACCTATTGCCAGCCCTGGAACTCGCAGTACTATCAGTGCATCGACACACCGGAGCGGTGCCCAACACAACTCACGGATGTGGACTTCTACGGCAACGACATGGGCGTCTCGTTCGGCGGATACCCCTGGGAGTGCTGCGACCAGTTGCGCGTTGACTGCAGGCTGCGTGGGCTACACGTTCGTGAACGCCGACCCGAGAGGCCCCGCGTGCTACCTGAAGAGCAGTCTCTCCGACAAGCGTATCTCAGTCAGTGCTCTGTCGGGCGTTGTTACCAATGTTTCTGCCTCGGCAGGCCACGAGTAGCAAAAGCTTAGCCGTTCCAATCCTCATGCATCCCTAGTGGAGGCGAAGCAAAACTAATCCGGTGAAGTGGTATTAATATACAGTAGTTTGTCTTTTCGCGGATTGGTACGGTAGGCTTATGGGGGCATCTTAGGTGAGTTCGAACCTAAAGCTGAGATCATTGTACCTGATCAGTGTACGCAGAGACCAGGAAAATGTTTCGTCCGAATGCCGCCAGGACCAGAAAGCCCAGCCACCCGTGGCGTCGTCATTGAACATAGCGAGCTGCTTGCGTCCTAGTTCGTGAAAGCATCCAATGTCCTGAAACATACCTTTTTCGTCGGGAGGGCCCGCCATACTCCACTGCCCGACGAAGAGGCGGTTGCCCTTGGGCTCTCGCTGCAGGTTGTCCTTCCTGTGCGTGTCCAGGGGTCCAGAATCCACGCCTCGCTCCTGCCCTCGTACCCGCGGATGAAGTACGCGAGGATCTCGTTCCACACGTTCTCGTACACCGGCGCGCGGATGACGCCGTCGAAGCCGCTGGGGTCCTGCTCCGTGACCAGCGGAGACACGAGTATGACGCAGTCGTTGCCGGTGGCGCGGATCCGCTTGTAGGCGCCGATGTAATAGTCTATCAGCACCTTCCGGTCGGTGGGCGGCGCCGGCTCGTTCATGAGGCCCAAGCCGAGGAACGCCGGGCTGTCCTTGTACCTGTCAGCGATGAAGGAGGCAAACGTGAGCGAGTTGTTGACGTTCGTCTGTGAGTTTCTCCAGTCGGTGGCCCCAACATTCACGGGCGCGCTATGCGCGTAGCCGTTCTGGCTGCCCTGGTGCGCGTGGAGACTCACGATGACAGCGAGGTTGTGCTTCAGGGCCCAGTCGTTGATGAGCACGTCCAGGTACTTGAGTCCACCCGGAGCGAACTCTTCGCTCTCGACGCCAGGTAAGTCGACGGCGTCGCGGACGATCCAGTAGCCTACGGGCACGCGGACCGTGTTGAGCACGCCGGTGTCGGCGATTTCTTTGATGTCGGACTCAGTGATCCACGTCTGTCGGTGGTCTTCGAACGCGGCGGCACCCTTTTCCTTGCCGAGGAACTTCATGACTGCGAACTCGCCTTGCGACGCGACATCCTCCGGTGCATCTTGCCAGAGTGTGTAGGAGTCCCACGACATCCAGTGCTCAGCCACGAGCCACGCGCCGAGATTGACCGCTCTCGCTCGAGCCTCGCCGCGACGGATCTTGGCCTGGACGTGGCTCACGCCCGTCAGATCCACCTTGCCCGACACGGCCTCCACCGACCGACGCTTGCCGTCGATGCTGCTCTTCAAGTAGCACGCGGGCTTGCCCGGGTGGTCGTTCACGAAGGTATACGCCACGCAACCAGCAGTCTGCGTGCACTTCTCGCAGCAGCCCGTCGGGTGGAGACCGTAGACGACGCCCAGGTCGTTGCCATGGAAGTCGACGTCCGTGAGCTGCGTGGAGCAGTATTTGGGGGCCTTGACGCACTGGTAGTAGCCCGAGTTCCACGGCTGGCAGTACGAGCCGTACGGACAGCAGCTGGACCAGTCCTTGTTGCCGCAGTAGCCGCCTACCTGCGTGGAGCACGACGAGGTTCTTGGCGACGTCACGGCCGCCGACACTGCGCCGGGGATGCTCTTCTTGGTGCCGATAGCGCTCTTGAGGTAGCAGTGCGTCCGGCCGTCCCACCCAGCGTTGACGAAGGTGAAGGCCGTGCAGCCGAGGGTGTCGGCGCACACTCTTCCGGCAGCTGAAGACCGGCGATGTCTGCGACGTCGTTGTCCCTGTAGTCGACGCCCACTTCGGGGACGCCGCACTTGGCCGGTTGGGAGACGCACTGGTAGTAGGCGGGGCTCCATGGCTGGCAGTACTCTCCGGCAGGGCAGCAGTTCGGTCCGATGTTCCTGTTGCCGCAGAATTGACCGGGTCCAGCGCAAGCCTCCATGACCTCCAGGAGCTCGCTCGCAGCATTGATGTCCGATGCCAGCGTTAGAGCGAAAAGAGCGAAAAGAGCTCGGGTCAGAGGCATTCAGGGTACGGAAAGACGACTGGGTTTTGAGTCGATGGTCCTTCGCCGACGTTCAAGCCGCGGGAGGTTTGAAAACTGAGTGTCCCGACGGAGTTTTGACGGGATGCAAGCAAGCCTGGTAAATGTATTCAAGCTTGGTTCACAACTGGATGCTGGCTAGGTTTACAACTTACTTGGACGGTATCCCAGTTTTACGATGATTTACGCCCGGGACCCTCCTACCAGGTCCGGCCCTAAAATCATTTAATTGTTGCCGGACTTGAATTCATCAATCTCTTCACTTGCTTCCTGGCTCATATTTCAACTCGTTACTCACGGCTAACTCGGTTGTCATCAAGCTTCATTATATCTGCCAGGCTTGCTTGCATCCCGTCAAAACTCCGTCGGGACACTCAGTTTTCAAACCTCCCGCGGCTTGAACGTCGGCGAAGGACCATCGACTCAAAACCCAGTCGTCTTTCCGTACCCTGAATGCCTCTGACCCGAGCTCTTTTCGCTCTTTTCGCTCTAACGCTGGCATCGGACATCAATGCTGCGAGCGAGCTCCTGGAGGTCATGGAGGCTTGCGCTGGACCCGGTCAATTCTGCGGCAACAGGAACATCGGACCGAACTGCTGCCCTGCCGGAGAGTACTGCCAGCCATGGAGCCCCGCCTACTACCAGTGCGTCTCCCAACCGGCCAAGTGCGGCGTCCCCGAAGTGGGCGTCGACTACAGGGACAACGACGTCGCAGACATCGCCGGTCTTCAGCTGCCGGAAGAGTGTGCGCCGACACCCTCGGCTGCACGGCCTTCACCTTCGTCAACGCTGGGTGGGACGGCCGGACGCACTGCTACCTCAAGAGCGCTATCGGCACCAAGAAGAGCATCCCCGGCGCAGTGTCGGCGGCCGTGACGTCGCCAAGAACCTCGTCGTGCTCCACGCAGGTAGGCGGCTACTGCGGCAACAAGGACTGGTCCAGCTGCTGTCCGTACGGCTCGTACTGCCAGCCGTGGAACTCGGGCTACTACCAGTGCGTCAAGGCCCCCAAATACTGCTCCACGCAGCTCACGGACGTCGACTTCCATGGCAACGACCTGGGCGTCGTCTACGGTCTCCACCCGACGGGCTGCTGCGAGAAGTGCACGCAGACTGCTGGTTGCGTGGCGTATACCTTCGTGAACGACCACCCGGGCAAGCCCGCGTGCTACTTGAAGAGCAGCATCGACGGCAAGCGTCGGTCGGTGGAGGCCGTGTCGGGCAAGGTGGATCTGACGGGCGTGAGCCACGTCCAGGCCAAGATCCGTCGCGGCGAGGCTCGAGCGAGAGCGGTCAATCTCGGCGCGTGGCTCGTGGCTGAGCACTGGATGTCGTGGGACTCCTACACACTCTGGCAAGATGCACCGGAGGATGTCGCGTCGCAAGGCGAGTTCGCAGTCATGAAGTTCCTCGGCAAGGAAAAGGGTGCCGCCGCGTTCGAAGACCACCGACAGACGTGGATCACTGAGTCCGACATCAAAGAAATCGCCGACACCGGCGTGCTCAACACGGTCCGCGTGCCCGTAGGCTACTGGATCGTCCGCGACGCCGTCGACTTACCTGGCGTCGAGAGCGAAGAGTTCGCTCCGGGTGGACTCAAGTACCTGGACGTGCTCATCAACGACTGGGCCCTGAAGCACAACCTCGCTGTCATCGTGAGTCTCCACGCGCACCAGGGCAGCCAGAACGGCTACGCGCATAGCGCGCCCGTGAATGTTGGGGCCACCGACTGGAGAAACTCACAGACGAACGTCAACAACTCGCTCACGTTTGCCTCCTTCATCGCTGACAGGTACAAGGACAGCCCGGCGTTCCTCGGCTTGGGCCTCATGAACGAGCCGGCGCCGCCCACCGACCGGAAGGTGCTGATAGACTATTACATCGGCGCCTACAAGCGGATCCGCGCCACCGGCAACGACTGCGTCATACTCGTGTCTCCGCTGGTCACGGAGCAGGACCCCAGCGGCTTCGACGGCGTCATCCGCGCGCCGGTGTACGAGAACGTGTGGAACGAGATCCTCGCGTACTTCATCCGCGGGTACGAGGGCAGGAGCGAGGCGTGGATTCTGGACCCCTGGACACGCACAGGAAGGACAACCTGCAGCGAGAGCCCAAGGGCAACCGCCTCTTCGTCGGGCAGTGGAGTATGGCGGGCCCTCCCGACGAAAAAGGTATGTTTCAGGACATTGGATGCTTTCACGAACTAGGACGCAAGCAGCTCGCTATGTTCAATGACGACGCCACGGGTGGCTGGGCTTTCTGGTCCTGGCGGCATTCGGACGAAACATTTTCCTGGTCTCTGCGTACACTGATCAGGTACAATGATCTCAGCTTTAACCTAAGATTATTTTTCTTATATGGGGATTCGAGGGGTAGGGGTAAAATACCTACGTGATTATCGGTATACCGATGTCTTCCCTATTTAAAATGCGTTTTCTATGCGTAAAAAAATTACCCCCACACCCTCCCTTCGTTGGAAGGCTTGTCACCGGTTGAAACCGAAACCGGTACGAAACAATCGCTTCAAAAGCGAATCTTGGCACTGATCAGCAGCGCCATGGCCAGTCTCCGCCGGCTCCTGCAGCGCGACGCGTCCCCGGCCGCGCCCTGGCCGACGCCCGACGAGAGCTACGCGTCTCCGGCGTCGCACGCGCACCGCGAGCGCGCGGAAACGGCCCCCACGTCGCAGCTGGAGGCCGGCGGCGCGGCCATTCCGGTGCCCAACACGCAGCCGGCACGGGTCTCGAGCTTCCCGCGCCACTTCTTCGACCGTGCGGGTGGTCGCTCGTCGTCCTCTTCGTCCTCGTCCTCGTCGGATGGCGACGACCTGGAGGGTGCAGGTGCGCAGACTTGCACTGCGTTGTAGGACGCAACTTTGAGGGAAGTTTGTAGGTTAACTTTAAGATGCGGCTTAAACTTGTGCGTAACTTCACAGGAGCGATGACGTCAACAAGCTACTTCCGACCGAGAACCATGGACGGATATACCAGATACCTCGAGTAATGGCGCAACTGGAGTGGAAGACAGAGTTGCTGTCACGGTTAGAGAGTGCTAACCTATTTTTCTACATGTTACTTGCCAGAGCGGCGTTCATGGAGGGGTACCTGGAGAAGCAGAGCTCGGAGGACGCGAAGCTCTGGAAGAGGCGGTGGTTCGTCATGCAGGACAGCAAACTCTTCTACTACAAGTCGCAGAGCGACGTCCGCGAGCAGAAACCCACGGACGAAACGTGCTGCGGCGTCATCTCCATGGAAAACATCGACTCGGTGACCACAGCGGTACGATCCAGCGGCCTTGCAATGGCCATTGCAGAGGAGGCGGAGGAGGAAGAGGAGAACGCAGGCGTCACTACTGCTGTCTCTCGCACTGAGACGCCCCTCGACCACCTCTGCCTCACCCCTGTGCGTCCTCTCGTTGCTAACTTGCACCTACGTCCGCTCTCCCATGCGTCCGTCGTGCTCTTGCAGAAGGACTTTGGCGTCGCTGCCTTCCAGATCCGCATGGAAAGTCGGCGGTATGTCCTGCGAGCCGAGTCCAAAGATATGGTAAGGATATGTGAACGAGTTGTGGCAATTCTTTTATGGTGGGCTAACTTTTATTTAATGCGTTTTAGATGCACGAGTGGCTCTTTAACTTTCAGAAATCCATTGCAAACATCGTGTCTGCGCTCTCACGGACCCAGGTGCGCACCTTGATGGCATCCAGTTGACAAATGTCACCACGGCTAAGGGTCACGATGGTTTGTGGTCACGTTCTTTCAGGCGGAGCATCGACCGAACCGGCTTTGCAATAGTTTATCTCGAAGAGTACGTTGTTGAACGGGACGCCTCACTGCGTTGAAACCAATGCACCATGTACTCACCTACAAGCGAATATGTCTGTGTTTGCGCTGGGGTGCTTCTGCAGCAGAGTATGTCTCGCGTCAACCGCAGCGTATCGTTCGACTATCAGGATTACATGGACCAATTCCCGGTGGCCGCCTCTGTTGATGATTTATACCGCGGACGTGCAAGCGGGGGCTTTTTCGCGTCAACGAGCTTTTCAGACGAATCGACAGGAGGAGAAGGTTCTTCATCATCGCGGACGAGTCCTCGGCGGGCCAGTAGCCCGCTCGCTTTTGGAAGTTTTGGACCGCGAAGCCCGCTAATGTTTGCGTTCGACCCGATGGACGATGTGCCGGAGCACCACACTCCACCAGTACGGCGAAGCTCAATTGCAGAGTCGAAAGAAGAGAGCATCGATCGCGATGGACATCTGCATTTAGGTGGGCGATGGGAGGACGGAGCTGCCGAAAGTAAGAGCGCTGAAGGAACCGCTGAGACCCCGCCGATGATGCCGACATCATCGCCCCCGGTCGCAACGGGCAAGTATATTCCTCGGTATCTTCGCAACCGAAGCGCTGCCGAGCCGACGTCACCGCCACCTCTTCCAGTTGACTTGTCTCCACCGCCAGAGCCCGCACCTGCTCCCACTGCTGGTCGCTGGGTACCCCGGCACCAGAGAGAAGGTTTCGCGGAGATGCAGCCCATTGAGTCGTTCTCGATTAACAGCCGCGATTCATTCCATGAGACTTTTAACGAAGACAGCTCGAGCTACTCCACGGGTGACGACGTTCATGGAGTGACGTCTTTACTAGGCGTTCGGTCGGCCATGGAAGATGTCTGCTGCTGTATTCCAGACCTCAACGCACATTTGAAGGATGACGAGCCCCATCATCAGAAGCAGTCGTTTTACGCTTTGTTTGATGGCCACAGCGGCGTCCGGGTAAGTTGCTGCTAGTCTTCGTGCTTGTTAGACTCGCCCGTCTGAAAGCGTCCGTCAACCTACGTGTATTACAGGCTGCAACGTTTTCAAACCAGCGCCTGATACCATATCTGACCGCCCATGAAGCCTTCATGACGGACACGCGCCTGGCATTTGAGGAGTGTTTTGCACGCATTGACAAGGAATTCCTTGCGAAGGCTGAAGAAGAGGTATGTTGTTCAGTTTTTCGAGCACTTACATCAAATGTACTGGCGCTAATTTCCCGTTATTTTGCGCTATCATGACAGAGTTTGGACGACGGCACTACTGCTGCTGTGGTGCTGATTCGAGGAAACCGCTTAATTACCGCAAACATTGGAGACAGCAGAGCAGTTGTGAGTATCGGTGGTCAAGCATTGGACATTATCGAAGAGCAAACGCCCGGGCGAGAGGACGAGCGAAGGCGGATCGAAGCCCAGGGAGGCTGGGTGAAGGAGGAGCGCGAACTGCAACTGTCCAAGCTGCACTCGATGGATCTGAGCGACCCGGAGATCCAGCAGCGAGCAGAGCGCGTTGTCAAATGGGTGACGATTTACCGGGTGAACGGTGAGCTGGCTGTTTCTCGCGCTATCGGTGACATTGACTACAAGGGCGAGGCCCTGTCGAAGTATGAGTACTGGGCTTTCCCTGAGGGCCACGACCGCGTGTTTCACGGCGATTTGGTTATCTCAATTCCTGAGTGTCAGGTAAGATGGCGTTCTGGCGGTGTTTGGTTGAGCAGGATACTAACTCTGCTGTTTTGCAACAGGAGATCGAAATCACGCCCGAGTTTGACTTCCTTATCCTTGCGTGCGACGGTTTGTGGGACACAATCAAGAGTAAGGAAGCGGTCAAGTATGTCGCCGACAGGTTAAACGAAGGATACTCTGCCAAGGTACGGACGTCGTCGATCGATGGGGTATGTTGCTAATCGAATCTGACGTTGGTTGCCTTGACTCGTGTCTCACTTACAGCAAGCAAGCCAGTCGCTGGCAAACTTGGCGATTCGGTCGGGCTCGTCCGACAACGTGTCGGTCGTTATTGTATTGCTCAACACGGAGCAGATGTCCAGCTCAATATATGCGTTCTCAAGGCAGTAGTGGCAATACGAGAAACTGACGCGCGAGCGTAAGTGAGAGGATGCTCCATCATCCAGAGGCCAGCGCTCGTGCAAAGCCGTCGAACAAGTAAAGAAGGAAGTGCCCCAAAGTCGTCGAGGGCCGATAAATTGCTCAAGTGTGCATATACACGTTTTCGTGTTTTCACCTCCGTCAGCATTCGAGGTTAGTGGCATCTAGCAAACTTCTCTTGGACGATCGTTGCCCTTACTTCTTCTCAACGGATGCAACAATATCTACACGACGAAACACAAGGGAACCAGTTAGTTAGTCAATCAACCACAGCACATCCAAATCCACAACACCACTCCTCACCTTGGACGATTTTGCTGAAGGCCGGGGCCGCGACCGAGTCCGGGTACTCCTCCAGGAACGAGACGCCCTCTTCGCACGCGCCCGTCATCTTGTTGTCGAGCGGCAGCCGGCCGAGGAACGGCACGTTGAACTTCTTGGCCATAGCCTCACCACCGCCGCTGGCCGCGGGGAACACCTCCATCTGCACCGAGTGCTGCAGCAGCTCGGGCGCCTTCTCTTGCAGCAGCTATAGCACACAGGAACGAAACAACAACAACAACAACAGCGTTAAGCAAGCAGCTCTTCTAAGCAACATGAACAGCACCACCACCACCACCACCACGCTCGCACCTTCATGAAGGCCGCCGTCTGGTCGTCGCCGTCGGCGCCGACGAACTTGACGTCGCTGAGCGGACGCTGCACGCCGCTCATGTTCTCGACGACGCCCAGCACGTTGATGTTGGTCTTGCGGCAGAAGTTGAGCTCCTTGCGCACGTCGCTGAGCGCGACCTCCTGCGGGGTGGTGACCACGACGGCGCCGTCCAGGTCCGCCTCCTTCATGTACTGCACGATGCTGATGTGCTCGTCCGACGTGCCGGGCGGCGTGTCGATGATGAGGTAGTCGAGCTCCCCCCACTGCACGTCCACGAGGAACTGCTTGATGATGCCGCTCTTCTTGGGGCCGCGCCAGATGATGGCGTCGTCCGCGTTGGGCAGCATGAAGCCAATGGACATGACGCCCAGGTTGTCGTCCACGTACACGGGCGACCAGCCGGCCGCGCTTTGGTGCACCTCCTGGCCCAGCAGCCCCAGCATGCGCGGCACGCTCGGGCCCGTGATGTCCACGTCCAGCAGACCCACCTGGAAGCCGCGGCCGGCCAGCGCGAAGGCCAGCTGGCACGCCACCGTGCTCTTGCCCACGCCGCCCTTGCCCGAGAGCACCAGCAGCTTGTGCTTGACGCCCGCCAGGCGCTGCCTGACGTCCGACACGGCCGGGTCCGGCTGCCGCGCCGCGCCCGACGCGCACAGGCTCTGGTTGGGGCAGCCGGCGCAGCCGTCGGCCTTGCCCGCCTGCTCGGACTGCGGGCCCACGCACTGCTCGTTGGCGTTCGCGGGGGTCGTCATGGGTCGAATCGATGAGTGACTTGAGTCGCAATGGTGGCCTTTTTGGCCGGCGGTGATTGGCGGAGACATCGAAGGTTTTGGCCAATGGATGGACGGACGCGGGAATGTTTGTCCGTATACGTTATCAAAATCGTGTGTTTTTTTCGGGTTTTATAACGAAAACGTTAGACTTTCAGTCCAAGAAATCACTAAAGATTTAGTAGCGGCAGCAGTGTTGACTTTGACGAGTAGCTACAGTAAGCACGCTCGCGGATCTGTAGCTGCTCGCATGAAGTTGATTTACTTAAGTACTATGTTATGCAATAGCCTGCAGCCCAGCGGTGGCGCAGATGGTCTTCTTATACCCTGGGGGACCACCCCCCGCACTACGCAACTAGCTCCAAGCCGCAGCGACTGGCTCGTTCGCTGCCCTGCTTGTCGCTGGGCCCTTCTACGCGGACATGCTTCACGGTCACCTCGCGCGGGTTTGCTTCCTCGCAACCACTCGCTGCCGATAGAATAGAGAAGCTCGGGATAGTATTTGCTGATAATGAAGACTTCATCATGCAGCCCCACCAGTGTTGCTAATTCTTTATAAGTTCGATGACCTGAAAGGGTTAATTAAAGTGAGGCGCTAAGCTCACTACACTACAAAACATGAGCATGATATTGGATCAATTAGAGGGTGTCGGCCCCCTAAGCAACTCAACGGAGCAACGCGACTGAGGTGCTCCATTACTAGTAGTACTATACAGTAGTGTGGGGAATCCCCATCGACGTTGCCGCCAAGGTGAGCCGTTTTAGCCTATCAGTTTCTTCTCTGCAAACGAGCTCAGAGTCGTAGGATGCTTGACTAAACCCAAACCTGAAAGGTCTAGAAGTAGCTATAGAAATAGGTGCCACAACCAGCTATCCAGGAATCCTGGACCAGGATACATACCACTGAGGACTACAGTATCTTAGACCTTGGTGGTGCCCAGGCCTCAACGTAACATGTAAAGCACACATTTAATTCATTTTTCCGACATGAAGCTTCGTACGCTTTTTTTCGATAAGCGGTAATGCTAACTAGCAAAGACAAAGCAATCAAATGAAAGCTCCTCGATCATGCACACAACCTTGCCGGAAGCTACGGCAACAGACACAACAGAACCGGACTGAGATTCGTGCAAAAATAGCAGCCGACAGTACCGGTATGATTGATGGCCATGAGCACTCCGGGCCTATTTCTGCTATGAAGTGGTGGTTTGGTAGTTCTCTGAACATTCAATGCATGGTGCTGACTTTACATCTATTTCGCTGTCTGCCAAAGCAGCGCTTTGATGGAGACGTGTGCTCTGTTTTGCCGAGAGCCAATCGCCGAGGTGGTTCTCACGTTGTGAGCAAAGTGCCTGCAAAACGAACAAAAAGTCGACAGAGCCAAAATCGAGTATACAGTATGTCGCATTTCCCTGCGCTTACCGGAAAGAAACTTTACTCACGGCGGGACTTGAACCCGCAATCTCTGCCTTAGGAGGGCAGCGCCGTATCCATTGGGCCACGCGAGCCGCTTAAATTAGACCATCGTTTTTGGTTTACAGCAGCAAATCTATAAACACCAGCTTAAGAACACGTGCGGGAATCACCCCTTCATGCTACAGCAATGTAGCTCTACTAGACCGCCGACCAAAGCCGCGCATGAGTTGAGACTCCCCGGCCGAGCCCTCGATGCCGAGGCCGGACAATCTGCTGACTCAGGACTATCGTCCATCGGAATGCCTCCTTGATTGGTCCAAAATGCGCCCAATTCAGCCAATGGCGTCGAGGCGCTAATTGCGGTTGGTGGTGAAGAAGCTCGTTCATTTCCTCCCGCTAAGGCGCCGCCCGCCGTCCTCTTCCGTGCCTGGCGTCCAGGCCCCCGCAGCAGCAGCTCCAGCTCCAGCAGCACCGTAGCAGGCGTCCCCGCGGTCTCTCCAGCTCCGTCTTTCTGGCCCTGCATTTCCCCCCGCCCCCCTACATATTCCCTGCATCCCCGGGCCGTAAAACCAGCCCCTAAAAAGAGCCCCCTCCCCCTTCCAAGCCAGAAGAAGACGTAGAGACTCGAGACCATGAGCGACACGTGGCAGCCGCAGCCCGCGCTGCTGAACGAGGTGGTGGCCCTACTGCAGGCCTACATGGTGCCCAACAACCAGGTGCAGCGCGAGTCCTACCAGCGCCTGCAGCAGTTCCAGAAGAACCTCGAGTTCAACCTGTACCTCGTGCACCTGCTGTGCTCCGCCCAGTTCGAGCCCAACGTGCGCCAGCTCGCCGGCCTGCTGCTCAAGCGCAACATCAAGGCGCGCGACGCCGGCGCTGTGCTCAACCCGACGGAGACGGAGATCCTCGCCGTCATCCGCGCGCAGACGCTGCGCGTGCTGGCCGACCCGCTCGCGCCCATCCGCAACGCCGCCGGCTCCATCGTGACCACCTTCGTGTCGCAGTACACGTTCCTGGACGAGTGGCCCGAGCTCATGCCGGCGCTGCTCGTGCTGCTGGAGCAGCAGGACGAGAACGCCGTGGCCGGAGCCTTCGGCGCGCTCGTCAAGATCTGCGAGGACTCGGCCGCCAAGCTCGAGAACTCGCCCAGCCGCCCGCTCAACGTGCTCGTGCCCAAGCTGCTGCAGTACTTCCACCACCAGAACGCCAACTTCCGCCGCGACGCGCTCGAGTGCCTCAACAACGTGCTCATCTACATGCCCGTGGGGCTCGTCGTGCGGATGGAGAACTTCCTGGCGGGCATCTCGCTGCTCACGCAGGACCCGTCCAACGACGTGCGCAAGCTCGTGTGCAAGAGCATCGTCATCCTGCTCGAGGTGGGCGTGCAGTACCTCGTGCCGCACCTGGACAGCATCATCCAGTTCATCCTGCGCGCCAACCAGGACGAGGACGAGAACGTGGCCATCGAGGCCTGCGAGTTCTGGGCCTCGTTCTGCGACCTGCGCGAGTTCAACGACATCAAGCACATGCTGCAGCCCTACCTGACGCAGATCGTGCCGCTCCTCTTCCAGCGCATGGTGTACAGCGAGGAGGACCTGGCCAACTTCGAGGCCGAGGAGCAGAACCAGGATGAGAACGTGCCCGACCGGCCGGAGGACATCAAGCCCATCTTCCACCGCAAGGCTGGCGGCGGCCACGAGGGTGGCGGCCTGGACGACGACGACGATGACGACGACGAGGATTACGACGACGACGATGACGACTCGCTGTTGGAGTGGAACCTTCGTCGCTGCTCGGCTGCCAGCCTGGACAACCTGGCCAACGGCTACGGCAACGACATCCTGCCGACGCTGCTGCCCCTGCTGCAGGAGCGTCTCGCGCAGGAGCAGCCGTGGCCTCTCGTGGAGAGCGGCATCCTGGCGCTAGGCGCCATCGCAGACGGCTGCTACAACGGTATCACACCGCACCTACCGCAGCTGTACCCGTTCCTGCTGCTGAAGCTCGAGGACCCTGCCCCACTCATTCGCAGCATCACGTGCTGGACGCTGAGTCGCTATGTCACGTGGGTGGTGGAGCAGGGAAACCATGAGGCGCTGTTCAAGCCGCTGGTGGAGGGCATGCTGAAGCGCATTCTCGACCAGCACAAGAAGGTGCAGGAGGCCGCGTGCTCTGCGTTCTGTACCCTGGAAGAGGAGGCACGCGAGGAGCTGGTGCCGTACCTGAACCCGATTTTGCAGAACCTCATGTTCGCCTTTGGCAAGTACCAGGCGAAGAACCTGCTTATTCTGTACGACGCTATTGGAACGCTCGCGGACTCGATCGGCGAGCACCTGAACCACCCGGAGTTGATTAAGATTCTGATGCCGCCGCTTATTGCGAAGTGGAACGCTCTGGATGACCGCAGCCGCGAGATTCTGCCGCTTTTCGAGTGTTTGGCGCCTGTGGCTCAGGCGCTGGGTAACGGCTTCCAGGAGTTTGCGATGAACGTGTATGTGCGCTGCCAGCGCATCGTGGAGAACGAGCTGCTTGCGGACGCCATGTCTGAGCAGAGCCCGAACGAGTTTGACGAGGGCGACCCGGAGCTCGTCGTTTGCGCTCTGGACCTGATCTCGGGTATGATTGAGGGTCTGCAGAGCAACAGCGAGGCGCTGCTGACCGGATCGAACATCCTGAACCTGTTGATGAGCTGCGTGCGTCACGATGTGATGGATGTCCGCCAGAGTGCCATGGGCGTCGTGGGCGACCTGGCAAAGCACGCGCCGAACATTCTCCGCCCCGGTCTCGGCGACCTGCTGCCGGTGCTTATCGAGAACATTGACCCGGACTTGCCTACTGTGTGCAACAACGCTAGCTGGTCGGTGGGAGAGATCGCGATTCGCATCGGAGCCGAGATGGAGCCTTACGTCGAGAACTGCCTGGGTCGCCTGATCGGCATGATCAACCGCCCGAAGCTGCCGCGCAACCTTGTGGAGAACTGCGCGATCACTATCGGCCGACTCGGTTACGTGTGCCCCAATGTGGTGGCTCCGCACCTGCAGGAGTTTGCCAAGCGGTGGTGCCGCGCGCTCGCCCACGTGCGGGCACCGGAAGAGAAGGAGCACTGCTTCCTGGGCCTGTGCTACATGGTGAAGGCGAACCCGAACGGCATTGTCGCCGACTTCATGTTCATGTGCGGTGCCATCGCTTCGCTGGAGGGCCAGCAGATCCAGCACGCGGAGCTCAAGGACATGCTGTACCAGATCGTGCACGGGTTCAAGACGAGCCTGGGTGACAACTGGGCTGCGTACTTCGCGAGCTTCCCGGAGCCTCTGCGGCAGTTCCTCACCACGCGCTTCAACTTGTAGAGAGAGCGAGTGGTGCAGCAGCTGCTGCTGTCTGTCGTGTCTCCCCGCGGTCCGAAGGAGGAGACCCAACGACGATGTGATGATGATGAAGTAGACGATGAAGACGACCACAACGGAGGCTACGATGAAGCAGCTGCCGAGCGGTTGTAGAACTAAGAGCGCGGCTGGTGGGGTGACGGCAGTAGGAGTAGCAGTAGGCAGTAGTTAGTAGTTAGTCGTAGGCAAGCAAAGACGAGCGAGTAGGACGGTAGAGAATAGTAGATAACCGATCGACCCCCGTAGCAGCAGGTTGTAGGTAGCAAGCAATAGGCTTTTCAACTTGGGAAGTACGTCACGTGCTAGCCCGATGGCGCGGTGTTACAATACCATTAGAAGAAACTTACCACACGGCGCATGATATTGCCAAGCCGAACACTACGACACCACAGACTGACAGTCCTACTTAACACGCACCTACCTACCACTTGCGGGCGCTCAGGCGGCTGAAGCATCGGTCATTTCGACGTCTTCCTGTCCTGGGCCCTTCTTCTTGGACGCCTTGTGGCCCTCGCTTCCCTTTGAGCGAGGGATTTTCCTAGTGCTACGACGGGGGGTTGGGCCGAGGGGGTCGTCGAACTTGAAATCGTCGGCAAGGAAGTCGTTCCATATCCGCGGAGTCGAGGAGCGCCGCGGATCGTCGCTCTTCCCCGCTGGCTCTGCGTCTACATCCTCCATCTTGGCGTCATCCCCCAAAAACTTTTTGTCTTGCTGGCCGCGAGCTGCCGACTTCTTGTTGCCAGGACTGAAGAAGCCAGGAGACCCCGACGGTAGCAGAGTCGGCGAGAACAAAGGCGACGGCAGGTTGGTTAGTCCTGGGAACGGCATCGGCAGTGCCGGCAACGGCGATTTCTCCTCACTTTCGGCTTCCTTCGCCAACAAGTCGAGGAATGTCGGGCTGAGCATAGTGATCCCGCTCGCAGAACCTCTCCTGCTTCGAGTGCTACTACCTGAAGGGAAGCCCCCCACTGCTCCATCTAAGAGATACACAAAATGACTATGATGAGATGCTAGCAGACACGCAAAATAAGTACAACGTTTGTCCCCCAAAGCTCACCTTTGCCTACACTTCTAGGCGGTACCTCAATAGGTGGCGGTGGAACTGCTCGCTGACGCAGCGTTGAGGTGGAACCATGTCGCCGATTAGCGGCAGGGTCGCTAGGAACGTTGCTGTCGGGGACTGGCACCACCTCTCCAAACTCAATCGAGGCGACTTCCCCCACCATTTCGTCGTAGCGGGTGCGCACGTCCTTCGCCGTCTTACCCGGCAGGGCTGCCGCGATTTTCACCCAGGAGTACGGCTTGTTGCCAGCCCAATCTGCCAGCACTGTTTCAAAGGCTTTGTCTTCTTGGAATGTCCAGGGATTCGACCGCTGCCCGTTCCGTCGCGGAGCAGCGCTTCCTGGCTGGTATTGTGGCGGAAATTGCTGGCTGTAATATTGCGCTGGGGCTTGAACACTCATCGACTGTGCACACTCCAGTGCCGCCGCGCTCAGAGCGCTGCTGCCGCCCGGCGGGACTCCCTGTGGCTGGGGGACGGATCTCTTTCCTCGTGGTTTCTGGAGTTCGACGCCTCTGGGTACCTGGTAGTTCTGTCTGTTGGGGTTGTTCTGATTGCCTGCGCTGGACAAGGAGCGACTTGCAGCCGCCGCCTCGGGGGATGGCGGCAACTGTTGAACCAGTCGCTGGAGATACTGCCGCCCGTGCAAACGCACTTCCTCGATGGTGCGCGTGCCCACGAAGTCCGTGATGAGCTTCCACTCGCCGCCCGTCCGTCCTGAGCCATAGTGCTCGAGTGCTTGCATGAACCTGCCGTGTTCATCTCGCCTCCACTCGGACGGCGATGTACCACGATTGCCGCCGCCCTGCGCTGCGCCGGAATCCGATTCACCAGCTGGAGGTGGGGGCCGTCCAGGGTTCATTGATGCCTGGAAACGGAGAGCTTGGTACTTGCCTGCCTGCGTGAGTGGCAGACTGCCGACGGGTGACTACCAGCGGACTGCGGACTCTTCAACGGGCCGGCAAGATACCGTATCCCGGCTCTGTAGGCGCGACGGACGGTAGAGCCGCTATTCTGAGACTCGCGAAGGGGTATGGTGTGGCTCGCTCTGCTTTGCGACGGGCTGGGAGACAGCCTCGCGATTGCGCTCGACGCAGCGTTCAGAGCGAGCGAGAGCTGTCGACAAATACGTCTTAGACGCGCAGTACACGGCGGCGGCGCCTGGCTTTCTCGGAAGTTGAACTGAAATGCACATGACGCAGGAGATGGCTACATTGTTGGATCGCGTCTTTTCGTGGGCATTCGTGCATTACACACTAGAATGTAGCCATTTGCACTATGCAGATGAAGCTGCTCCGAGCCGCTCGAGCAGCTCCTGGGCCGTGTCCTGCAGCACCAGCACGCAGGGAATCTGCGCCTCTTGCCAAAGTGTGTGCCGCTCCTGCGCTGCAAAACCTTCTCCGCGCCTCTTGTCGGCGCCGGGCACGCAGCTCTGGTCGAAGCCACCGCCGCACACCCCATCCGCGTCGGCGATGATGAGCCCCAGAGCACCGGCACGCTGCGCGAAGTGCAACTTGAACACGAAGGGGACGCCGCCTCGCACCGCCAGAAGCACTCGATCGCGGACGGCGTGAGCGTTGCGCAGTGGCTGCGAGGCATCCGGCGGGTCTGCCAGCACCAATTCGGCCGACACGTCGAAGAGTCGAGGGCTGTAGTGGCTACTCCACGCTTCGAACGAGCGCTCGACCCCCACAGTCCCCTGTTCACTTGCGTTGCTTGACAGCAATTGGACTTGCTCGTTCACGTCGGAGAGCACTACGCGGGGTAGAGTCGCGTCTTGGACCTGGACTCCAGTCGCGCGGAGGATGCGGTGCGGGTCTTGGGCGATCAGCGCGCTCAAGTCGCTTTGAGAGAGGATGTCGACTCCGCTTACGACGGAGTAGCCAGGGTCTCCCACGCCTTTCAATGTCGGGACGGCCAAGTATTGGCTTTTAGCGCCGCTTTCTAGCGATGTGAGGCGGCGCCGCGGTGCGATCACGACGCGGCTGCTGCGGTGACTCCAGTGCCCGGCACCCAGCACGTTCATCGCTGCAACTCGAAACGTGTAAGCCGCACCAGGAAACAAACCACACACCTTGGTAGAAAGCCACAGCGCACCGGAGCTCAACGTTTCTGCAGTGACCTGTCCATGGCTGATGCTCGAGTTCACCGCGATGACTTTTTCGTGCTCACGAACAACTGCTCCGTTGTCTGCCCCTCTGCCATTGTTCAGGTCGTCCTGCTCTCCTATCTCCGGTAGTTTCTCCATTGACACGAGGTATAGCTCGATTTTTTTGCCGCCGTCGTCTTCGGCGTCAAGCCATCGCAGTACCAAGCACGTTTCTTCTACATCTCTCGTCTCAGGAACACCACGGATTGGAGACGGAGGAGCGCACGGGCTAGTGACCACGCGGCGTGAAGCTCCACTCACGGCTCCTTGGGCCTCCCCCACGAGCAGACGCACTGAAAAGGAGTACGCCGTCTCAGCTTGCAGACCCGTGATCACAGCTTCGAGGTCGCGCCCGTCGAAGTCGTCGCCGAAAAGCGTCGACGGCATCCTGCTGCGCGTGAGCTGGTCATGCGTCACATTCACCGAGTTCTCTAGTTCTCCTGCCAGTGCTGGGTCCTCCGTCGCACTGCCATCCCGATTTTCACGCTTCCAGCTTACCTCGTAGCCGTAGCTTGTAAGATCGTGCTTCAGCGGCTGGTACAGCTCCTGCCAACGCAGTGTAGCCGTCGTGCGAGTTGTATTGACGACGATAGGCGGCCACGCGACGGGTAACGTGAGAGACGCGATGTATCGCTCCCACCGCTTGTCATCTTGCCACTGCTTGAGCCGCTCACGACGTGATAGTTGCTCCTCTTCTCCTTCCTGGTCATCACCATTAGCACCTCCACTTTTATGCCTTCGGTTTTTCCTGGCAAGGTACGCAGGGTCGCGAGGCCACTTGACGAACGTATTCCAGCTAGTGTCGCTGCTTGTCGGGCGGCGCGAGAACGTAGAGTCGAAGGCTGGACTCTGGAGCGCGTGCAGTAAACCATAAACCGCCTCGTCCCTATTGTCACTTGTCATGAGCAGCGCATCAACACCAGCAGCTTGCTTGACGTCCTTCACGTTGGCGGCATCGCAATAGCAGAAGCGAAGAACTTTCGCCGTTCGTGGCGACGATGACGGTGGGGTCAATACGCGCATTGTCGAGACGACGCTACCTGGGACGAAGAGCACATTGCGTCCAGGCTCCAACTCAACTGCGCTGTACAGCTCCGGCGCTCGCTGGAAGAAGCCAGCATCTAGCACCGTAGTTTCTGTGCTGAACGCGACGTTCGCGTCGGCACCGAGAGCAACTTCCTGGAGCTGGTCGCGCATTGAAGACGGCGCAGCGACCGGCTGAAACTTGCGGTCAACTAACGACACGCGCACACCACTGACAGAGTCGTCTCCGAGAGGGACCGCCAGCATGTGAAGTCCGTACGGACACGCTACAATGTCCTTCGCGCTCTCGGGCGCATCGAGATCAGACGAAAGCTCTATAATGGCAGGCAAGAAAGCCACCTCGCGCGATGCGTTGGTGCGCTGGACGTAGTCGTGAGTCATGTAAATCGGCACGCGGAAAGAGGTCTCCAGCAGGGCCGCGCACGCCTCATCTTCAACCCGCAGCGGTCGGACACTTCCTCGTTGCGTTTCGTCACCGAAGCAACCGCTTAGAAACTTGTCCATCGCGCTCGGACTAGCAGCAGCCTCCTCTGCATCGCTGCTGCGAGTTTCGTCGAGCCCCAACAGCTGCGCCACGGGGTCCTTCTCGTCGTCTTTTAGCTGCAGCAGCACCGGCCGCGTCTTCTCCGCGTACAGCTCAAAGAACTCCTGGAAGCTCACGTCGTCCGCTGGCCTCTTGTCCACTTGTTGCGGCCTCTCGGGCTCCTCAGTCTGTGTCGCTAGCTCTTGCCAGACGCCTCGGAAGTGCTGGCGCTGGTGCCGCACGTAGCGCAGACGGTTGCAGTAGGCCACATCGTCTGCGCCCAGTGACGGCAAGGCGCCCCCGCCGCTCGAGTCGGCGCCGCTCTCGTACATGAAGGACGTCACGCCCAGCTCTCGGCATTGGACGAAGGCGCTCTGCAGTCGCGCGTCCAGTGGCGCCGCCGCGTCGCCCGCCAGCGGCGTCAGCAGCAAGTCCCTGAGCGGCGCCTCCAGCAGCGGATCGCGCTGGAGCGTTGCAGCGGCCGCGGGCTGGTCGCCGCCATCGTCCGAGCCCTGCGCGGGCCGCGCGACCAGCGCGACCAGCGCAACCAGCAGCAGCAGCAGCACGAGGAGGGGCTGCATTCGAGACGAGCTGGGTGATGCTGAGGTGGGTCTTTGCGACCATCGAAGATACGCGATCGGGTTTGGCGGGGTCGTGTCCCTTCGTTGCGCGTTGTGTGGCAGTAGCCCCGTTTCGCAGACGCTTCACTGTACCAGGATTCTGGTACGCCGAGCAAAGTTTCCCCACAGTCATTTGCATGTATGTACAGCTTGCTCGATGCATTCACATCCTGCGTTCTTTAGTCACCGCGATAATTTTGGCGGGCGTGTCAATTGAGGCCGAGCCACGCCAGGATGAACGGCGGTCGCCGCGAAGTTGTTGTTAGTTTCGTGGCCTGTCCCCGAGCCCCTGCGCGGGCGCGTAATGCTGTAATGCCTCGCTGCTCCGCTTTACGCAGTCCACATCGCGTTTTCGGGGCCAGCTGGGCCCGCAGCCATAGGGCGTTTCGGCTGCACCCCAGCCTTCCAGGAACGCGAGCGCTTATCGCCCGCAACTTCCAAGGTTTACCGTTTCGCGGCTCGTTCTCGCTCTCCGCGGGAGTCTCGCGGCTCGAGGATGAGATCGGCCAAGCTGTGGCGCTGCGCTGCGGGGCTGCGCGCGTGGGCCCAAGATCGGGCCTGGCGGCAGTCTCTGTCACTGCAATGCAGAGAAGCGCCGACCGGCAGCCGGCGTTCCCGCCAGCATCTCGGTTGTGGCAGCGCTTCCGCCGGTCACTCGCCGGGGTGGCTTCAGAGCGCTGCTTCGAGATGCTCGAGCATGCGCTCGCGCCGTCGAATGGACGTCGAGACCGCCGTCTGCCAGTCAGTCGTGCTCTTGTCGGCGAAATGTCTCGGCCAGCGCACCGCAAAGTTCACCCACGCTTAGTATTGCAGCCTCGCCTCTGCGCTTTGCCGCTTCCAGCGCTGGGCCGTGCGCCGGAGATTTGGGACGGAGCGCTGCATGCTGGACGCGGAGAATCTAGCCGCGTGTTCAACCAAATCAGATTCTCCGCGGCCGGGTCGCTAGCGTCGTGAATCGGCACCACCTTCAGAAGAGCCCCCGCTGCTCAATGCACTTGCACTTGCAGCAAAAGCGTTCTTATCGTAGACACCTGCAACCTGCAATAGACAGCTTTCGTCCTGTCATTGGTCAACAAACCCGCTTTTGGATATTCAGAGACAGTGGGACAAGATATCCATACAAAAACCGAGTCACATTTAGGGCACCGACCAGCAGGTCTTCATTTCTTCATTTCTTCATTTCTTCATTTCTTCATTTCTCTATTCGCTCGATCGAGCGCAGGTCGATTCACAGTTAGGAATGGGACTGCGTCTCATGTGCGCGGCCGGTGTGGCGCTGGCGGCGCTGCTGCTACTGCTAACGGCCGCCATCGTGCGCCTCGTGGTGCTGCTTGTGCAGCTCGTGACTCCGCGCTACACGCTGGCGGCCTGCGCGTCGGCGCTGGCCTTGTGGTTCGTGGACTCGAGACGCCAGCGCTACGCCAAGGGCTTCTACTCGTGCTCGCGCGTGCCCCAGGAGCCGCAACCAGCGGAACAGCAACGGGAGACGCCGCAACAGCAGCTACAGGCTCAGCAAGATCAGGGACAGGAAGAAGCAGACGCAGCAGCAGAAGAAGAGGAGACTATCGCGACCGCAGCGGTGGCCCCCGTGACGCCCGAGACACTGCCGATGCAGCTCAAGAAAGTGGCAGCCGCGCCCCCCTCCGAGACCGAATCGGAGGACGATGACAGCGAGGCCGGAGCGCCCCCGAGCATCAAGGCGCGCGCCAGATCCCCCGCCTCCAGACACAGCAAGAGCCTCGCAAACGTCAGGACGCGCAGCAACACGACGGACGGAGAGCTCCAGCGGCGACAGGCCACGCGCCCGCGGTCCTCGTCGGCAGTTGGAGACAGCAGATCCAGTCGGTCGCCAGTCAGGGCTTCGGTCTCGCGTAGTAGTCACGCAGACGTGCTGGAGAGGAAGCGCCGAGTGCCCAGACGGCGCGCTGACACGGGCATGAACGGCACCGCCAAGCACCAGGAGCGGTCGCGCCGCGCGACGTTCGCGTCCAAGCAGGACGCGTACGTCAGGCGGAGCAGCTCGGAGAGGCTGGAGGACGCTCTGCGCTCGGATGGCTACTGGATCGGGGACTTCCGAGTGCAGCGGCGCCTGGTGTCGCGACGCAGCCACACGACTTCCAGCCCCAAGGCGAACTGAGCATTGGAGAGGAGGGAAGAGGGGGAGGAAACTTAAGTTATTGCGCGTTTACTCTACTACAAGAAGATTGTTTTGCTACTCTATCGGTACTAGTAATGAACATGGAGCATGTTATCCTTTGGGCGCAGAGTTCTTCTGGTCACTTTGACGCAGCGTCTGCACGTACTGCCATTGGGTCTGAGGGTCCGTCATGCCTAGGCGCTTTGCTTCCTGATACAGCGACAGAATGGAAGACGGCGCTGCTGCTGCTGTCAGCGGTGGTGGCGGTGGTGTCCTCCTGGAGTCGTTACAGCGAGCCTCGGCCTCCATCGCCTCCATGAAGGCCTGCTGCCGCCGCGCCGGTGCCACTGATTTCTTCGCTGCGGGCATCGGAGGAGGGGCGTGGGATGATGACGATTCCTGCTGACGGCCAGCTTCACGTTGAGCTTGCTGCTCTGCGTTCTCCTTCTCGGACTCGGGCGAAACGCTGGCCGCAGATTCCTCCGTCGAACTGAGCGGCAGAGTGTCGTCGTTACTGGCAACCTTCTCCTCTTCCTCGTCCTTCCCCTCCTCCATCTTCTCCGCTTGCGTTTGCTCCGGGGATGAGAACGCGATGGGCGAGAGCCCGAAGGACAGCCGCAGCTTCGAGCTGTGCTTCGTCGAGTCCCGCGGCGTCTTGACCAGCGGCGACGGGGTCAGCGCATCGAACTGCAACGTGGCCGGCGTGGCGCAAAGCGGCTGTTTGCTGCCGACGATGGCAATGGGCGACGCCGACCACTTTGGGGGCCTTGCGCTGGGCGACTGGGACTTCCAGTCGCTGCCGGGCGTCGCGAAGCCGCTCAGTCGGTTCCTCTTGGCTGGGCGCGGCGGGGTCGATCGAGACGGCGGAGTGGCGCGCGGGTGGCTCGACCGCTTCGGCGTGGGCGGAGGGAGGACCGACTGCAACTTGTCCATCTTGCGCTGCCGCTCCCGCAGCCTCGCTTCGCATCGCGCTATGGTCTCTCTGCAGCGTCGGTGCAGCTCCAGCGGTGGCGACGGCGTTGACGTTGCTCGGGTTCTGCTCGGAGCGGCGGCGGTCGATGGCCGAGCTGCAGGCAGCGGCGTGCGCAGTACCTCGTACTGCTCCTCGTCCTCGAAGAACCCGCTGGCCCCGTGCGAAGTCCCCGAGACGTTGGCCTCTTTCTGCTGCGGCAGCGGCGAGAAAATCGCCGGCTTGAGCTCCGCAAGCGTGTCGATGCTCCAGTCCAGCGCCGTGCCGGCGCCCTGCAGCCCAGTTCCCTCCCCTTCCGCCGCTGTTGCCGCCGACTGATCGTCAGCCAGCGCGGCCTCAAAGGGAGGAAAGGGATTCCTGTCGCTCGTCGGCGCGTCGAACGGGTTGTAGGCCTCGTCTCCTCCAGGCGCCTCCGCCATGCTGCTGCGCTTGGTCGCTGAACGAGTGCTTGGTGAGTGTCGTCGCTTGTGTGCTACCAGCTTAGATGCCGGTCAATGCCAGTGCGCTAGCCTACGTTTCAAAACCGATCTGACGCGCATACGCGATTGGCACGACGCTGCATCGCAGCGAGTCCGAGTCATGCGCATGTAACACAGACCTCCCTTATAACCTGCCGGGATGTGTCGGATTAGCTATATTTCGGCACTCTTGTTTTGTTTATTTCGGCACAGTGCCAGTTTAAGGAAATAAAGTATGCATTTTACTACAATTTCTCTAGCATGTCGAACTGTTTAGCCTGGAAGATGCCTTCAAGGGCTAGAGAAGCCAACGAAGTGCGCGGGTCGTTCAGTTCACACTTCAATACGGAAAAATCGGATTCGACGGACGCCGTATTCGCGAATACGGTCGCCAATCCGCAGCAGAACTGACGGAGATGTGAAAATGTCTTTGGAGCAGCAGCGTTTTGCATTGAATCCCAGGCGTCGTTGAAGCTGGTGTCATACGATTCTTCCTCCAGGGCTGTGCGAACCAGATCATGCAGATTGGCTTGACACAGCTCTCGATGCTCCCGTTCAACGGCTTCAATTCTTGCCTCACTCCAAAACAAAGCCAATTGATCGCGGCGACGATTCAAAATATCTTCTGCAAACTGGCGAGAAGGGACTGTGACAAGCTCAGCTGGCATTACTGGCGGAGCCGGAGATGCGGCAGCGTCATTGTTGTTGTCTCGCTCAGCTTGTTCATGCTCCATACCTTCAATTAGATGCAGTACAAACTTACCAAGCTGCCTCAGAATCGAATTTTTGTCGGCATCTGCAACACTATTCATGTGATTCTTGACGAACGTCCCCTGGTCTTGAATAAACTCGAGTAAGTGTTGCTCTTTGAGTCAGTACTTCATAGTAATCGTGTCATTAGCGCTAGATTGGAATTCAGAGCTAGGTACGCGTTCAACTCGTAGCAGTTTGCGAAGGCGATCTACAAGGAGCTCAATCTCTGCCGTTTGCTGCGAGAGCAGGACATCCTCCCCCTGTATCTTGACAAACGTGACGTTCACCACCACCGTTATCCCACAAACAACCGCTGCATTGACCCACCATGATGGCGTTGGTGCCGCAGACACGTTTTCATCAAGGTGTTCATCGAGGCGAAAATGGTTTTTTAATATTCACTGCAATGCGTTTCCCATGTACAGCCACCGTGGCGGCGAAGGTGAACAATTAATCCCTTTGTCTTCTTCACAAAGTCTCCATTCCCAACAATTGCAAAACCGGCTTTCATGACCAGGTCCATTTGATGAGCAGCACACCACACTCTCAGCACCGAGTGGGTGGCCTCTTTCTCTAAAAGAGTGACCACCCCACCATGACGGCCTGTCATAGTTCTCTCCATCCGATGAAATACCAACCAACTTCTGTCTCCAGTTAGCGAACAAAATATCGAGTACTCGAACAATCAGTTGAACTTGGACCACAGCAGTGTGGCGGTCAAACATAGGGACCGCGAGCAAGTGTAGGTTGACTAGCACGCCGTTGACGGCAACACGAACACGCTGATCCATGAAAGAACGATCGGTGTGGGTTGTGATGTCGCAAGCAAATGCAACCCCCCACATATTGGGGTCTGCTATGAGGTTGCTGATGCGTTGAAACGAATAGGCAACTATAATACGTGCATAAGTGCCTGCCATAGCGTCGGTCATACCGTAAAGCTTCGAGTTCCCTGTGGCGTTGTAGTGCTGCTGAATTACTGCTGCCGTCTACTGAAAAGACAACCCAACCGAGAGATGTTTGACCGAAAGAGTAAACCGCAGAGGCGTCTTAATTTCCACTTGGTAGACGGTCTACCAAGTAGACCCAGGGCTTAATAGCAACAGGTGATACCCATTGATACGATGATACTATATGCATGTATTACTTGTATCAATATCAGGTGATACCACTAGAAGCTTGCGATCAGGATCATTGATCCGCCCACACAAACTGATTGGTATCCGGTAATATTATATCCGATACCATTGTAGCTTGCTCAGAACTGTTAACTTCCGCGATAGCAGTTCTGCACGTGGGTTCCTTCAGCATGAGGTCTACACCTTTTCAACTTCAAAACCGCAAATTCCAAGTTCAATTCTGCAAAAGGTAAGTTCAAAACTGCACGAGCAGAAACCAGGCTAGCTTCGTACTTTTATACACAGCTCATTGGTTGGCACGCAGCACAGGCAAATTGTACTCTATAATCGTATATGATGATAGTTTGTAATATACATTTATAGAGTATTGTTGTTTTGATCTTACCTTTTGCTGTTTTGAACTTACAATTTGCAGTTTTGAAGTTGAAAAGGTGTGCACCAAAATGCCTACTCACTCTCAGGCCTCGTTTTCAGAAGCATGCCTGCTTTACCGGGGCGATCCCAGCCTTAAAACTGCCTGAAATTATCTACAAAAAGTCAATAAGTAGCACAGTTTGCTTGCTGTCATGGTACTATCGCATTATTTCGCGAATAACTGCAGCTGTCCAACTGCGCCCAATGCGATGGAGCTGCACTCTTTCGTTCTCTTTCGTTTTCAGAGCTAGGGCTCAAAAGGGTGGTGTCGCACGAGTAGTACATATTATGTACCAACATAGGTATTTTGACCAATTAAATCGCATTAATTTTAAATTTTACCACAATCACCTTCATTGATAGAGTATTTGTTTTTTGATACGATATTGATATGATATCGATACGACAGTGTACGTGTATCAAGATCAGTTGATCCAGCCCCGCTCATTTTAAACTTTGTATCTGTATCATGCATATCGTAAAAATAGCCGATGATATGAAGCCCTGGGTAGACCCCATTCACTACCGAGCCGAAAGCACGAAGAGCCCTCGCAACAGTCATATCATCATCTTCATCTTCAGCATTGAAAAATACCTTTCCAACCAGCTCAGTCACAATCAACTCTGGAAAGAATACCGCAACACAGCACTCTCTGTGCCAAAATGAGCTACCAATTGGTTGAAAAGTGAGATCAGCAAAAAATACAGCCTTCTCTGCGTCACCGAGATCTGTGTATTCTCCCCACTTAGCTGAGTGCGCGGTAGTATTGTGCTCGATGTAGTTCTGGGGTCGGGAAGGAGCCTTGTAGTATTTGATATTTTGAGTACGCTTTCGTTTGCCCTTGGGTGCTTCCTCTCTACCAAAGTATCGGCAAAACAGGCAGCGGACCGAGCAAGCCGCTCCCCCAGCGTCACACGCTACGACCTCGAGCCCGTACTGCAGCTTGTGAGCGTCTTGGAACGGGGTTTTACGCGAGGGGGGGCTTCTTAGAGACGCTTGGCTTTAGCTTCTCCATCGTTCACTGCTTGAATTCTACGATTTTGAACGGTCGCTCATTTCGGCACTCGAAAAAACTTCAAATAGGCACATTGCCATATATGAACTTCAAGTGCCGGAATAAAGGAGGTCTGATGTAACATGCGGCATGTTTACCGAAAATGGAGAATAATAATACCCCTCCCATTTTTAAGTGGACCCCGTGGACCCCCTCGTATTGCTGCCTTTCCTTAATATTAACTGGGCGTCCCTTCATGAATGTACATGACAGGTCGGAAACCTGTTATTTCGGCGAATTTAACTCTGCAATGAGAGGAGCATCGCCGTTGAGACCGACATGGATAGAAAGCCCTGCATCTAGCTTGGGTAATGCCGCTGTATGAAGCGCTATATCCTCAAAGTTGGCGTTGCCTGGCGCCTCTGCGATCTTCCTTACCGTTATTTATGTAGCATATAAAAAACTATATGTATTTGTGTGACCTTTCAGGTTGGTATGAAAGATCGCGAATTACTAGCGATAAGATGACTGACAAATAGTAAGGGGGGCTACGCTCCATGTCCTCGTTGCCGAACGGGGCAAGAAAAGGAGAAGCCACTTTGGCATTACTCCTTTGATGGACATACTAGTAGATATGCAAAGTTTCAGCATTCCTAGACTCGCCAGGAAAAACCGAATTTATTCTTTTCCCGAGATCCCGTACATTGTTGAAGGGACGTCCAGTTAACAAGGGATCCACGAGTCGAAACCCGGCTAGGTCAGCCAATATCGGCTGGTAGTAAGTTTAGTGAGTTTACAGTCCCGGGCAGGGTCTTTTTGAGTTTTGATCTTAAAATTAATCTCCGAATTTTGAAGTGCTGTTTGGACCAATCGATAGATCTCATTGAGGCGCTTCGCCCAATCGCCTTAGTAGCTCGAAAGCATCAAAAGTAGAGTTATTGGAGTCTCAAAAAGGCGGTGGCGCGGTCGGCTCATACTAAAATGAAGTATAACATTTTCGGACCGTCCAAAAATCAGCCGAAGTCAGGGGGCAGGCTTCACAGGCGACTAGCTCCTCAACAACAACGCATATGATGGTGTTCAGTGCATGTGCAGGTGTAGACATACTCCGAGTAGTATACATACAGGTTGTTATTGCGTGCGGCGCTCGGTCGCGATTGCTACCTACAGGGCTCGCGAGCACCTTCGAGCCACCTCCATTCGTGTATACCCCTTGCATGAAGAGTGACGGGTGTCACTCTCCCGAGTTCACGGTACATGGTACCAGTAGCTCCGCAAGCCAAGCATTAGAGTTGTGTGGGCTTTTGTATAGTTAACTTGTAGTTTGTATTACGACCAAGTTAACCTCTACCAAAATACAGTCAGTCTTATAACCTACTCCTTTGTAGCAAACTGTTCCCTTTGAGGCCGAGAACTGGTGAACTGCTGTTCACCTGGATAGTAATAGCCGTACGCACTTCCTCTGTGCATTGTGCTGTGTGACCCCGTCACACTTGGTAGCACTCGTAGTCAATCCTACGCCTACGCGGGTAGATGGGTCTACCTGAATCCTCGGTGGCTCAGGTCCGTGAGCCACGATGGACCGGAGTGAGTTTCCTCTCTTGACTGACCCGCAGTTCGAGTCAGTGCCGAAGATGGCGGGCATCTTCGGAAGTGATGCCCTCCGGAGCTTGGCGCGGCGACGCCAGCCGAGCCGGTCGAGCGGATGAGCGCGTTTGACGAGTACGAACGCGGGCTCATCGCTCATGTGCAGGGAAACCTGCTGGCTCAGATGAGTGAGCCCAAACGGGTGCAGCCTAAGCCTTTGCGGCTAACTGTGCCTCCATTCGAAGGGGAGGAAGATGAGAACCTTCACTTCTGGATCCGGGAGACCGAGATCGAGCGTAGGTCTCATCTCGGCTGAGAACCTTTGAGTCGCCTTTGCGCTCTCCAATCTTGGTGGACGTGCCAAGACTTGGGCGTACACGCGCGAAGCGATGTCGCCTGGATGTTTTACATCCTGGGCTCAGCTGTGTGAGCAGCTTCGAGCCGCTTTTCGCCCGGCGTACAACGAGTTCCGCCAGCGCTCGAGCTTCCTTGCCTGCAAACAAGGGGAGCGCGAGCTATACGTGTACGTACAGGAGATGCGCACGTTGGCAGCCTCGCTAGTGGGGGACCCACTGTCGGAATACATCAAGATGACAGTGGCCTAAAGGTCGGTCCTGCGCGCACGCAGTTGTTCCGCGTGCGCACCGCCACTATGGAGGAGGAGATCCAAGTCGCCCTCCAGGAGGAGTACAGCCACAAGCAGGCTGGTGCTCTGGCTGTTGTACAGCCTGTGGTCACTGAAAGCGAGCCAGAACCCATGGATCTGAGTTCAGCTGAGCAGTACTCAGTCCGCTGCTACGGCTGCGGCGGACTGGGACACTATCAACGTGCCTGCCCATCGTCAGGGTCTGGGAAGAAGACTACCCGAAGACCAGAGGGTCAAGGGGGAGCCGACGCCATCCACCGTCAGGTGCTCAAGGGAGCCACAACCACCAGTAAGGACGAGGGCCTTGCTGGGGTTGGCCCGAGTCTTTGTGATGGGTGTACGGAAGGCGTACACCACAGAGACCCGGGGTCCCTTGCGAGCACTGACGCTCGCTTTGGTGAAGAACAACGGTGGGTTGTCGGTAGTACACGTGTGTGTACGGGGGTAATGGTACATTGTGTCTGTCAGAGCATTGGTGAGTCATGTTCCCACCTCGGGATAGACACAAGGGCGTTCAATGGGACCACTATGGTGCTGGATGCGTCCGACAAGAAGAAGAAGAAGAAGAAGAAGAAGAAGGGAGGCATCGATGACATGATGATCTCCATGGAGAAGGTGCAGTGTATCTGCAACCGAGGGCTATTATGCCTGGCGTGTGGAGCGGCGTTGGGGCAACAAGTGTCCATGACTCGGTGCCGAGATGGCTGAGTCTGAGTATGCGTGCATGCCATGAAGCTACTCTAAAGGCAGGACAAGTTGTACGGTGTCATGGGTGTCTTTGCCCGCAGACGTGGATAACAGAGTACCACGTCAAGTCACGCAGACTCAAACTTCATATCGGCTGGTAGATACAAAGCCTTGGTCGATGATGTTGACCCGAAGCCCAAGCAGGGTAGCTGCCCGCGCCACCGGAGTCTGTTGGACCGGAATCTGCTGGTATAGCGACTCGGCGCTGCAGGGCGGCGCGAGGTTAGGCGACCGGCTGGCGCCTGGCCCGCCGGGGTTCGAATCGTAAGTGGGGGAGGGGATCGGAAGTGCCCTTCCTCCCGGCGTCTCTGGCAAGGGACTTGCTTCGTCATAGAAGCTGATGTAGTGGCTGCCTGGTGCAACCACTCACGAAGAATTGCACGAAGGTGCTGGACCTGATGCATCGGTGCTTAGGTCCCAAGGTCATGGTGACCGATGGCCAGCAACGTTGGTAGTGGCCACTGCCGCTGCTGGGCCGAAGACGGCGGGCGAATTCGCTGTCAGAAGGCTGCCTCGGTTTGGCGAGGACATGGCAGCTAATCTGCGGCTTGGCCCACAGACGAAGGTGTGCGCGCTTACGCATCGCCATGCCGCAGCTCGATGCTGTTGCTACACGGGGCGCAGTACGTCTACCGACCAGGTAGCCACCAGCACCATGCCATAGCTCAAGGCTGTTGCTACGCTGGGGGTGGCACGTCTTCCGGCCAGGTAGCGATCAGCCTCAAGCCCAGGATGGGGCAAACCCGAGGGGCAGCTCCATGCTGTTGCTACGCTGGTCGCGGCACGTCTGCCGGTCAGGTAGTCAACAGCAAGGTGGTTGGGTGTAGCCCACGAAGGGTGAACCCGAACGTGTTGCCTTTGTGGGCATTCACACTTAGCGCGGTGCATGCTGCGCTTGTACGGTACGCGTGCACGCGGCACAATTGTCTGTGAGGTAGGCGCGGAGCCGTCGGCCCATGACGCTCACTGTGCGCGGGGCACTTGGTGTGTGCGAGGTACTCGCAGTGCACGCGGAACTTGCCGTGATCGTGGTACGCTATGTGCACGAGGCACTAATGGCAGTTGTGGTACACAAGGTGCACGGCGTGCCTTTGGTGTATGGGGTGGTGCCCCTGTACACAATCATGTCCTGGTATGGGCTGGGCGTCATGCTGCCTAGCACGCACACTGACCTGGTGTTGGTCGCCGCGATGCATGATGCAACCGCTGGTGGTAGAGGTCAAGGCGTCTCACACCATGATGAAGTGCGATTGCGGTACCTTGGTGTCGACGGAAGACACCTCAGCGTCGGCTCCACGATGGCCGTGACGCGGGGCAGGACATGGGACAAGTCCGCCGCGTTCCTCGGAATGACGAGCGTGTTGTGAGCAGCAGCCGTGGTCCCCGGGACTATGGCGACGATGAAGCCCAATGCTTCTTGGCTTGGGTCAACGCTTGACCTCTGTGTGGTATAGCAGCACGCGCAAAATCGTCAGTTGTGGTAATATGGCTACAAAAACAACAATAGCCGGGCTGGTCGGCTTTGATGGCCTGCGCCGGGTTGCCCTCGAGCGGTTCGTACCAACTGGGACAGCGGGTGTCTCGCCTCTCGCGAGCTCTGCCAACCAAGATAACTCCTCCGGAGAACCGCCCTCTGTTCACTCAACCCTGTGCCCTCCACCAAAAGATGGACGACGGCGCACTGAGCGCTTTTACACCTCGCTGAGAGCAAAGGCTTCTCGACTTAGCAATCAGTGCCCGGACGTACGGGAACACCGACTCGCAGCGGTGGCGAGACTTTTCCTTCGCGCTTGGTGAGACACGCGCCCAACCCGGGCCGACCTTAATCTCTTGGCGCTGCCAGCCGAGTACCCTACATGCTTATGCCTCTTGAGTACCGGCAGCAGACATAATCCGGCCCCGTGCAGGGACTTACCGGAACGTGTACACGTGCTTTAGGGCCTAGCAAAATTCTGCTCTGTTGTTTGTTATCTCTGTCGGGCGCCCTGAAGGGGCGCCTCCACTATTCCTAAGCTCCCATACAAATACCAAGTGAAAGTGGGCGGTTTTGGATCTGGTCCGGATAAGGCATCCGGATAACTCTTCGAACTCGGCTGAGCCGGATAATGCAACAGGGTTACACGCACAAGTGGCTACAGTCACTTGTAACTCTAACAGACACGACGTCTGTTAGAGGTTCGAAAGACTTTCTCGTCCTTGGTGTAGACGCACCAAAGGCTACATACATTTACGATCACCACGACGGGTGGTCCATAGAGACTTAGGATTCCTATTGGCTGAAAGCAGCATTTTAGCCAATGAGCGACATGCATAGCATTGGAATTCTGGCCACCAGCCGCTGGCAGATTCCTAACTTAGAATATTACATTTAGAGGAAGTCAGAAAGCATAAAACAAAAATAGCAGTTCTCATCTTTTACCAAAACCCGCTACTTGGAGTCTTTATCTTGTTGAAAGTAAACTCGTGGATCTCGAGTATACTTAATTCAAGTAAAAGAAACCTACGCTTCCACATACACGTGCGCATTCGTGGAAGTCGTAGTAGTGAGCCAAGGTAGGCCCACTACACCTGGTAGCACTTAGTAGTCCGTCCAACGACCGACTACCTGAACGTTCGTACGGAGCTGTACGAACGAGGAGCCGAGAACCTTTTCATGAGCGCGGAGGGGCCCATGGAAAGCTCCACTTCGCCTGCAACTCATGTTGCACGCGCTGACTGCCTCCACCTGTCGGATCCAGAGTGGGAGGCACTCCAACGACTGTCAACAATCATTGGGGAGGCGGCAGTAGCTGCGATGCTGCGTACGCTATCGCCGACAGAGCAACATGGTGTTGCTCTGGGGTTCATCATGAAGGAGCAGGGTGATGCTACTTCCTCTATCACGGTGGCGTCGGGGACGACACCGCGCGAGCAATCGTTGAAGCTAAACGTGAGCAACTATGCCGGAAGAGAGGGCGAGCCTCTCCTCCGGTGGCTTGTCGAACTCGACATTGCCATTGCAGCTCGACGTATCGTCGACCCGTTGTCCAAGGTTGCGTTCGCCATGTCATGTCTTGGCGGACGAGCGAGAAGTTGGGCGTATGGGCGCCGACTCTCTGATCCTACGTGCTTCTGCACGTACGAGGGTTTCAAGGAGGAGCTCAGACAAACATTTGAGCCCCCGCAAAACTAGTTCCGGTCGAGGGGAGAGTTCCTCGACCTACAGCAGGTTAAGCATGATGTTCATGCTTACGCGCAGAGAGCACGGTATTTGGTCTCGAACATTGTGACCAACCCGATAGACGAGGCGACCAAGGTCGTCACGTTCATGAAGGGTCTGTGAGATGGGCCTGTAAAGACCTATCTCTTCCGTGAGTACCCAGGCACTCTCGAAGCTGCGATTGCTCTTGCAATGCAGGAGGAGTTTAGTCTGAGGCAGACTAAACTGCATGCGAATGCGCCGAGGCTGCAACCGCCTCCGGTCGCGATAGTGGGAGGTCCGGAACCAATGGACCTCTCGAATGCAACGGCTGTTGGTTATCAACAGCAACAAGGAAGTAATGTACGATGCTTCCATTGCGGAAGGATCGGTCACTTTGCCCGAGAGTGCACGGCACCCGAGCACCGAGATGGTGGTCGACGCGGCGATGCCGGGCATCGTCGCGGACAAAAAAAAAAACGCTGGAACCCAGTAGGCGCGGGGCGCCCTACTGGTGAAGCAGTCACGCATGTCCAACTCGGACATGCGACACTGAGGACTGCAGCCCTCAGTGACGACCCTTCTCACTGCAAAATGCATGATGAGAAACCGAACCTTGTCATCTTGAACGTGTCTTCGAAGAGAGAGAGAGCAACTCATTTTGTGCTTTGGTTGATTCGGGCGCGTCGAACAACTTTGTTCGACTGCGAAGTCTATCAAGGCTTGACTTCGATGATTTAAAGATACCTCGAAGTATGTTGGAGGTACGACTGGCAACGAGTGCCGTCGTGAAGACCGAGAAGCGCATGGTACGCGTGCGCTTCACGTATGAAGATCAAGAGTTTTTCGAGACCTTTATCGTCCTGGATCTGGACGATAAGTTTGACATTGTATTGGGCATGCCGTGCAAGCCACGGCATGATCCGGTCATCGATTGGGAGAAGCGCACTCTCGTGCGCTTCGGTCGCGACAGCGGAACAGTGAGCGATGGCCCTGTTGCCGCTACGCACGCACCGTCAGATGCGCGCGACTCCCCACTCGAGACAGCGCCTAATGCCGCTGTCCCGGAGCGCCCTGAGCGCGCGCGAGCACGCGCGCAAGAGCAGCAAGCGTCGGCGTCGCCGCCGACGGTTGAAGGAGAAAATGTGTTGATCTCGGAGATCGACACCCGCTTTTCAGCGAATCAGGAAGAGTCTCCGACCTCAAGGGGCACGGAAAACGCAGGCGAGTCACACGCCTCAGCCGTGGAGGCTGACGCGAATCTGATTGGATCAGTTTTGGCCAATAATAAGAGCCAAGGTGACGAAACGCCGTCGACTCCGGGAGTCGATGCTGCAGGCGGTGCGGACGGTTGCAAACGTCCCGCACCGGAAAATCTTGCATGCTGTCGTGCAGCCGGGCTGCACGACGAAGCGCCTGGCGACCAAGCCGGGCTTGAAGTCGCTCGTCCGCGGGATATACCCGCCGGCGGTATACAAGAAGAACACCCGTCCACGGCTGGGCCTGGACGAGGTCAAGAACCAAGCGGAGCCGGGCTCCGCAAAACAAGAAGACGGCGCATGCGAAGGTCGCTGCGCAAGTTTCGGCCTGGGGCCGAGACGCTACAAGAAATGTCTGCCGGGCAGACGGGGGCTGAGAAGCCGGACGTCGAAACGTTGAACGTCTTGACGCGTACCTGTTCCGGGTTCCGGTACAGGGAGATGACTCTCGCTAATCCTCCGACGCAAGCGTCGGAGTTGACTTCGCTTCCAGTCGTGAGCTGGAAGCGCTTCGCGCGTGACTTGCACGATGGACGCATCGAGCAAATATGCATTCTCTCGGACGCCGTGAGAACGAAGAGCGAGAATGAAGAACTGAGGCAGTTCTTCATGGAGAGCACCACTGAGAGCGAGGACACTCTCAGTGCGAAGACTAAGAAGGAGTGCTTTGAGGAGCAGAGCTGGGACTCGCTGAAAAGGAGTCCTTCTACGAGATTCTACGGGAGCACGCGGACGTGCTTCCGGAAGAGATCCCTGTGGAGCTTCCGCAGGACAAGGGCATCCAACACGAGATTGATCTCGTGCCGGGCACGAAGTACTGTGTCACGCGGCAGTGGCCACTGCCGCGAGAGCAGGTCGAAGTGATCGACGACTTCTTCGAAAGTCGTCGCAAAGCTGGACAGGTGCGGGAATCGAAGTCCCCGCACAGTGCCCCGACGTTCTGTGTCAAGAAGCCACAGGGCGGATGGCGCATCGTTCATGCATACAACAAGCTGAACGATGCGACGATACCGGCGCAGACACCGATACCGCGAAAAGATGTCATTATCAATTCGATGGCCAGGAGCACTGTCTACAGTGCTCTTGATCTGCGCGATGGGTTCTATCAGATCCTCATGCGTGAGAGCGATATCCCTCTCACGGCTGTGAGCACGCCGAGCGGCATGCTCTGGGAGTGGCTAGTGATGCCGCAGGGTCTGAAGAACGCCCCTGCGACCTTCAACAGGTGCGTGACGCAGTTGTTGCGCTCGGTGCGCGACTTCGCACCGAGCTACTTCGACGATGTGTTCGTCCACAGCCGGGCTGCGGACGGGATGAGCGTTGTCGAGATGCACAAGGTGCATCTCCGGAAGCTGCTTGCGCTCATGCGCAAGCACAAGCTCTATGCGAACCTGAAGAAGTGCATCTTCGGGGCGAGCGAGATACCTGTCTCGTTGGGAAGAACGGTGTCCGCCCTGACCCTGAGAAGGTCAGAGTGATCAATGAGTGGCCGACGCCGTCGAATGTCAATGAACTGCGGCAGTTCCTTGGCTTGGCCACGTACTTGTGCAAGTACGTGAAGGACTACGCGGGCATGATACGCCCGCTGTCACAGCTCCTGAAAAAGGACGCCGAGTGGAATTGGGCTGCTGAGTGTCAGCAGGCCTTCGATGCAGTCAAGCAGGGCTTGACTGAGGCGCCGATCTTGGCGGTGGCCGACCAAGATCGCCCATTCCACGTTGTGTGCGATGCATCCGACTTCGCAATCGGATGTGCGTTGATGCAGCACGATCACGAGGGTCGTGATCGTGTGGTCTACTACCAATCGCGTCAGCTGAAGCCAGCTGAGCGCAACTACCCGGTACATGACAAGGAACGCCTTGCCATGAAGTACGCACTCGCGAAGTTCCGAGTGTATCTACTCGGAAGCAAACCGTTCGTGGTCTATACGGACCACGCGTCGCTGCGGACGGCTGTGAAGTCGCCGCACATCTCGCAACGGATGGCGAGATGGCTCTCATTCTTCGCAGAGTATAACTTCCGGGTTGAGTACAAACCCGGAAGACTCAATGTGGTGGCCGACGCGCTCTCACGCCGACCTGACTACGCCACGACTGATGCCGACGTCAATGCCATTGACGCCATGCGATCGAGCACCCCAACGTCGTCACTGTTGGACGACGTGAAGGTCGCGTACGCGCACGACGCGGACGCGAAGCTCTTGCTGGCCTATGGCTCCGCGCCTTCTGACAAAGCTCGTCAGAAGCTGCCGAAGCATCTTCGTGCTCGTGCACACCGTTATCGGGTGCACGACGGGTTATTACTCTACAGTGCAGTCGACGACAACGCGGACCGCGTTGTCGTGCCCTATGACCATGACCTGCGACACAGGATCATGTATGAGTATCACGATGCGCCGACTGCGGGGCATCCGGGTCGTGAGAAGACATACCTTCTTCTCACGCGTGACTTCTACTGGGCCCACCAGTACAAATGGGTGCGCAAGTACGTCCGTGCTTGCGAAGTTTGTCAACGTGTGAAGCCTGCGCCGTTCGCGCAGGCTCCCTTGCAGTCACTCCCGACTCCGTCGGAGTGTTGGCAGTCCATGTCTTTGGACTTCGTATTCGGTCTTCCCCCGGACAGCCAGGGGAACACAGGCGTTGTGTCTTTGTTGGCCGCTTCAGCAAGATGTACCATCTTGCTGCTGTACCCGCTGAAGTGACTGCGAAACAGACTGCACGTCTGTTCGTCGACATGGTGTTCAAACACCATGGCATCCCGATCGACATTGTGTCGGATCGGAACCCGCGCTTCACTGCACACCTTTGGCAAGAAGTATTTACACTTCTTGGGAGTCAACTCTCGATGTCGACTGCGGACCATCCTCAGACGGACGGGCAGACCGAGCGCGTGAATCGCGTGCTCGTTGACGTGCTAAAGAGCTACGCTCACTCGTTCCAACACTGGAGCGAGTGCCTGCCGATGGCAGAGTTCGCCATCAACAACTCGGTGCATGCCTCGACCGGGCATACACCGTTCTACGTGAATGCCATGAGGCACCCACGCCTCCCGAGCCTACTCGGGATGGTGACTCCTTCCTTAAGTGGGGGAGGATCTCCGACTGCAACGCAGCAGCCGCAGAATGCCGCTGACACTTGCACAGTGTCAGCCGCAACGACACGAAGTAAAGCCGAGAACCGCGCGTCTGTGCAGGGCACAGACGCCGACAAGCGCACGAAGAACGTGTCTGTGCGGGGCACAGACACTGACAAGAACAAGCAGAAGAAGAGCGTGTCTGTGCAGGGCACATACACCACGAAGACCAACGCAGAGGCAGGGCCTACTGCTGAAAGCGAGCTGAACGAGTTCAGTTCGGACGCAATTCACTTCGTACAGCGCAGACAAGCCGTCATTCGGTTTGTCCAAGACGCTATTGCAGCTTCTGTCGACCGACAGAAGCTGAACGCAGACAATGTTGGCAGGGGCAACACTAATGAATTCGAGAAGGGTTCATTAGTCTTGTTAGCTACTCAAAACTTGCCTAAACATGTCGTTTCCGACTTCGGGGCGAGCAAGCTCGCTCCGCGCTTCATCGGGCCGTTCACTGTGCTGGCACGGCACGGCAACGCCTACACACTGGACATACCGTATAGTATGTGTCTCCATCCGACGTTCTACGTCGGAAGGCTGAAGCCATACCTGCAGCTCGAGCTACCTAGCTCGGCTGAACCGAATCAGAAGAATCGGCGGACGCCGTCATCCTCTCCAGCGCGACTTCGCGCTGGAGCAGCGGGTCGAGCTAATGGTCCAGCTCGGCCGAAACGATCGATGCGGTCTGGGAGGCCGCCGCAAACTGCGAATACTTCAGAGCGCCGAACGCAGCGCTCTGGAACTACTCCACGACCGGGACTTGGTCGTGGGGAGACGCGAGATCAGAGTCAACACCAAGTTGACCACACACGGGGTGTGTTTCCGCCACCGCCGCCGCCAATTCGCGATGCACACGGCTCAACTCGATGAATTGTTGATCGGATTGTTGATCACAGTATCCCGAGAACGAACAGGCAACCAGTTTGTTTTCGTATTCGTTGGAGAGGATTTCCTCCCAACCAAGATACATAGGAGCCACGGAACGTCTTGCTCCAAGACGTTCCAGACTTGGTGAGGGTATACGAAGCCCACCACGCGCTACATACTGGAACGTAATGCGAGCGCTGCTGTTAACAGCACTTCAAGGGCGGGCTGTGGGTCCTGCCCCCCTGGCAGCAGCGCGCTTTGCACGTTGCCGCGCATTATGCGCAGCAGCAGAGATGTTCTCCGCTGCTGCGCCAGGGGTCTTCAACTTCGACGTGCTCGTTACGGAACGAGCACGCTCTCTTCAAACGTCACACATTGACCAAACGGTCAATGTTGGTTGACGTGCTGAGACCGGCACGTCTAACCTTGACGGGGGGATGGTGTAACAGGGTTACACGCACAAGTGGCTACAGTCACTTGTAACTCTAACAGACACGACGTCTGTTAGAGGTTCGAAAGACTTTCTCGTCCTTGGTGTAGACGCACCAAAGGCTACATACATTTACGATCACCACGACGGGTGGTCCATAGAGACTTAGGATTCCTATTGGCTGAAAGCAGCATTTTAGCCAATGAGCGACATGCATAGCATTGGAATTCTGGCCACCAGCCGCTGGCAGATTCCTAACTTAGAATATTACATTTAGAGGAAGTCAGAAAGCATAAAACAAAAATAGCAGTTCTCATCTTTTACCAAAACCCGCTACTTGGAGTCTTTATCTTGTTGAAAGTAAACTCGTGGATCTCGAGTATACTTAACTCAAGTAAAAGAAACCTACGCTTCATCATGCACGTGCGCATACGTGTAAGCCGTAGTAGTGAGCCAAGGTAGGCCCACTACAGATAAAGTGTCCGGGTAAGATGGTGAACTCGGCTCAGCTCGGCTCCCGGTAAAGTGTACCATTCCAGCCGAGTTGGTCGCACGAAATCTGGTGTTTCCTACACCAGATCTGCCCAAAGGTCGTGCCGGCGCTCTCGAACGACTGACACGCTGCGCCGTGACGAGCGGGGTCCTGTCGGACCGCTGTCATGGCCGGAGATGAGCAGCGCGCCTCTATCTATAGTTACGCTTCGCGCTGACCTGAAAGGTGCCGTCCCACGCGGGAGGCACCGCAGCACGAACGTACCAGCGGGGCCCGAATGCCATGCGACACTAACTGCTGGTGGTCTACGAGGGACACTGCAAGTTTGGAGGCACATGCATCCCGTGCCGAGGCACTCTGCGCCTGCTAGCGCTGTGGATGCGTCCCCAAGAGGCTTTGCGGCCGACATCGCCGAGGGCAGGGGGATGCAGCGCGGGGTGGCCACTGCGGGCACAAGTCATTGTGGGTGTGACAATGAGGCGCGCCAGCCTTGCGGCGGCGGCGCCCGAGATTCCGACCTTTGGGTGTTCAGATTCTCTCGTAGCTGATTGAGAATCAGATGTGTTTTCCAGATAAGTGGAGGAAGATATAACGGGGTACAATCAATTGTACCCCTTACATGAAGAGTGACGGGTTTCACTCTCCCGAGTTCACGGTACATGGTACCAGTAGCTCCGCAAGCAAACCATTAGAGGTGTGTGGGCTTTTGTATAGTTAATTTGTAGTTTGTATTACGACCAAGTTAACCTCTATCAAAATACAGTCAGTCTTATAACCTACTCTTTTGTAGCAAACCGTTCCCTTTGAGGCCGGGAACTGGTGAACTGCTGTTCACCTGGATAGTAATATCCGTGCGCACCTTCTCTGAGCATTGTGCTGTGTGACCCCGTCACAATTCGAGCTTCGGCCTCGCAGTGAGATGCAATAATGATGATTTGCAGGAAATGGAAGTGACTTGAGCAAAGGCAGCGACTATTTGGTGTGGTCATTGCGAAGCGAATCTTAGCGTGCTTGCTCTACTTTTTCATGTTTCCTCTAGAAGAATACGAATCTACCAACGGTGGAGAAAGTAGTTTTGGGCCCTCTTTGGTGTCCGGGACTGTTAGTTTGAGTCGGTTTAGTTCGAGTCAGATGTATTATACCCGTTAAAACTTGAGTTGTGTGGCCAATTTTTTCGTTTTGTCGACAGAACTGATTTGCGGCTACTTTTGTAATTTTAGATTCATACTAAGTACGCATTTGAATTCTCCCGCTCGCGGGCCGAGTGCGCACTCCGCCACTTCAACTTCAACTCGTCTTCTGCAACAACTCATGCCGTTGCGGGTCGCGGAGCGTGAGAAGCCTGTACTGCAGCTCTAGGTGAAGGCAGGTGAGGAAGCGGCGACGGCGATGTTGTTGACCATCGGTGTGTGCTAATGCGTAATTACAGTGGACCAGCGATGCCCGGAGGTCGCCCTCGAAGCGAGGTCTGGGACCTTTTCAGCGACAAGGACGATGGTGGCAGTGTGGCGTGCAAGCGTTGCCGTGTTGTCATCACTAACCCGAAGTGCTCGAAGCTGGAATGCCATTCGACAAAGTGCCGTGGACGCACATTGGTGGAGAAGAACAAGAGGAAGCGCGTGATGCTGGAGCGAGCAGAGGAAGCTGCAGAGAAGAAACGAAGGGAGTATGGAGCTGTCAATCTACCCCAGTCCGCAGCCGATGAACCTGGTCAGTAGCAGCAGGCACGTGTGATCTCGCAAGAACTAATGAACACATTGGTGTCTGATTACATTTACGAGTCCGGTTCGGCATTCCGTCAAGTTGGCTTACCTAGCTTCATGTGGATGATCAAGACCCTCTGCCCGCATTTGCGTGTTTCTTCACCGAAGGACATGGGATGCCACCTGCTCGACGTGGCTCATGATGGAATGATGGACGACAGATTCTTGGAGATGCGAGATCAGCCGTACCTCGGGGTCTCGTATGACGGCTGGTCGAATCCCAAGCAAACCCCAGGCGCCTCGCCACCATCTCGATCTGATCTTTTGACTGCCCCTGGTCATTGTTCACAAATCTACGGGGATCCTGGGCAGGGTCCAAATAGTACGCGATTCCCATGGCTTCTGTGTGAGCAAAATTCCATCTCGCCTCGACCAAACTACTAATGGCTTCAGCAGTTTAGTTAGAAACGTTGGCTCGCAATATAGAGGGTCGCTCATCAGATTACGAAATGCCCAGTAGACCAAAAATATACAACACCGATCCGACTCCAACAACCCAAGCTTCTTTATGATCGGGCTCAGCAGCCGGATCACTTCTCGCCTTTCAGCCAAAATTCTTCATCCCGCACGACCTTATCAACACGTCTAAAGGCGATTTCTTTGGCCGACTTGGGCGTTTGAGTTTGTGCCGCTTCCCTCGTTTTTTGCTCTTCTTCTTGGCCCGTTTACTCCTCTTCCTCGATGTCGTTGTTGGGACTACTGGTGCTGGTTGCCTCCGACGCCTCTTAGCTCCTTTGTCCGCTTCCATGAATTCGTCATCATTAAAAACACAAATGACTGCCTCCTTATTCCGGATCACGTTCACGAGACTTTGATACGACGAATACCAGCGCGTAGGAACAGACACCGAAAACGAGCGGCCGGACGCATTGGTGCTGTCATCAAGAGCGAGTGATAGCTTCTCCTCCTTAAATCGTGCAAGTAGCTGCGGCCTCTTCATGAAGTACGCTGTAATCGTCTCGGCCCCTGTCACAGTCTGTTGCACATCCTCCAATTTGGACACGTCCTGAAGCAGTAGGTTGATTGTGTGTGCGCGGCACAGCCATTGCATAATATCTCACGCTCTGCTTCGATGATCTTCCAAGCCTTCTCCATGTTGGGGGCATTATCTGTCGTAATGATGGCCACTTTACCTACCCTGAGAATATCTTCCAGCCAGTCCACCACTCGAAGCATAAGCAGGACCATGCAGGGCCCCGTTTCGCTCCGGTTGCTATCGTGCAAACATGCACCGGTGCCATGTTCGGACCTGTCACCACTGAGTTTACAAGCGTTTCTCTCGAAAGCTGAAGCGCTGGATGCATTTCACCAAGCGGGAGTATTCTGGAACCAAAAGACCGACTAGGGTTCTCAACGACGAAAGTATGAAGCTCGGACGGCTCCAATGGAGTGGTGGAAGGCCCGTCTCGAGGCATATCCTATTTTGCATAGGATTGCGCGCAGAGTTTTTACGATGCCGACCTCCTCGGCTGAGACAGAGAGAAACTGGGGTGCTCACAAATATGTTCACTCCGATCGACGACATTAGCTTGGTCTGGAAAAAGTTAACAAGATCGTTGGCCTGTACTAGAATCGACGCTACTCGAATCCATTGCGGAAGGTGATAACGGATCCGTCAGAGTTGGAGGAAGCTGTTCGGAGTGCCAAGGCCCAAGGGGATGTTTGCGAAGAAAATGGGACATGTTACCAGGTCGAATACGACTCATGCACGGAAGATGAGGGGGAGGAAGAGGATCTGCAGCCCAGTGACGCTGACACGGATGAAGGCGACAGCAACCTACACGAGGAGGTAAGTCAGGAAGGGGACGAGACGCGCCCGAGAAACGCATATCCCTACCTCAAAGTTGCCATTAAGTTATCTGCACGGCTGTCACTGTGTCTTGTACTCGTCGATAGTCCTTCATGGCGATCTCTGAAAGCTGGCAAATTCAGTCCGAATTTTAAACCGGTTTGAATAGAATTTAGTGCACAAAGCTCAGTTTTATTTGCGGTCGAAATACACACTATTTGCTGGAGCTCAACAGTAGCGAACTGGCTTAAAGAGCAACGTATTTCACAATACAGTGCTTAATTGAGCCCGTCTTGTGGTCGCCAGAAAGGTTCTCGTCTGGGGAGGTGTAAGTTTCGAATCCTACCGGTAGGATGACTTTAAAAATAGATTACTGAAAAATGACCTGGAACTACAGCTTCTAGATTGACACAAAGGTTCCGGAGATACCCAGGTTCCACCAACTTAGTTTTCACGATGCCATTCTATTTCATCCCAAGCTTCCCATAGGAGTTGCAAGTCTGAAATCCGAGTTCATACTCAAGAGTCTTCCTCGTCGGGCACGTCATGATCAAAATATGTCTCTATATGCCATTGCATACAAACGTCAATATAATTTTATGATGGCTCAACCCTACCGGTTGGACGTAGCCATTCCTACGGGTAGGATATTGACCTGGGAAGTTGTAACGGGGTTACACGGAGGTTACCCTTGTGGTTACCCTTATGGTGTGCGATACACCAAGGATTACTCCCTGAGGGACGTGTGGCCACAGGCCAGTCATTGAGAATAAACTAGAGTTAGTTATGTGGATACTAAGTGCAGGTATTTGCACTAATTAACCCCTCTAGCCCCGCGATTTTGGGCAGAAGTTACCCTGTATTCTACCGGATAAGGAAATGACTTGATTTTACTATATTCTTGTTTTCTACAGTGTGCTGTACAGGGTATCATTGTTAGGTGTCTTGTGATACCCTGTATTCTCCGTATCCAAATTATAGGTTTGTAGAGAAAAATGTCAAAATTCAACAAATACCATCACTCACAAACTATCTGCATTCATTCTTGATGATTGTCTACATCACTGGGAACACTGTGCGAACTTCGGGCACTACACGACCTAACACTTGAGCTTGAGCTACCGTCGCTATCACTGGAGTCGTCGGCAGCTCCGCTGGCTTGTTGTACGTCACGTCCTTTTGCAGTGCGCAGTCTGATCGCCTTGAATCCTGGAGGAATGTTGTCACCACCACACCAAAGGTCATACCAAATTTGCCAGCAGGTCGCAATGTTTGTCGGCGCGCTTGGATCGTGCTGACGAGCTTTTTGGCAGAGGTAAACCTTTCCTTTGGCGCATGCAGCGTCGTCCGTGGCCCCTTTTGGCCTTGCCTCGGTACACTCAACGCAGTAGAAGGTCGTCTCCACGGATTCTTCCCCGGCCGAAGGAGTGAACACACCTTGCAACCATACTGGCGGCGTTTCCTCGTCTCTTTGCCGTTCTTCCCTCGCGTGACGCGGTAGATGTCCACTTGCTTTGTCGCGTGACATCCTGGTAGCGTGTACCGTGGTGTTGGCGACGGGAGTACTGGCGTGTCCACCAGCGCTCGGACAGACAAGTCACCTTCGAAGTCCGCGGCCCCCACTCCCAGCAGCGCCGTCTACATCAATCGCGTGAACTCGGCATCAGTCGGTGGAGCTTTGCCGGGTGCACGCTCAGCTTGCACACGTCGATAAATGATGTAAGCGCTGACCAACGCCATATCAACCAGCCCGAGAAAAATCGTGAGATAATACTTCCTCATTTTCATGGTTCGCTGTAGAATGCAGAATAACATTCGTTTGTCAGCAACATAATCTGGGCAAAAACAGGATAGATAGATAAAGCAAAACCGACCTGAATTGAAAATCGCTGAAGACGGAGTTGATCGTGTAAGTCCGCGCCGCCTATCCCGTCTTGGTAGTCCTTCACAAGCTGTGGCGCAGGAACGCCGGCAACTTCAGCGCCTGCACGCCTTGACAATCGCGTCGGTCGTGTGCCGCAGCCCGTAGCGATGAAGTGCACCGGTAGGTTGTCCATCCAAGACACGGCTAACATACCGGGCTCTGCTTTCGAACGCGCAATTCGGTAAGACCCACGCGCCATGGACTTTGGCCGCTTCTCTTGTTTGTAAGGGATCGTCTTGCAGTATCCTCGTCGATTGGTCTGGATCGTGCCGACATGGTACAGGCCCCGCTGCAGGAGGATGGACAACAGCAGCACGCTGGAGTAGAACCTATCCGTGATAATGAGTCGACGCTTTGGCAGCCCTTCGAGTACCTCTTCAATGTTGCGAATGACAGCGTTGGGTCCTTGGTTCAAATCGGCACTATCGCTGTTGATTCGCCCCTGGTAGATCTCGGCCCTGTACAGGATTACGAACACACAGAGTAAGTTGTTATCCTGTAGAATTTAAGAATCTTAGAGCACCATACCTGTAACAGTAGCCACTGTCGACATCGCACGTCAGGAAACACTTGGTTCCCCAAGGATGGGGCTTCCCTCGTAGATACTGCCGCATGGGGTTGTACTTGCTTCTCATAGGAGTCATTCCTTCGTCGAACGCGATCCGCTGGCCAACCGTCATCCCCAGCTTGAAGGTAGTGTTGATCGTGTCAGCGATGGGCTTGATCTTTCAGGTTTTGTACTTGCGTGCGTCGGACCCGTAGTTGTCGCTAAGGTGTAGGAACCTCACAATTTCCTCGAAACGCCGCCTTGACATGTAGCATCCAAACGTACCTTTGGGGCGCCTTGGCGGGAGACTTCGCTGGGGTCGTCTCTGCTGATGACGTGGCTGGTGCTTTGGCGGGAGACTTCGCAGGCGCCTTTGTGAGCGACTTTGCTGGTGACGCGGACGACTGGGACGGCGACTTGGCGGGCACCGTGGTGGTCGGCTTCGTCGGCGACTTGGATGGGGGCTTTGGGGAGGTCTCGAGATTGGGTTTAGAGGTGGAGGTGCCGATTGGCGTGCCGGCGAGTCGGACTCCACCGCGGTCGCCGCTGCCGCTCCCGTGGGTGTCTGCGCTTCGCGTACAGTGGCTTCCGTAGCTTGGCGTTTGGTAGGAGGGGCCTCGTCGTACAGAACTGTCGTAGCGTTAGAAAACCAACAAAGCTATTATTGTAACATGCCGCGTACCAGGGACTGGTAGATGCTTCCAGACTTCATCTCCTCCGTCAAAATAGTCGACAAGGTGCGTTGCATTCGGTCGTTTCTCCCATCCTGCACGTGTGTAGAAGCGACTTTCGTTGGAGAGACCCTTCGGCCGCTCAAACCGCCACCCAAGCTTTTTTAGTTTTGTCCACAGCTTGGGCCATGTGAGAGGCTTGATGTGCTTGCGTTCACCCATCACGTGTCTGCCTTCACTTGCTTTCCGTCCGTCGGATTCGCGAATGGCGCGAATGCTGGGCGCGCGCGAATTCACTGAATCTCGAAAAACCTGGGCCACGAATTATACCCCCCGAGCTTATCAACAACCTTGCTTATCTTGTGATCGGTTCAAATTACTTGACATTTGTATAGTTGCATTTGATTAAAGTATGCCTGATTTCTTATCCTGTTTAATACAGGATAAGAAAAGTGCTTACCCTGTAGAATACAGGAAGCGGGGCTAGAGGGGTTAAGCGCCTTTTGCCTGGCTCAAATGGAGTGGTCGTACAAAGAAGTGTCCCAACAAAGATTATGGTCGTGAAAATAGCGACCGGATAGCTACGTTTTGCCAAGTATGTATTTCGAAATGGTGCTAGAATATCTGATGCCTACAACTACGTATGGGGAAGGATGTAAACCACATAGCGTTGAACAAGACGTAACAATGGCCACGATTGGGGCGAAAATTGCAATATATTTGGCTGTTCGATATTTGTTTGTTGGCCGCTGTAATGATGATAGGGGGTGCAACTTAGCAATTACTGACCAGTTAAACAGTGTAGACTCTATTGTGAAGTAGCCGGATCAGCATAATGAGCGTGATTGCTGGATCCAACTTGCTAACCGGGCCCGAACACTGACTAACGGAGGGTTCCCCCGATGTTCCGTGATCTTATGCTGAACTTGTCATCTTGTGAACCCGATGGTAGGGCTGGATCTTGCTCTTCTGGTGTCTACCAAAGCGTTCAAGCGGTGAAGAAGCAACACCTGGGCGTAACAAGCGCATGTGGGTGGAGCAGCACGGAAATCTTCACTCTACTCCTAGTTATAGGTCCAAATCCAATACCTCGTGTACTTGGATCTGGTGGTCTGGATCTGGAGTCGGCCATGGGGTTGTGTTTGGGGGTTATTGTCCCTTTCCTCCGCCTCGGGGTGATCTTCTTTGTCGTACTCGGCGCTTCTTGTAGCGGAATCCGTGGATGTTAAGAGTTGAGGATACACCCGGCCAAGTATTAAATCCGGGTGGATCTGGGATCTGCGCTTGTAATTAGGTCACTAGGAAAGTCGTATAGCTAGCCAATATGTTATTCAGACTTAACCGACACTAGATCCACTACCAAAACCTAGCTACACCGTAGAGCCAATGTACTTTCTGAAGGTACTTGCGATGTCGAAGGCAAATTCAACACTGATTTGTGGTAAGAGATTTTCCCAAAACCAGTACCAGTCTAGAACCTCTTTTTCAACACCAGTACCAGTCCTAAAACCAGTACCAGTATCACTCCAACTTTAAGTGGACCATCCGTGTTGAGGGTGCCATTCGACTTGTTTCTGTGCGCTCGACGTCGCGACACGCGTGTACTCGGCCAATGCGACGCTGGTGATGCCGGCTCAAGCCTTACGTGACCCTGGTCAAGCAGGTGAAGCGCAGCGCAAGCGTCATCACCAGGGCCCCAGGGTGTTCTACGCTCAACATCCGGCTCACCCCTGCAAAAATGGCCACTACGCACCTGCGCGCGTCGCCCACGTTACCCTTCACCTCCAAGACGTCGACCTCAACTTCGGCTTCCTGGCGACCAAGGATATGATCGGCCTGCCTGCCTGCCTGCCAAGATAGCGCCTGTCGCGCTCATAGGCATCGGCTACGCGGGCGTCAAGACCTGCCGTTCAGGTCACGAGTCCGCATGGCGCTGACCCGAGCCTGGGTGTCAAGATGGCCTGCGTTGGTGCGTACATGCACGAGGCGTACCTCAAGGTACTGCTGGTCTTGGTCGTCAAGATGCCCAACGAAAGCAGGGTGCCCATATCGCTCGGCCACCAGAAGATCAAGCGCGAGTTCATCCAGCTGAGCTACGCCATTTACGTAATGCAAGGCACGTCTGAGCCTCTGGCCGCGCTGGGCATCGAGACCGCCACGCTGTCCAATCTGTCGGTTCTAAAGAGCGACTTACCAAGCGTGCTTGACTACGTCTCGTCGGCAAGATCAAGCTCGTCATCAAATTGCTCTAACACACCACCAGCAAGAAGCACACCAGTGGCTACGAGATCGACGTCTCACTCGTCAACAATACTAAGTGCACGCTTATGTTCGTGCTGGTTACGGAGTAGATACAAAAGCTTGCAACATATCTCTGAGTCCTACGCAAAGCGGAGTCCTGCGCCACGCAGACTCCGTAGACTTGCTCGACCAACTCGTCTCCAAGAGCAAGAACAGCCTGGGCATGCACCAAGGCTGGAGGAGTCAAGATCGTCTAATTAGATGTGACGCAGTCGGGTAGACGTCCAAGGTCACATTGCTAATAAGCGCGTAACACGAGAGGTAAAAGGAGGTGATGTTTTTTACATTTTTTATCATCCACTACGAAGGCTACTGACATTCGGCTTCATCTGTGCTGTGCGGCATTGGCTTCATGCTCGCTTCGACTCGCGTGTAGCCTCGTCGCTTTCAGTAATCGCTGCTTGTGCCTCTACCAGCGGCCTGAGAGGCGAAACACCCCCGAACATTACTGCCGGAGACGAAGTCCTGGACAGAACTCGTGCGGACGATGCACGGCAGCGAGACTACGGTGGGTATCAAGTCTTCGTTTGCCTCATCGCACTCATTGCTGTGCCGCTTACACGTATGATGGTTGTGACCTTCTTGCGTGCATACTTTGCATTTGTAGGTCTTTCCGGTTGGAGCCTCTCATGAACTTGCGATGCGCCGTGGCACCCGCCGTCCTGCTTGCTTATAGAACGGTGATGGTTTGACAAGGTCACTGTTCATGTTCGTATCCCGAACTGGTAGCTCGATGCCTTTGCCGGAGAACCCATCTGCATTTGTCTGCACGAGATAGCTGGGGTCTAAAGCCTGCAGGTTGTGCTCCTGCAATCCACAATGGTCGAGAACCGCGTTGATGTGGCGGCAGGAGATCATCAGCTGGTCTGACGTAGAACAAGAGTATGAAAGGATAGAGATGTCGACGCGCCGGGCTCGAGGAGATCCCGTTCGAACAGCAACGTAAAATGTCGACGTGCTTTTTCGCACGTGATACTCCCCAACTCGAGCTCGCTCCTTCTCCCACAAATATCCCGCGTGAGGCGTCAGAGCGCATTTTGCTTTCTTCCACTTTGATATTGCCGGGTCACGTTTAGTGCAGCGCTCCATCTCAGTCACCGCAAGCTGGTAAAAGGCCTCGTACGGGCCTACGTCGCGGATACCACTTTCTACCGTAGTGCTGTTCTCGCTTTCGACAAAGTTAGTGCTTCTCCATCCAAACAAAGGCAAGACCGTCGATGCGGATGACAACTTTGGCTTCACGTGAAGAGGTCTTGAAGGGTCCGCAGTCAGATATTCATCTGCGTCTGATGTCTCGGGTTATGGGTCCGAAACGAAGAACGACATATTCGCATGCACTGACCAGAAGTCCGTAGGAATTGATGCTATGTAGTTGGCCACAGCATAACCGTAATCTCGGCGAAGTTTGGCAAGACCGTCAGCAAACTCTCTTTGCTTTTCGGCGCCCTGGATATTCCAGACTGCATTCTGAAAGGCTTGATCGCCGAGACCGTAGTGTTTGTTCATGTTGCGCAGCATGTGCATCGTGCAATACTGCAAATGCACCCGGATACCAGTTTGGGACCGAAAGTGCTCTACTGCTCCGATCATTTTGCCTCTGTCGAAAACCCCCGCAGTGTCACAAAAGGTGCGGCCAGCTTGGTTACACAGGTGCAGGAACCAAACAAGCCTTCGTTCTCCATGTTTATCAGCGCGGTTGCCATGGTCACGTTCTGGCCATTGCCGTCCCGGCCGATTAGAGACGAAACGGCGCCATTGTACTTAGGGTGTTTGCAATGAGCCCCATCAAAGCCTCGAATTAGGAGTAGAACGTGTTGTCCAGAAATGTAGACGCCGAACACGAGGAACCCACGCAGGAAACGCTGGGGCTGATCCTTTTCGAGTTGGACGACAGTACCGGATGTGTAGTGGGCCTACCTTGGCTCACTACTACGGCTTACACGTATGCGCACGTGCATGATGAAGCGTAGGTTTCTTTTACTTGAGTTAAGTATACTCGAGATCCACGAGTTTACTTTCAACAAGATAAAGACTCCAAGTAGCGGGTTTTGGTAAAAGATGAGAACTGCTATTTTTGTTTTATGCTTTCTGACTTCCTCTAAATGTAATATTCTAAGTTAGGAATCTGCCAGCGGCTGGTGGCCAGAATTCCAATGCTATGCATGTCGCTCATTGGCTAAAATGCTGCTTTCAGCCAATAGGAATCCTAAGTCTCTATGGACCATCCGTCGTGGTGATCGTAAATGTATGTAGCCTTTGGTGCGTCTACACCAAGGACGAGAAAGTCTTTCGAACCTCTAACAGACGTCGTGTCTGTTAGAGTTACAAGTGACTGTAGCCACTTGTGCGTGTAACCCTGTTACACCATCCCCCCGTCAAGGTTAGACGTGCCGGTCTCAGCACGTCAACCAACATTGACCGTTTGGTCAATGTGTGACGTTTGAAGAGAGCGTGCTCGTTCCGTAACGAGCACGTCGAAGTTGAAGACCCCTGGCGCAGCAGCGGAGAACATCTCTGCTGCTGCGCATAATGCGCGGCAACGTGCAAAGCGCGCTGCTGCCAGGGGGGCAGGACCCACAGCCCGCCCTTGAAGTGCTGTTAACAGCAGCGCTCGCATTACGTTCCAGTATGTAGCGCGTGGTGGGCTTCGTATACCCTCACCAAGTCTGGAACGTCTTGGAGCAAGACGTTCCGTGGCTCCTATGTATCTTGGTTGGGAGGAAATCCTCTCCAACGAATACGAAAACAAACTGGTTGCCTGTTCGTTCTCGGGATACTGTGATCAACAATCCGATCAACAATTCATCGAGTTGAGCCGTGTGCATCGCGAATTGGCGGCGGCGGTGGCGGAAACACACCCCGTGTGTGGTCAACTTGGTGTTGACTCTGATCTCGCGTCTCCCCACGACCAAGTCCCGGTCGTGGAGTAGTTCCAGAGCGCTGCGTTCGGCGCTCTGAAGTATTCGCAGTTTGCGGCGGCCTCCCAGACCGCATCGATCGTTTCGGCCGAGCTGGACCATTAGCTCGACCCGCTGCTCCAGCGCGAAGTCGCGCTGGAGAGGATGACGGCATCCGCGGATTCTTCTGATTCGGTTCAGCCGAGCTAGGTAGCTCGAGCTGCAGGTATGGCTTCAGCCTTCCGACGTAGAACGTCGGATGGAGACACATACTATACGGTATGTCCAGTGTGTAGGCGTTGCCGTGCCGTGCCAGCACAGTGAACGGCCCGATGAAGCGCGGAGCGAGCTTGCTCGCCCCGAAGTCGGAAACGACATGTTTAGGCAAGTTTTGAGTAGCTAACAAGACTAATGAACCCTTCTCGAATTCATTAGTGTTGCCCCTGCCAACATTGTCTGCGTTCAGCTTCTGTCGGTCGACAGAAGCTGCAATAGCGTCTTGGACAAACCGAATGACGGCTTGTCTGCGCTGTACGAAGTGAATTGCGTCCGAACTGAACTCGTTCAGCTCGCTTTCAGCAGTAGGCCCTGCCTCTGCGTTGGTCTTCGTGGTGTATGTGCCCTGCACAGACACGCTCTTCTTCTGCTTGTTCTTGTCAGTGTCTGTGCCCCGCACAGACACGTTCTTCGTGCGCTTGTCGGCGTCTGTGCCCTGCACAGACGCGCGGTTCTCGGCTTTACTTCGTGTCGTTGCGGCTGACACTGTGCAAGTGTCAGCGGCATTCTGCGGCTGCTGCGTTGCAGTCGGAGATCCTCCCCCACTTAAGGAAGGAGTCACCATCCCGAGTAGGCTCGGGAGGCGTGGGTGCCTCATGGCATTCACGTAGAACGGTGTATGCCCGGTCGAGGCATGCACCGAGTTGTTGATGGCGAACTCTGCCATCGGCAGGCACTCGCTCCAGTGTTGGATCGAGTGAGCGTAGCTCTTTAGCACGTCAACGAGCACGCGATTCACGCGCTCGGTCTGCCCGTCCGTCTGAGGATGGTCCGCAGTCGACATCGAGAGTTGACTCCCAAGAAGTGTAAATACTTCTTGCCAAAGGTGTGCAGTGAAGCGCGGGTTCCGATCCGACACAATGTCGATCGGGATGCCATGGTGTTTGAACACCATGTCGACGAACAGACGTGCAGTCTGTTTCGCAGTCACTTCAGCGGGTACAGCAGCAAGATGGTACATCTTGCTGAAGCGGCCAACAAAGACACAACGCCTGTGTTCCCCTGGCTGTCCGGGGGAAGACCGAATACGAAGTCCAAAGACATGGACTGCCAACACTCCGACGGAGTCGGGAGTGACTGCAAGGGAGCCTGCGCGAACGGCGCAGGCTTCACACGTTGACAAACTTCGCAAGCACGGACGTACTTGCGCACCCATTTGTACTGGTGGGCCCAGTAGAAGTCACGCGTGAGAAGAAGGTATGTCTTCTCACGACCCGGATGCCCCGCAGTCGGCGCATCGTGATACTCATACATGATCCTGTGTCGCAGGTCATGGTCATAGGGCACGACAACGCGGTCCGCGTTGTCGTCGACTGCACTGTAGAGTAATAACCCGTCGTGCACCCGATAACGGTGTGCACGAGCACGAAGATGCTTCGGCAGCTTCTGACGAGCTTTGTCAGAAGGCGCGGAGCCATAGGTCAGCAAGAGCTTCGCGTCCGCGTCGTGCGCGTACGCGACCTTCACGTCGTCCAACAGTGACGACGTTGGGGTGCTCGATCGCATGGCGTCAATGGCATTGACGTCGGCATCAGTCGTGGCGTAGTCAGGTCGGCGTGAGAGCGCGTCGGCCACCACATTGAGTCTTCCGGGTTTGTACTCAACCCGGAAGTTATACTCTGCGAAGAATGAGAGCCATCTCGCCATCCGTTGCGAGATGTGCGGCGACTTCACAGCCGTCCGCAGCGACGCGTGGTCCGTATAGACCACGAACGGTTTGCTTCCGAGTAGATACACTCGGAACTTCGCGAGTGCGTACTTCATGGCAAGGCGTTCCTTGTCATGTACCGGGTAGTTGCGCTCAGCTGGCTTCAGCTGACGCGATTGGTAGTAGACCACACGATCACGACCCTCGTGATCGTGCTGCATCAACGCACATCCGATTACAAAATCGGATGCATCGCACACAACGTGGAATGGGCGATCTTGGTCGGCCACCGCCAAGATCGGCGCCTCAGTCAAGCCCTGCTTGACTGCATCGAAGGCCTGCTGACACTCAGCAGCCCAATTCCACTCGGCGTCCTTTTTCAGGAGCTGTGACAGCGGGCGTATCATGCCCGCGTAGTCCTTCACGTACTTGCACAAGTACGTGGCCAAGCCAAGGAACTGCCGCAGTTCATTGACATTCGACGGCGTCGGCCACTCATTGATCACTCTGACCTTCTCAGGGTCAGGGCGGACACCGTTCTTCCCAACGAGACACCCGACCACGGGTATCTCGCTCGCCCCGAAGATGCACTTCTTCAGGTTCGCATAGAGCTTGTGCTTGCGCATGAGCGCAAGCAGCTTCCGGAGATGCACCTTGTGCATCTCGACAACGCTCATCCCGTCCGCAGCCCGGCTGTGGACGAACACATCGTCGAAGTAGCTCGGTGCGAAGTCGCGCACCGAGCGCAACAACTGCGTCACGCACCTGTTGAAGGTCGCAGGGGCGTTCTTCAGACCCTGCGGCATCACTAGCCACTCCCAGAGCATGCCGCTCGGCGTGCTCACAGCCGTGAGAGGGATATCGCTCTCACGCATGAGGATCTGATAGAACCCATCGCGCAGATCAAGAGCACTGTAGACAGTGCTCCTGGCCATCGAATTGATGATGACATCTTTTCGCGGTATCGGTGTCTGCGCCGGTATCGTCGCATCGTTCAGCTTGTTGTATGCATGAACGATGCGCCATCCGCCCTGTGGCTTCTTGACACAGAACGTCGGGGCACTGTGCGGGGACTTCGATTCCCGCACCTGTCCAGCTTTGCGACGACTTTCGAAGAAGTCGTCGATCACTTCGACCTGCTCTCGCGGCAGTGGCCACTGCCGCGTGACACAGTACTTCGTGCCCGGCACGAGATCAATCTCGTGTTGGATGCCCTTGTCCTGCGGAAGCTCCACAGGGATCTCTTCCGGAAGCACGTCCGCGTGCTCCCGTAGAATCTCGTAGAAGGACTCCTTTTCAGCGAGTCCCAGCTCTGCTCCTCAAAGCACTCCTTCTTAGTCTTCGCACTGAGAGTGTAGTGGTGCTCTCCATGAAGAACTGCCTCAGTTCTTCATTCTCGCTCTTCGTTCTCACGGCGTCCGAGAGAATGCATATTTGCTCGATGCGTCCATCGTGCAAGTCACGCGCGAAGCGCTTCCAGCTCACGACTGGAAGCGAAGTCAACTCCGACGCTTGCGTCGGAGGATTAGCGAGAGTCATCTCCCTGTACCGGAACCCGGAACAGGTACGCGTCAAGACGTTCAACGTTTCGACGTCCGGCTTCTCAGCCCCCGTCTGCCCGGCAGACATTTCTTGTAGCGTCTCGGCCCCAGGCCGAAACTTGCGCAGCGACCTTCGCATGCGCCGTCTTCTTGTTTTGCGGAGCCCGGCTCCGCTTGGTTCTTGACCTCGTCCAGGCCCAGCCGTGGACGGGTGTTCTTCTTGTATACCGCCGGCGGGTATATCCCGCGGACGAGCGACTTCAAGCCCGGCTTGGTCGCCAGGCGCTTCGTCGTGCAGCCCGGCTGCACGACAGCATGCAAGATTTTCCGGTGCGGGACGTTTGCAACCGTCCGCACCGCCTGCAGCATCGACTCCCGGAGTCGACGGCGTTTCGTCACCTTGGCTCTTATTATTGGCCAAAACTGATCCAATCAGATTCGCGTCAGCCTCCACGGCTGAGGCGTGTGACTCGCCTGCGTTTTCCGTGCCCCTTGAGGTCGGAGACTCTTCCTGATTCGCTGAAAAGCGGGTGTCGATCTCCGAGATCAACACATTTTCTCCTTCAACCGTCGGCGGCGACGCCGACGCTTGCTGCTCTTGCGCGCGTGCTCGCGCGCGCTCAGGGCGCTCCGGGACAGCGGCATTAGGCGCTGTCTCGAGTGGGGAGTCGCGCGCATCTGACGGTGCGTGCGTAGCGGCAACAGGGCCATCGCTCACTGTTCCGCTGTCGCGACCGAAGCGCACGAGAGTGCGCTTCTCCCAATCGATGACCGGATCATGCCGTGGCTTGCACGGCATGCCCAATACAATGTCAAACTTATCGTCCAGATCCAGGACGATAAAGGTCTCGAAAAACTCTTGATCTTCATACGTGAAGCGCACGCGTACCATGCGCTTCTCGGTCTTCACGACGGCACTCGTTGCCAGTCGTACCTCCAACATACTTCGAGGTATCTTTAAATCATCGAAGTCAAGCCTTGATAGACTTCGCAGTCGAACAAAGTTGTTCGACGCGCCCGAATCAACCAAAGCACAAAATGAGTTGCTCTCTCTCTCTTCGAAGACACGTTCAAGATGACAAGGTTCGGTTTCTCATCATGCATTTTGCAGTGAGAAGGGTCGTCACTGAGGGCTGCAGTCCTCAGTGTCGCATGTCCGAGTTGGACATGCGTGACTGCTTCACCAGTAGGGCGCCCCGCGCCTACTGGGTTCCAGCGTTTTTTTTGTCCGCGACGATGCCCGGCATCGCCGCGTCGACCACCATCTCGGTGCTCGGGTGCCGTGCACTCTCGGGCAAAGTGACCGATCCTTCCGCAATGGAAGCATCGTACATTACTTCCTTGTTGCTGTTGATAACCAACAGCCGTTGCATTCGAGAGGTCCATTGGTTCCGGACCTCCCACTATCGCGACCGGAGGCGGTTGCAGCCTCGGCGCATTCGCATGCAGTTTAGTCTGCCTCAGACTAAACTCCTCCTGCATTGCAAGAGTAATCGCAGCTTCGAGAGTGCCTGGGTACTCACGGAAGCGATAGGACTTTACAGGCCCATCTCTCAGACCCTTCATGAACGTGACGACCTTGGTCGCCTCGTCTATCGGGTTGGTCACGATGTTCGAGACCAAGTACCGAGCTCTCTGCACGTAAGCATGGGCATCATGCTTGCCCTGCTGCAGGTCGAGGAACTCCGCCCTCGACCGGAACTCGTTTTGCGTTGGCTCAAACGCTTGTCTGAGCTCCTCCTTGAAACCGTCGTACGTGCTAAAGCACGTAGGATCAGAGAGTCGGCGTCCATACGCCCAACTTCTTGCACGTCCGCCAAGACATGACATGGCGAACGCGACCTTCGACAACGGGTCGACGATGCGTCGAGCCGCAATGGCAGTGTCGAGTTCGACAAGCCAACGGAGGAGAGGCTCGCCCTCTCTTCCAACGTAATTGCTCACGCTGAGCTTCAGCGATTGCGCGCGCGGTGTCGTCCCCGACGACACCGTGGTAGACGAAGCAGCATCTCGCTGCTCCCTCATGATGAACCCCAGAGCAACACCATGTTGCTCTGTCGGCGATAGCGTACGCAGCATCGCAGCTACTGCCGCCTCCCCAATGATTGTTGACAGTCGTTGGAGTGCCTCCCACTCTGGATCCGACAGGTGGAGGCAGTCAGCGCGTGCAACATGAGTTGCAGGCGAAGTGGATCTTTCCATGGGCACCTCCGCGCTCATGAAAAGGTTCTCGGCTCCTCGTTCGTACAGCTCCGTACGAACGTTCAGGTAGTCGGTCGTTGCATGGACTACTAAGTGCTACCAGGTGTAATGGGCCTACTTTGGCTCACTACTACGGCTTACACGTATGCGCACGTGTATGAGGAAGCGTAGGTTTCTTTTACTTGAATTAAGTATACTCGAGATCCACGAGTTTACTTTCAACAAGATAAAGACTCCAAGTAGCGGGTTTTGGTAAAAGATGAGAACTGCTATTTTTGTTTTATGTTTCTGACTTCCTCTAAATGTAATATTCTAAGTTAGGAATCTGCCAACGGCTGGTTGGCAGGATTCTGCTAACATGCAAGTCACTCATTGGCTAAAAGATGCTGCTTTCAGCCAATAGGAATCCTAAATGTGCATGGACCACCCGTCGTGGTGGTCGTAAATGTATGTAGCCATTGGTGTACCTTACACCAAGGTCGAGGAAGTGTTCAAACCTCTAACAGACATCGCATCTGTTAGAGAAACAAGTGACTGCAGCCACTTGTGCGTGTAACCCCGTTACAGGATGTGCTTGTAGCGTCTCCTTTTCTCTTCATATGCCTCCATACTTTGGATTCGTGCACCAATCCGATACCGCAGATTATCCGCGGAGGATACCTTGGTGTGACACATAGGCGCACAAAAACTGGTGATCCTTGACGTCCTTGTGCCTTGGAAGTCGCGAGCGCTTGATAGTTTGCTGGGTTAATATTGAGTAGAGTTTAGAAAGCAAAGGTAACTCATACTCGTGCATGCTGCTCTTTCGAAGCGCGACCCCGAAGGGCAGATTCACTTGATGAGTGTCCGTGGAATCGTGAGAGTAGTCACAACTGGTCCGCCCGGAGATGTTATCCGGTCACGGGCATGAGAGTGGGGAGTATGCACTAGGAGTGTTCGCCGATGAATCCATCCGTGCCGTTATCATTCAAGGTTCTCAGGGGTAGGGATGGTGCCGAGAAGGGAATATTTTTGATCTTTTTTATAGTTGAGCTACTGAGCCGTGCATCCACCTTCCTCGCCATGATGCTCCAAGCGACCGGTAGGCTGGCGCAGGTTTTAGATCCGTCAATGCGGGCTGTGTTTGCACGCGGCAGTATCAAACGTTTTACTGGTGCCTCTGTTTGGTTGTGACGTGGCGGTGAGAAGCAACTTTTGTTACTTCCTCCGAGCGGATGGTGTCTAGGTTTGTCCGGATGGGGGTCAGAGATCGCCAAATGTGCCAGTGGTGTATGGTTCGCATGGAACATGGTTGATATCGGCAGGGGCGACATGTTCGATAGTATATGGTGGTATTGGCGGTCCTTTGATCTGACTGTGTCGCCAACTGGACGTGTGTATGCAGATCGGCTGGGTTGTTCAGGTGGAGACGTCTTAGCGGAAAGCTCGGTGGGCCATTTTTGTGATGGACAATGCATATGTTCCATATTGTATTCTTTTCATTGACACGCGATAGGGCCTATACGTATGCGTGGCATTGGACGCCATCACCAAGGTCGACTATGTGGTGGCCCAGCGTACGTAACCGATGTTCATTTTTCAAGTTAGAGTTTCCATTCGGAGATATCCACATGTGACTATGTCACAGGCACTGGGGCCATCAGCAAGCGCTTCGGCCAACTACGACTACCTGATATCACAAGTTGACTTCTTCCTAAGGTATGACATAGTACACGTCTCGTGTTCCATGTAGTCAGTGCAGTCCAGAGCCTGGTACGGGGCAAGGTTCAACAAAAAGGCTATATTTTTTGTGGAAACCCAAAAACTGAAATATCACTGATTAGTACCCCACCAAAATAACCCCCCTAGTACATGAATCTTTATTGTCATCGTAATTTTCTTGTTGGGTCTAAGAAAGGAAATTATGTATGCACTGTCTGCTGAGATACCACATTTTCTACTAATTGCGGTTATTGCTCTCACTCATCCTCAGAGAGCCATACTACAGCGTAAGCTATTTTGCATCTAAACGAAGGATAAAAGCTGGTCTTGGGCGGGCATGTTGCTGGTCTATATGTTCGTATTTATCCAGTGTTCAATGCCCTCCTAAAGCTGACATTTACATATCGCTACATATTTGCCAGCATAAACGTCAACACCATTACTCTCTCTCGAGGGCTGAACCAGGAAGCGGTGGGTGCGCCCACAGCACTTTCGCTTCGTCATGTGTCTGTTGACGAGAGCTTCGTCGCCTCTATCGCCGCACCTGGCGCGCTCCTGCAACACAAAGACTTGTCCACATCGAAAGAAGTGCTGTTAGCATTTCCATATCTACTTACTTACAAATCTGGCATCTCGCTAGAGCTGTTTGACCTTGTATATGATAGTATGTTGACAACTATGGGGATATCAGGGGCCACCAACAACATTGTTCGCCGTCGACAGAAGCGGTACTACACCCTGTTAGCTGGTGCCGCAACCGAGATAGAGAAACGCAAGCGAGCCGACCCCCACTACAGTCAGCCTTTGCTTCTCTCGGTGGAGCAGTATATGACAGATCACGGGTGCCTTGACAGCGAGGTCATCCAAAAATTGTGGCTTACGCAAACTGCAGTGTGCAGTACGTTGGTGGAAGCTCACATGGCGTCTGCGGAGTGCGCTAAAGTACTTAGGGTGGACCACTCGCAAAAGTTTTGTAGCAAGCTGAAGGTGTTTGGCGCAGATGGAAGCAAAGAACAAGTGGCTAGCGTGCGCATGTTGTTGCTTGTCCAGAATGAAGTGCGTCAGTTGCTCGCGCGGGGTCTGACAAAGTCTGAAAACCATGAAAAAACTACCGCTATTTGCAGCCAATTGCAAACAAGCTGGCCTCCACTTCTCATATTGAGCGATTTTGTGTGTGCGATCACGCAAATGGCATGCGCAACCTCGTAAAAAATGTTTTTGGCGAGTCTGTAGTGGTGAAACAAGACCCTTTTCACGTTATTCAGAGATTGACTGAGAAAATAAGCGATTCGGTGAAGCGACAGTGGTTATCTAAGAGACTTTCTGAAGGTTTGTACGACGTGGAGGGAAAGCTTCGATCTCCAGATGTGATGGAGCGCATGTTCACCGCTGCCTTGGCTACAATGAATCCATCGGATATCCGTGTTTCAAGTAGCGAATGGGAAGGCTGCGTCAAAAGTAATTTAGAGCAGATTCGTACTGGGGACCTGTTTGTAGAGACGAGCACTATTATATTGCGAAGGAGGTTGCTCTGTCCGAGTCGTCTCTACCAGTCAGCTGGAGGCTATACATTCCAAGCTTCGCAAGCTACTGGACCGTGTAGTGTCCATCGAAGTCGGTCTACGAATTCTGGACATCTTTCTTCTGCAGGTACAGCCGCAAACTCTTCTCTTATCCATTAATAAAAACTCACAAACATTATTTCTTTTTTATTTTGTGGTTACAGCATAATCTGAAGGTTGGAGCAAAGTTTCGACGCAACCCGAATTCACTGGTTTTGATTTCATGACACTGTGCCGAACTGCTGTTCTTTGCCGAGGAATAATCCCAGATTCACCTCAGCTCGAGTACATTAGCCAGTTGCTTGCAGCCCGTCCGTACGCAATTAGTCTCCAACAACAATATATACCGGGGGCTTCGCAATGGCAAGGCCATCGTTCGTGGGAGACTCTGTACGACATGATTCCATTGCGGGTTGAATATGCTGAGGGGAATATGCTCCGCAGCAATTCTGCGCTCGACGACATCCGAACAATGTTATATTCTGCATATCGAGGGTGCAAGCAAATGAATCAGCACGACTTCACCGAGAACTTGGGTCTGGAGCCAGAGTACGAGAGTACCTCTGAATTTTCTGCTCACGAGTTTGCGCTGTTGAAACAAGTGCGTGCTGAGCAACTTGCTTCTAAAGACGCAAAGTGGGAGCCGTGTGAGGTGGTCACAACGATTCTGTATAATGCAGCGGTCAGGCGGATGGATAACCCCAGCTTAGCCATCAGGAAGCACAGTCACCAAGCGATTGCTCGGCGGTTAGCCTCTATAGATTTGCAGCTGACGCAGTGCGCGCCTAAAACCTTAAGCCAAGAGGCTCGGGCCCTGATGGTGCAAAACAAGATGGTCAACGATGAAGAAAATCGCGGAGGCGAGAGCTCGCTTCAAGAAAATTTGTTTCAGATTCTGAGATTGTCGACGGGCATCAAAAGTGTAAAGCAAGTGTACCGCTCGGTATATGATTTTGCAGCATGCGCATGTCCCGACATTAATCGTAGAGTGATGAGTTTCTTGAGCGGCGCTGGGAGTCTCTGCGCCGAGCTCAAAACTACAGCGCAACAAGAAAACTGGAGAAAATAAATTGAAGCAGCCAAAATTTGATTCTGTCGAAGGCAGAGTCTGCGAGCAACCCGTTCAGCCAAGGCCTCAAGATTCTACTGCGGTCGTGGTCCCGCTGCGTTCATCTGCAGAGCTGTCCTCGTCTGGCGCACCTACTTTTCCGTCGACATGGGAGCCGAATCTGTCGGTGACTCCGCCAACAAGACCTGCGCACGAGATTCTCGGCGAAGAAACGAAAACCGTGCTGCTAGAATATGCCGCCACTATACCCAAAGGAACACACGGCAAGTGGGCTAATATCCATGCTTTGTACTTGAAGATGAACCCGGCTGGAACTCTAAACCAAAATGCTCTTTGATGTCGACTCAAGCAACGGAGTCGGAATGCGAAGCAGCTACGAGTGAACAGCAGTACCGTAGTAGCAGAAAGGATGCAACAATCTGCACTAGTGACGCGTGTTGTCCAGCCAAGTCTTGCACTCCAGCAGATCGCCCAGCCGCCAGAGCCGCAGCAGCTAGCAGCAGCGGAAGACAATGAAAACGATAACGACCCCGCGTGCAAGAGTTGTCGGACCCGAAAACGAGGTTGCAACGCAAACAGCAAGAACCCAGACTACGAAAAGCGAAAGAAAGCTAAAATCCAGTCCATTGCCACGTTTTTCGTATCAAAATAAATAAATACTACATGCAAACATCTTCGACCAAGTTAGTATTTGTGTCAAATTGTGAGAGCATCATGTTATTGATTTCGTACCAAAAGCCCTGCTATTCTCTATGTCACTGGCACTTGCAAATGGCTCGGCTCGATTGAATAAAGCTGCATCTAAACCCTCGCCGAAGGCCTTAATCTCCATACTGCTGTATTCAAGCTGTTCGCTATGCTAACAACACATAAGTACACAGAGTGGTTAGGCACAGTTCAGAGTAGGTGGGGGATGCATTGGAACGCTTACCGGTGTGGTGGGTTAATGCTATCGCATGAAAACCACTTCTAGGTGCTTGGTCTGCCGAGAGCTGGTCTTGCTCCCGTCCACAGGCGCCACACTGATAGTCGCCATCTTCGACGTTGAGAACAGCGAGCTTCGTTGACGCGTTGAGCGAAGACGCAGCATTAGCGTCAGTACTAGTGCCATCTCGTCATGGTCGGCGGCTCTCTCGAGCTGCTTGTCAAGTTTAGTGAGCTATGCGGAGCTTCGCTGTCTTGATAACTTGCCTGGATACTTGTTGTGATGTAAGCTCCTGCTTGCTTTCGGGCTAATTATATTGGCTAAAATTGTTGTCGGGGAAGCAGGAAAACTGCCAGGAATAGGTCACTTTCGGTCACTTTTGGTGACTTTTGGTCCCGGGATATTCCGGACAATACCGGTCAAGCCCTGACTCGACAACTATACAGGGACAAGTGCTTTGGTATTCGAGAAGGACGACATCTGCGCGCCCAGAACAGCAAGATGGATGGAGGAGAGCACCATGGAGGTGTAACGAAGCCCAGTTAAGACAAGGTAAAGGAGATCTGACCATGGTAAGGTTGGAAAGAGAGAAAGGGAGTAAGGCAGGCAGTCCGCAATTTACACTCAAGCACGCAAGCACATCAGCCTAGGAAGTAATACACATCTCTTGCCACGTCTGGCTTTCAAGTCCAACCCTCCACAGAGAAGAAGAATCGACCTCGCAAGACGTGCGCGGGGCGCTACATCGTGCCGGCTGCGTTTGTCACTCCGTTGGTCGCTCGGCCCTGTCTGTTCTGACTTGGCGCTCAGCTAGCCCCAGCCACCCTCTCTATTGCGCACTAGGAGGGAAATTTCAAACTGACATGTATTCGAGCCTCGTTAACGGGTCTTGCAGCTACTCCCTCTTCACCTCTTCCTCCTACGTGCGCTGCTCGTCAGTGCTGTTCACCAGTGATTAGACGCGGAACTCCAGCAGCTTGTGGGTTGAATCACTTGGGTATCCAGACAGGCTGAAGATCGTAGAGCTGAGATCGTAGAACTGAGAACTGAGATCGTAGATGTGAGATCGCAGAGCCATCTGTGCCTGGCAGGCACTGCCTGCAGCACAGAACAAGGAGGAAGAGTTGAAGAGGGAGTGATCTGCGTGGCGCCCGGCGGCGGGCCAACCAAGGTGAGAACGGAAAGGATCTCTGTATTCCTTGGCGAATTCCGAACTGACTGACTTCTTGCTAGCCTACCACTACGAGGTACTTAGGCTGCGCAAACTACGAACCGGCGAGGTCATGGTAAATCAGGGCCATACCGGTAACACCTCGGTATGTACCCAGAACACTGTCGCTCCCTTCGCGCCTCCGAACTAATTTAGAGACCAGAGGAGAGTGAGAAGGACTGTCATCGGCGAACGATAGGGCCTGGACGAGACCTGAGGAGAACGAGAAGAAGGAAGAGGCAACCGACGACACGAGACGACAATCCCGTGCACGTCATCCTAACCAAGACCTCAACTACTTGCAACCTGTGTCATATCAAATTACGCTAGACAGGTTCCGGATTATCTTACGCGTGACTACCCATCGCTGAGCACGTCGACGCGTTTGTGAGCTGAAACCTGCGCTGTGCGAGACCAGGAACGGATTTTGCCAGTCCACTTCTCCATACACTTCGATGTCTTGTTTCATGGTGTTCGTTCTAGTGTCGAAGATCCTGGGTGGATGTGTGTACAGTACATGCACCTCGCCGGACGTTAGCCACCAAGCAAGAACTCGACGCTCATGCAAGGGACAGCAAGTTCGCGCAAGCGTTGCTGCGATCTGAGCACTCTCACCCGTGCCAAGATCTTCTTCGACGGCGGCTTTTTGTGACAAGCGGAGGCAGGTCGATGCCATGTTCGTGACAGCACACAGCGAGTTGTGTTCTGAGCCCAGACATTTTGAATGGCCGGTGGCTAGTGTAGTCTTGCTTCAACGCCTGATTGAACTGCCCAACTCGCTTGTTGGCCGTCGCAGCGTCATGAGGAGACTGGTGGTACTGGTAGGGGCAAACGCGCTAGTTAAATCACTCTCACTTGAAGTATGCAGCGAATGTCTTGGGCAATTAAGTATACCGGACTATTCTCCACGTAACGGTTGGATTGCATGTCGTAGACGTCACGAAGAACGTCTTCGCTCAGCTCCTTCAGTAGCCCCTTCATACGCTCACGGTGGTAATAGCGCATGAGGTGCACGTAGTTACAGTCCCCACCAAACACACTGCTAATTGCATTATACTGCTACCGGCGTCAACCTTGAGGTGCGCTACCGTAAGCGGCTGTCCAATCACCTTGCTATACACCCAGCGCAATACTGCAAAACGAGAGCCTGCCCTCGCTTCCGCTAAAAACGCGAGCGTGGATGGCCGCAGCAATATTAGCACTTGTGTCGCTTCCACTCGGGACATTCTTGGTGGGTCAGAGGGGGGGGGGCAGGTCAACTTGCGCGGTATGGGGCTTCATTGGAAGTGTGGCGGCTGATCAGGACGTCGTCCGCTACTTGATGCCTGGTATCTAGATCGGAAGGTCTACCCGGAAATTATGTATGTGATGAACTGACTATTTTCATTCGTATGGATGATTCGCTAGGTTTTGGTCTGTACCCTGATTGGTCGTTGTGCTCACGTCAGTTACTCGTTTTGCAGCATGTTATTTAAGTGTGCTGCTGCTGTGTGTCGTTGTGAATATTACAGTACTGATGTGCTAATCACTGATTCGTCGTGGTGTTCATTCATCATTATCCAATTCACACGATGATGGAGTTTTAAAATGGCTTTCCTATTAATAACTGTGCCCCTGGAGTAAGCACCCCACCCACGCAATAGAGTTGGGCAAAATACGAGGATGGGGGACAAGCAAAGCGAACGGTGTCCATTGTAACCCGATTAAATATCTCCCATCGCGATTAACACGCAATGCTGTAACAGCCCGCAATTTTTGGCCTTTTACTACGGAATTTCAAAACGCAACCCAATCCGGTAGTTTATTAGACCTATGCAGTCCTATTAATAAATATTCGCTATAATTGCAAGTGAAGTCCGTCGAGCGCATTTCTGATAGCTCTTGAGAACGGGCTCGTTAGGAAACACATTGCTGTGAGACGGCCTCACGAGCGGCAACGTCAAGTGCATGTATGTTTACATGTGTAGCTTTAAACGCGTTTTGGAGACAAAAACTCGTTCGAGTTAGAAATAAAAGAAACTATCTCTTCGTGCCCCTATTTGCGTTATCGGTGGCTAACTCAACATCCAGGTGGAATTACAAAAAACTGAAAATACCATCGAAATGCGGAGAAGAAGACGAATCCAGCACAAAAAGAACGGGAAAAAATCATAAGCACAGACTTCAATACATAAAACAAGTGGTAATGGCTTTATGATAAAGTCCACTTTTCAGTGTGACACGAAAAGGGGTGATGGACGGTTGATATCTAATCCATTTGCATTGATTATAGCTGAGTTCGATAAAGACGGGGTGGTAATCTCTCACGTTTGATCAGTTTCTGCAACATGATTTGCCACATCGGTAAGGACGCAAGTTTAGTATAGAATTTTGTATGGTCAAACCAGCCCTATTCAGCGGGGCACGAAGAGATAACACCAAGCGTTTTGAACATTGAGCAGCCTCTGCACTTCCTGCACCTTTGCAGCTCTGCTTTATAGCCTTCGATGTTGAACCTTTGATAATGTTTTAAGCCCTTGAACGCGAAGGGTTTCAGCGCCCCCATCGGATGAATTAACTTGTATGTGAGGGAAGTTTTATCATACTGAAAGTAAGACGTTTTGGTGTCATGTTAAAACGGGTACGTACAGAGGTGCAGCCGGCAGCAACAGCGACTTTAAAGTTTTGTTTGGACAAGGATTTGCGTCCCTGAATCTAGTTCTTCCATCGCCTCTCCATAGAATCTGCAAAGGGGAGATTCTAAACTGAGATAACACCCCGCTATTGAATCGTAAGCCGTCTCCAAGTCAAAGTAGTAATAGGAATAGAAACATGTTCAATACATGCTATATCGTATGAGCAATGTCGTACCTGTACCCGAATCGCACATTGTGCGCAAGATACATATAAAAATACAGGTTGTTAGGGACCGCGCATCTTAATGAAATATACTAATAGTTTTTTTTAATAATAAGCAGACACATGGTTTAAACTGGATACAGCGTGCATCAATCGTGCAGCCCAACCAAACCAAGCTGCCCCTCAAATCAACGCAAGGTGATATAGGGAAGAGTTCAGGCGTCGTCTCCCCGCTACGAATCGTAACAGGCTAATGAAGACCGGGAAATTCTCAGCGCACTTTGCAGTGAAGCATATCGGCTGAGCACCGTGGCCTGTACGAGCGTGTTATCGATGATCAGGGGCTCATGGCAGCCAATATACGGGTAATACGTATATCGTTGCCCAGCTCTGCATTATTACGGCTTGTCACCAGGTGCTGGAGGAGCTGATAAGGTTGATCCCGCGCCCTACAGCCCGACTAGAAGAAAGTATGCAAGACTCATTGAAGTCGAGGGGTGAAGATCCTCACCCAAGAAGAACTGAAGACGATGATGCTGAGTCGGAAGAGTCGGAGACTGAAGAGGTGGGGGTGGCGGATACGTCTCCAGAGGAAGGGGATGCTGCGACTCCTGTGGCGTCCACATCCCAGATCACCAAGCGCCCTATCGACACGCGGACGGCTGTCAGCGACCAGCAGCGTTAGAAACAAAAGTGTTTGGCAAGTGAGATTAGGCGTCTCAGCTAAATCCGATTCTGGATGGCACATTCGTACGTAGTAGTCATACGATACATACGGGCACAGCCGACGGCAAGGAACTGTGTACGGTGAGATCACAAGGTACGAATGGTACGCTTCGTAGGCATAAGTACACAGATCCCCATAGATTTGTTTTGTCAAAACACGGTATATTTCCGTTTTTACACAAACAAATACGCCTACTGATTTGAGCGGACCCCAATCCGAATTAGTTTTATATTAAGGACCTCAAAACGAAATTCTAAAAATAAATATCGAACGAGACGAACAACGCGCCAGCGAGTGGGAAGAGCAAGACGCTACGCCTCTGGCCCAGCTAAGAAACAACATTAGGTTTTTATTTAACATCACTAAAATTTACTTGGTCAATATTAGTATTGGATTAGATTGGCTTTGGCGCGACAAATTGAGTGGTTAAAGCCCCCCCCCCCCCCGACAACAGCCCATCACACGCCATCAAGACCATCAAGATGGGACGCCACCTCCAGCAGCCGAACCTCACCGCGGAGAAGAAGCTCGCGACCAGGTTCTACCTCGCCGGCAAGGACCTAAATGAGAGGCTCCCTCTCGACGCATAAAATGGCCGAGTCATGCGAGTCCTCGTGTCACTGAGACACAGGCACGCGCATCTGGAACCAGCGCGGCACCCCTGGGGTGTTGCTCGAGCCCTTGCACCACCGGCCTCGCGGTGTGCTCCACCCGGACATTGGAGGCGGTTCCGCTGCCGCTGCGGCAGACTCAGCAGAGCCTGGCCGCTGCGGTTGGTGTTCCTCGCACCACTCTCGAGCGCTACCTCAAGATAGACATATTGCGCCTGCGCTTCTCATGTTTGAAACTGTGGCCAACGCCGCAGCACAAAACGCAGCGCCTCGAGTTCGCGCTGAAGCACGTCACTCCACCCCGCAGTTAGTTTTTTTATATTATTTCAACTTATTCTCAATTAATATAAATTGATGTTCTATGTTATTGCATCATTGTGTCAAATGTTATTGCATGTCCCAAATTCGCTGGCATGTATGATGTCGTGCATATCAACGAAAAATGAATTAATATATATAAGCGCTCAAAACATTATTACATGTCCCCTAGCGAGGAGCTGCCCCATCATACAACAGCTAAAAAGCGTTTCATACCGCTCCCACCCTCGCTCCTGGCCGTCTCGCGGCTACTTTACATACAATCGCAGTGATGCCAAATCCCATGTCGCTTGTAGAGTTCAGCCACGACACGAGCCTACCAATAGTGCTAGCACTGCTACGCCTCGTGGTGCCTATGTAAACGAGGGCCTATTCAACGATGTGAAAGTGAGGGAGCACCCGCGCGCCTAAAGGGAGTGCAGGTGCGCTTGGTCGCCCCGATTGTGGTGTAGTACCCCGCGGAAGAAGTGGGCGCTCCGGGCGCCGCAGGAAGAAGGCGCCGGGACGCGAGTGATGGACCTCGACGCGGCTGATGGAACGCGGCGCGGCGCGGATTGATGGGCGCGACGCAGGGCCGAGCTCGACGGGAAAGTCGGCGTGGGTGATGGGCCGTGAGACACGGTGCCAGAATCCAGTGCGACGCGTAATCATCCGACGGGTCGACCAGCGCGCCCGGTTCTGCAAAACGCGCCGACCCTAAACCCCGCCGACCAAAACGCGCCGATGTAAGACGCGCCGAGTAAGACGCACCGAGCAAAACGCGCCGACCAAAACGCGTCGAGGTAAGATCTTGATTACGCCACGTAAATCAGGTTGAAGCACGGTAATGCAAGCACGACAGAAGTAAGGATAGGCCCAGAACGGTAGGCTTAGCAAGCAGTAGTACAGAGTAGCCAGTAGCAAGGACATAGGATAGGGTAAGGACTCAGTCCAAAATTTCTCTGAACCACAAAGACCTCCGGATCTCCTCGGTTCCAGGGGAACCACCAAGCGCCAGCAAGTAGAGCCGCCTCGATGTCGCGGCCCCCCGTCGTTTGCTGGTTCGGGTGCTCACCCCCTCAACCCCGTGCTGGAACAAAGGCACGTTAAACGTACACCGTTTAGGTGGGCGCCCGATAACGCGCTGCCTAGGCGAAGGACCGCGCTGGCCTGATAACCGCCGTGCACAAGACCCCCCGTGTAGGCCCGATAACGCCACACAAGCCCCAGGAAACGCCGGCCTGATAGCGCCGCACGCCCGACGGGAACGCCGAGGAAACGCTGGCCCGATAACGCCGCACGCCCAAGGCTCGACGCCCTACGACAAGGAACAAGCGTCAACACAAGAACCCCCCAACTCTGAAGCCTGCGAAGACTTGGGCCCTATATTCGAAGATACGCTACTCCAACAACCGGGAATAATTTGCTCGGCGCGACCGCTATCCAGACGCGCCGAGTTTGTGCGAGATCGCATTCGCGAGATTTCTGCGAGGGCGCTACTCCACAATGGTGCCGCGACCCGGGAGTACTACTTCGAATGACGGGCTAACGATCCAAGAGGCATCGGAGGCAGGTGCGCGGTCGGCTGGAAGGTCGCCGACTGCAGGAGAGCACAGTGAGAGACCTGTCGCGTCGTGGAGCTCTGAGGGAACCTTCACGACAGGCCACGGGGCCAGCGACGACCAGGAGGGCTATGAAGAACAGTTTGCCGTTCTCGATGCGGCTCCCTCGTCGGGAGCCGCGAGGGGCCGCGACGCAAGTCGCGGTCCTACCGGTCGTACGTACGTCGCCCTGTTTGTCCAGTGCGTGTGGAATCAAACTGAAACGGCGCGATCGCATACACTATTAGCTATAGATACGTGATATTTAGGAACTCTAACGTGTACATACCGGTTAAATGAGCCCGCGGCAGTGGGAGTCACGCCTTGAATGCTACGCGGCTAAACATATCACACGAAAAGCACACATGGTTAGAGAATGTCAAAACGTAGCCCAGATAGCTCCAACATGCCTTACATTGCGCTTTAGCTCACGGAAATGCGCTGAACCCGCTAGCCTGGTTGTCGTAAACGCATCGAGAGTCATCTTGGTCGTTCAGCAGATATCGGACTGCGCAAAAGGGGGGGGGGCGAAAAGGCTAGTTACATGAGCTAGATAAGGCGGAAGCGGTCGGTGAATCTTGCCTACCGATTACCAATCCACAACGCGGTGAGGTCGGCTCGATGTAAGTGGCGGAGATCTGTCTGGAAGCTGGAAAGTCTGAAAGTGAGAGAGATTGAATGGCGGCGTTCATTGGCCTCTAGCATCGAATATATTATCTGTTGGCACGCGCCCAGACCTGCTTTGTTTATATTGATTGTCTTTGTTCTGCTGAAGTTTCTTTGTTCATGACGCGGGAAGGAAAGGATACATCGCCTGCCCCTCATTGACTTCAAGCTGGTATACTTCGATACAAATTTTAAGTCAAAAATCCTTAATGTGAACTGTACACGTTAAGGATTTTCTGGTAACATGTACGGTCCAGGCTCTCGCATTCAAGGGGTTAACCCCCCAGCGCCCAAGCTGTTTTTTACCTGCTTTTTATTTCACGGTACTCTCGCCCAACATGATAGTCGTACAGCATGTTAAAGCCGCGCAACACTTAGTTTTACTATAGTCTCGTATAAGTTCGAGTACCGACTGTGTACAACGACGACATGACCATTTCGTCAAATCGTTTATCATGTTGTACAAACAGCATGTACATGGTGTAGATACACCGTGATAAGGACTTTTGATGAGAAGTCAGTGGCTTTTTTATTAAGAGACTGGGCAAGGACCTCTAAGGGAGTGCAAAGCAGGGTGACTTGCACGGCATCTTGCACGAAAGTGTGGAGTAGCGCCCTCGCAGAAATCTCGCGAGTGCGATCTCGCACAAACTCGGCGCGTCTGGATAGCGGTCGCGCCGAGCAAATTATTCCCGGTTGTTGGAGTAGCGTATCTTCGAATATAGGGCCCAAGTCTTCGCAGGCTTCAGAGTTGGGGGGTTCTTGTGTTGACGCTTGTTCCTTGTCGTAGGGCGTCGAGCCTTGGGCGTGCGGCGTTATCGGGCCAGCGTTTCCTCGGCGTTCCCGTCGGGCGTGCGGCGCTATCAGGCCGGCGTTTCCTGGGGCTTGTGTGGCGTTATCGGGCCTACACGGGGGGGGGGTCTTGTGCACGGCGGTTATCAGGCCAGCGCGGTCCTTCGCCTAGGCAGCGCGTTATCGGGCGCCCACCTAAACGGTATACGTTTAACGTGCCTTTGTTCCAGCACGGGGTTGAGGGGGTGAGCACCCGAACCAGCAGGCGACGGGGGGCCGCGATATCGAGGCGGCTCTACTTGCTGGCGCTTGGTGGTTCCCCTGGAACCGAGGAGATCCGGAGGTCTTTGTGGTTCAGAGAAATTTTGGACTGAGTCCTTACCCTATCCTATGTCCTTGCTACTGGCTACTCTGTACTACTGCTTGCTAAGCCTACCGTTCTGGGCCTATCCTTACTTCTGTCGTGCTTGCACTGCCGTCCTTCAACCTGATTTGCGTGGCGTAATCAAGATCTTACCTCGACGCGTTTTGGTCGGCGCGTTTTGCTCGGCGCGTCTTACTCGGCGCGTCTTGCTCGGCGGGTTTTGCTCGGCGGGGATTAGGGTCGACGCGTTTTGCAGAGACGGGGCGCTGGTCGACTCGTCAGATGATTACGCGTCGAGTTGGACTCTGTCGCTGTGTCTCGCGGCCCATCACCCGCGTCGACTTTCCGTCGACCTCTGCCGCGCGTCGCCCCCATCAATCGCGTCGCGTTTCATCAACTGCGTCGAGTTCATCATCCGCATCCATCAGCATTCGTCTCGGCGCCTTCTTTCACCGACGCCGACGTGCCCGCTTCCTCGCTGGGTACTACACCACATCCGTCCCGCTGCCACGCACGCGCACTCCCCAGGTGGGTGTGTCGTTGCAGAACCTGCCCCGCGTGTTGGCCGCATCTCGATTCGTCGAATTCTTTGTCGTCTCCGTCCGCTTCGTTGCCATTCAAGCATCATGGTTCGCGCTGAGGACTTCTGCGTCGAGGAGAGCGGGCCCGACACGGGCAACCTCGAGGCTGCGCTGACATCGTCGTCTATGCAAGCAGTGCACATCGGTCTCGCCTCCCTGATCCGTCCGATCAGCTCGCGGTAGCCCAAGCTGCCTCTCCCCGGTCCAATCGCGACTCGGCGCTACCGTGGCGGAATGCGATCAAGCACAGCAATCCTTCGCAGCTGCAGAGCAGCAACGCGGCGTAGCTTTTGCCGAGCGAGACCGCGCGCATCAAGCCCTGGCGGTCGTCGAGCAAGCGCACGACGCTTCCAGCATCGCGAGGGACCAAGTGCGTCAAGCTTCGGCTCTCCAAAAAGGAGTGCAACACCGCCGTCACCGAGAGAGACCAGGTCCGTCGCGCTCGGACGGCGACGCACTACCCTTGTTGGTCATCTCACCCTTATCCGTAATGCGCCCACGCAGAGCCGTGCGGAAGCCGAGTCGGCGCAGCGTTCAACGAGCCGCTGTTAGTAGACCTTCGGCGCAATAACGCGTTCCTTGTGACCCACGCCAAACAACTCCGGCAGGGCGCGACGCGTATCCGCGACTTGGAGGAATCGGCGAATTTCAGGCCACGTCTCGCGCAGCTGGGAATACGTCGCGTGCGGGGGTTAGCGGCGAGATGCCGCGAGCGCTCAAGTCCACCGTTCCAGCGCACACGTAATCGAGCTGGAGGACGAGCACGACGTGGCCATCGAGGACCGCGACGAGCATGACGCGGTTTGAGGACGGGTGCTTCGGGAAGCGCGTCGAGGTTGGTAGATGGCGTAGCACGTGCGCGATGGAATTCCAGAACGTCTTGCCGGTGTCGTCACGTCCGTAGGCGGGCACATTGACACCTACGACCTGATCCGTCGACGTGAAGCTTCTGTCGCGGTGGAGATAAACGCTGTGGCCTGCGGAGTCAAGCCGAGCGGCGGCTCCCGCTGCTCCTGTCTCGCCTCCACTACGTCGAGTACGGGTGTCAGCGTGCGTTCTGCCGCTCCCGTTTCCGGTCCTGAGGCTAAGACCTCGTTAACCGCGGATACTCATCGGGCTCCGACGCACCGTCCAGGTCCGGCGTCTACTCCGCCGCCAGCTTCAGCGGGTGTCCGTCGACCGCGGTACAGCGGAGCCGAGGAATCAACGCGTCACGGGTGCAGGCCTCCCAGTTCGGTCTCGACTCCATCGTCTTCGCCTTCGTCTCGGCTGCTGCTGTCGATCGAACGCGCCAGGTCACAACGCAGTTCCAGTCCGAGGCCTCGGACAACGACGCCCAAGCGCGCCGCCCTCAGACCAAGTGGCGACGTACCTCGTCGCGTTCACTGACATGGACCCCATTGAGGGGCCCTAGTGCCACACGTTGTCGTTGCTCGTAGTCGCTGCAGCCGTAACTCCGACACGTAGGCCTTGCTCTTTTCCTTCGTTTCTTTCCACTTCTTCACATCTTTTATGAGACGGCCCTCCGCCATCTCATCATCAGCAACAGGCTGGTCCTCCACACTTTCCTCATCCAACCCCTCGCTCCAGCCATTCCCAGAGTCGAGGCTCTCCGCCTATCCACCTGTCGGCAGCCACCCTGCCAACTTCCACCGCGCCACTAAAGGCGCTCACCCACCAGGGCTCGGCTCAGCCGCCCCACGTCCTCGCGCGAAATCGCCGCAAGACGGTAACGACCAGCGTGCTGTCGCGAGAAGTCGCACCGCCACTTTCCGCAGTTGAGATCCAGTTCGTCGGTACAGCCTCTCCAGGTCACGTCGGACTCGCGGCGCGCGCAGCCATGTCGGGAAGCCCGACCGGCATGCAGCTCCAAGGACTTCTCCCCTTCGGAAGCATCCTCGTCCAGAGCGAGTGTCAGGCTGTGCTCCAGTAAACACGTATCGGTGGAGTCAAACGGTCCGTTCGTTGACATCGCCAAACACGTCGCGGCGTGTGACGGAAACTCTTCAACGGGGTTTTGCTTGGAGGTGCGGAAGTCGAAAGACAGTTGGTAAAGCGAGTTACTCGTCTCGCGACGCGATTCGTTCGGCCTGCCTTGCGCTTTGGTGCACAACCTGACGCGCCGCATCTGCGCACGCGGTCCGATCTGTAGCGTCCGTCGCTTGGGCTCGGCGCACTGGTGCGGTAGTTTTCCGACGGCGATTATCGCCCTTGACGTACACCGCGGATCTCGGTCGCGCGCGAACCGAAGGAGAGCGCCAAGTCTACCACGACGCGAACCGTCTCGGCGTGCTTGTCCCTGACCTTCGAGTACGCAACGCCGTCGCTCTTTACAGTGCTAGTGTCCCGGCTCACTTCTAGCGGCATCTCGTCGCGGCAGTCGCCGGCCCCTTCGACGGGGTCGTCCCATTGATCATAGCGCGCACAGGCCTCAACTTGGAAACGTCCTTGACCGAAAATTGACAAGGCGTGCAGCCCGTCTCAAGACGTACAGCGTACGTGCTCACACACGGGGCGTCTCGCGGCACAGCGTCGAGCATGAGCTCTAGCCCGTAGGCAGATCCCATTCTGCCGCGATCCCAGCAATATGACATCAACGAATTCACTCCAGTCCTGTCCATCGCCGCGACGTCGCCCCGGGTCCGATCTGCGTCGTCCCCGGCTTGGCCGACTACTAGCACGTTCACCTACGCGAGTCGGCAGTTCTGAAGGATGCATATCCCTCGGCGCGTCGACTCTGTTCCGTCGCGCGACGAGTCACTCGCGGCGTCCGACACCCTCCTCGCAACCTCGAATTCCCAATCTGCCTCGACGCAAGGTGGGTTTCTGTTTATCGCGTCGTCGCACTCTGAGGGCTGTACTGAAGTTGGACCCTCCACGTATTTCGACACTGCTACAGGCCTCCTGATCGGGCTCGACGCGTTCCTCGTTGCAGCAGGCTCGTTGCCGGCCGCCTGCGTCCTAGCCGCGTCGAGGCCACTATCCATCGCCCCGCGTCTCACTTTCGCGTGACTATCCGTCGCGCGATTTAGAACTTCTGACATCCTCGTCGCGCTCAGTCTCGACGCGTTCCGCGCTGCACCGGGCTGGATGCCACACCCCTGCGCTCTCGCCGCGTCGGGGGCACTTCCCATCGCCCCGCGTCTCGCTTCAGCGTGACTGTCCGTCGCACGACATTGACCGTGTTTCGTGGCATCTGGTTTCCTGACGATCTCCTCTCGGTGGTGTAGCATCTCTGCGCACCGGGTCTGCGACGAGTTTCCCGTCGCGTTGCACTCATGACGTTGTAGCTCGCATCCTGCCAGTGCGTCGGACATGCGCTTAAGCTCGTGGGGGAGACCGGGGCTGTCGCAATCCAAGCAATACCGTATTGGCAAATTGACTTCAACCGTGTCCGTCGTCGCGACTCCGCCCCGAGTCCGATCTGCGACGTGTACACCTTGGTCGACTTCTAGCGCGTTCACCTGCGCGAGTCGGCGGTGCTGTCGAACGCATAGCCCTAGGCGCTTTGACTGGGCACCGTCGCGTGACGTGTTTCTCGTTGCGACCCACACGCCACCCAAAAACTTGAATGCACAACCAGATCCGACGCAAGACGCGTCTTCATCCAGCGCACCGCGCCCCGTAAAATGCCCAGGGCCATGACTCTCTGCGCCTTTAGCCGCTCTGGGAGGGGTCTTGACCAGGCTCGACGGGTTCTGAGCAGCCAGCTCTTGTAGGACACCTGGAGCTCTGCCTCTGGGGTTCGTCGCGCGTGTAGAAGCCGAGTGCATCGTCACCACGAGGACGTATGCCGTCCCGCGCCCCAAATCCAGGTTCTTCGGCGTCGGCCGGTCTCGTTCCGGCACGTTGACGACAGGGTTGGCCTCGTCGCAGTTTCCCTCGTCGCAGTTTCCCTCGTCGCAGTTTCCCTCGTCGCGATTTTTCGCGTCGCGTTCCGCGTCGAGATTTTCCACGTCGAGTTTTTTCGCGTCGCAATCTTCCGCGACGAGGTTGACAGGTGACGCTGTTTCTAGATCTAACGTCCGGGGTCGGATGTCTTCTCGCGAGTGACCCGCCGGCTGTATGACAAACACCCCTGCCCCTGCTGCGCTGGCGTCACCGTCGCTCGTCCCGCGTCTCGCGTCAGCGCGACTGCCCGTCGTGCAACGTGGGTCTGGCACCCTCGTCGCGCTCGGGCTCGACGCGTTCTGCGCTGTAGTAGGCTGGATGACCCCCACCTGAGTCTTCGCCGAGTCGGCACCGTCCTTCGCCCTGTGCATCGCGCCAGTGCAACCGGCCGCCGCGGAGCGTTGACCGCGTTCCCCAGGATCCCAGTGACCTCTCGGCGGTGCATCGTCTCCGCGCACCGGATCTGCGACGAGTTATTCGTCGCGCTGTCTTCTTGATCTCGTCGTACGCATCCAACAAGTGCGTCGGGCCCCGTGTTCCTGCCTCGACGTACGCCGTAACGCGGTTGTACGTGTAGTGCGTCACAGGTTCGAAGTCGGTGTAGCTGCAGGCTGCGTGGCTCGTCGCCCGCCTTGCCCGCCATCTTCAGGGCCGCAGACTTATTGAGTTTACTGGACATCCGTCGAGTGACAGCTGGTACCTTCGCCAGCAATCCTCCAGGTGGCGCGCCGTGGCATTCGGGCTTGTCCACAGGAAATCGCACCACTCGCCCCGCCGCGGCGTACCCGCCACTTCGATAGATCGCGCAATTCGGACCAGCATCTTGCTCAGGGTTGACCAATCGATCCAGGTTTATGGCGCGGTGCCTCTCTTTTGGTGCAGACCCCGGTGGTCCTCCAGTCCCGCCACCGTCAGGCCCCTCGTCGACCACGTCGAAGTTCACATTCGGCTTGTTCTTCACGGGCTCGAGGGCGGAATGTCGCCAAAGACGCCATTTTCCAGCTTTGTCCCCAAGTCGCATACCGTCGCAGGTCTGAGACCTCGCTACTGACCGTCGCATAGTGTCACATTCGGTCAGTCTCACGTCGTCGCGTCCCCTCGACCCTTCGCTCGACTGTCGCACGGTGTCACATTCCGTCCGTCTCATGGGCGACCCTTCGCCCAACTGTCGCACGGTGTCACATTCCGTCCGTCTCATGGGCGACCCTTCGCCCAACTGTCGCACGGTGTCACATTCGGTCCGTCTCACGGTGTCGCACTTCTGGGACTGCTTCTGGGATGGTTCCGAGACGTTCCATCCCTCACATCTCACACTGTCGCACTTGTCCCTGTTGGATTTTGCAACTTGCGCGCGTTCACTCGACTGTCGCACCCCGTCGCCTTGTTGCGACCTTCCGCTGGACGGCGCGCCTCGCGCTTCGTCGCCCGACGCACCTTCGACGGGTTGTTCGACTCGCGACGCTTCAGCTGGGCGCCCCGCATTGTCGCTTCTCTGCGACCCGTGGTCCGACCGTACACACGTCGTTACTACGTCGACCCGTGTCTTCAACACCACGCGCGACAGCGTCGAGTGGCCACGCGTCTGCAACTTGCTCACCGACGACGTCTCCACCGCTGGCGCACAGGTCAGCCCCGCTGTTGGTGATTTCACAGCGACTACTGGGTACGATGTGGGCTTGCTATCCGCGTGAACTTCTTCCTCTAGCTCACCTCGACGCGCGTCGAATTCCGGATCTTCGTACGTCGGCCATCCATACATGGGCCAGACGAGCTCGTCGTCACGCCAGGTCTCGTCCTCGTCGCAGGTCACTTCATACGCAAGGTTTTGGCAATCTTGGTACTGTCGATTAGTCGCCAGCACGAAGCGGGGCGCAGGCGGAAACACATCGGAGGGTGTCCGCCAACCCACGTTCGTGCCTGCGTCGAGCGTTATTGTCTCGTCCGTGACGTTGGTCACCCGCAGGTATGTTTGTCGCTCTATCTTAGTCTTAAACATGGTTGTAACCCACGTTTTGCTGCGCGTGACCCACAGGCGCGGTGCATCTCGGCTGGTGCGCAGGCGGACGTCGAGTGTTTGTCCTGGGTCGAGTTGCTTAAGCGCGTCGAGTGAGACCGGCCGCACTCGTGCGTCGTAACGCGATTGCTCGGGAGTCGTAGAGGCCCGCGCCGTGCCCAACGGTCGCCTGGATGTCGTCGCAACCGGCACTGCGACGGACATCACGGCGTGATTACCAAGTCCTTGCAGGCGCATCTCCTTCGACGCGTCCCGCGTCGACATTTTCTGCGTCGGGTTTTTACGCGTCGAGTTTTTTCGCGTCGAGTTTCTTGGCTCGACATGAACCGCAGAGACATGGGTATTCGACGCCTGAGTTATCGTAGAGCGCGTACTCGCCTCTTCCAGCGCCTTAGGAATTGCTTCCTTCAGATCCGGCAGAACCTTGATACGCGCTGGCGTGACCTCACGACGTAGCGCGCGGCGGCTCGCTCAGATGGTTGAAAACCTCGTCCAGTTCCGGTGAAGTCGTGGTTGAGGTCGCGGCCGTGGTTTTCGGCATCCCGAAGTCCACGTCAAACAAGTCGGCGGGTTCGTCATCTACGTCGCGTCGGGGTTTGGACCTCGACGTGGAATGCACGCTCGACTCAGCCTGGGACGAAGTTATCATCTGCGTTGAGATTGGGCCCGTCCCAGGCGGAGTCACCTTGCGTTGGATGGATCCGACCAGGACCGTCAACTGTCCCAAGACGCCGCGGATCGTACGTGTCCACGACTCGATGTCCCAGTCATACACCCCCGTCCTCTCGGTGATGCCCAAGCCGAAGCCTGATTCGTGCAACATCGCGAAGAGTGTCCCTGCGGCTCGCGTGACGCTCGTGAGCATGTCAAAGTCCGGCACCCGGAAAGGACCCGTGAACTTGATCGCGTTGGGCTTGATGAAACGCAGGATCGGATCGTGCTCCAGCAGCCGGATCAGCTCCACTCCAGCAAGCATATACCTCATCTCTGCCGCGGTGAACTGATTCCCCGTGTCATCGCCTCTCGCCTTGACCGGCGGTCCATCCGCTGAATCCGGCGCGCAGAGCTTCTCCGGAGACTTGCGCTTGCGCGACTCGAAGCTGCTATTGAAGTCCACACTCGATTGGTATCGAGGTGGCGGCGAGGGCGTGGTCGTCGAGGTCTGGGCTGAGCCCGTCGAGGAACTCGGCGCGTCTTGGCCCGCTGAGAAACTCGTCGCGTCTTGTTTGACGGATCCGGCGAGAATCGTCAATGGCTCCTGCACGACGCGAATCGCGCGCAACCAGGACTTGAGGTCCCAGTCGCACAGCTTCTCCATCTCGAAAGATCCCAGCACGAATCCCGAATCACGCAGCATCTGGAAGAGAATCGGCGCGGCGTGGGCGACGCTGGTGAGACTATCGAAGTCCGGCGCGACGAAGGGGCCCGTGAAGTTGCTCATCAGCATGGGCTTGAGGAAGACCAAGATCGGGTCTTGCTCCAGCAGCCGGAAGAGCTCAGTGCGCGCCACGACGTACCGCACCTCTTCGACGGTGTACTGGCGCCCCGCGTCCTTGCCTTGCGGCTTGGACAGCGACGCTTCCGCCGAGTCCGACGCGCGCAGATTCTTCTTCTTCCTCCTCTTGGGCGACTTGCGCTTGGCGGCGGCCTTGGCGGTGGGTTGTTGTTGGTCGTCGGCCTTTGCAGGCTTCCGACCAGTAGGACCGCGACTTACGTCGCGGCCCTTCGCCGCTCCCTCGTCGGGAGCCAGATAGGGAACGGCAAACTGTTCTTCGTAGCCCTCCTGGTCGTCGCTGGCCCCGTGGCCTGTCGTGAAAGTTCCCTCAGAGCTCCACGACGCGACAGGTCTCTCACTGTGCTCTCCTGCAGTCGGCGACCTTCCAGCCGACCGCGCACCTGCCTCCGATGCCTCTTGGATCGTTAGCCCGTCATTCGAAGTAGTACTCCCGGGTCGCGGCACCATTGTGGAGTAGCGCCCTCGCAGAAATCTCGCGAATGCGATCTCGCACAAACTCGGCGCGTCTGGATAGCGGTCGCGCCGAGCAAATTATTCCCGGTTGTTGGAGTAGCGTATCTTCGAATATAGGGCCCAAGTCTTCGCAGGCTTCAGAGTTGGGGGGTTCTTGTGTTGACGCTTGTTCCTTGTCGTAGGGCGTCGAGCCTTGGGCGTGCGGCGTTATCGGGCCAGCGTTTCCTCGGCGTTCCCGTCGGGCGTGCGGCGCTATCAGGCCGGCGTTTCCTGGGGCTTGTGTGGCGTTATCGGGCCTACACGGGGGGGGGTCTTGTGCACGGCGGTTATCAGGCCAGCGCGGTCCTTCGCCTAGGTAGCGCGTTATCGGGCGCCCACCTAAACGGTGTACGTTTAACGTGCCTTTGTTCCAGCACGGGGTTGAGGGGGTGAGCACCCGAACCAGCAAACGACGGGGGGCCGCGACATCGAGGCGGCTCTACTTGCTGGCGCTTGGTGGTTCCCCTGGAACCGAGGAGATCCGGAGGTCTTTGTGGTTCAGAGAAATTTTGGACTGAGTCCTTACCCTATCCTATGTCCTTGCTACTGGCTACTCTGTACTACTGCTTGCTAAGCCTATCGTTCTGTGTCTATCCCTACTTCTGTCGTGCTTGCACTGCCGTCCTTCAACCTGATTTGCGTGGCGTAATCAAGATCTTACCTCGACGCGTTTTGGTCGGCGCGTTTTGCTCGGTGCGTCTTACTCGGCGCGTCTTGCTCGGCGGGTTTTGCTCGGCGGGGATTAGGGTCGACGCGTTTTGCAGAGACGGGGCGCTGGTCGACTCGTCGGATGATTACGCGTCGAGTTGGACTCTGTCGCTGTGTCTCGCGGCCCATCACCCGCGTCGACTTTCCGTCGACCTCTGCCGCGCGTCGCCCCCATCAATCGCGTCGCGTTTCATCAACTGCGTCGAGTTCATCATCCGCATCCATCAGCATTCGTCTCGGCGCCTTCTTTCACCGACGCCGACGTGCCCGCTTCATCGCTGGGCACTACACCACTAAAGCGACGACGCATCAAGTGAAACCGTTCATAAACCTAGCGCGTTGTAGCCTTGAACTATCACCTCCACATCATTTACCACCTTATTACAGAGGTCCACACACATATGCGCAACCTGACCTTTGTATATCCCCTCAAATCTGTTTCCATTGCAGGCTAAATACCAGTCGATTCACTATCCTATTTCTAATTCCCTCTCAAAACATCATTTTACCTCGTAAAGTATCCAGGAGGATGGCCGGTATCTACGCTAGAACACGCTTCACGCTCAACTTGGCACAACTGTTCTTGCTACACTATCTACACCACTTCCTTGGGCCCTCTATAACGTGCACAGTTAGTTGCAAGTAAAAAGCAAAAAGTCATGACTCGGTCATGACGCAGTGACCTGATATCCGGGGATAACAGCCGCTTTTTGGCGTGTTACCTCGAGATACCAGTTGGTGGGTCATGACCCAAATACTACGATTTGATTGGCAGTATTAATAACAAATTTGGGGCGAACCTTCTCCGAGCGCCATTAACACATCTCAAGGTTGCCATTGCCCGTCGCTCGTACCCCGTGCCGTCGGGCATCTTGGCGCTCGAGTGCCCGCGTCTGCCCACCCTGCTCGCCGAGCACGCGTCGGTACGTACTGTTGGTCGTCGTACACACGACGCCGCTAATTGTGACTCTGTGGTGGTGGCTCTAGTAGCAGGTCATGCACATCTAGGGCAGCTACTACGATGTCCTGGAGCACTACAACGCCTACAGGGTGACGCTGAGCCTCGTCGTCAGCATGACGGTACCTTTGTGAGGATCCCCTTCTTCCTGTTGCTCAAGACGTGCTGTGCGCAGCGGCACGATCTGGGTATGGCCATCGAGCACTGCAGCTCTGTTGGCATCTTCATATCCGACCAGTCGAGCGACCGCACTAAGAGCTACAAGACGCGTGTTGAAGGCAGCGATATGTGCGCGCTCATCAACGCTTCCCCCTACGCTACGTCGAACGCCACCGCCCCGACCGTCGTCGAGACGTACGACGAGAACGCGAACGGGCCGTACCTGCGCTTCCTGGGCTTTGAATCGCCATCGTGACCATCATTCAGGAGCTAGTGCGCAGCCCCATCGAGGCCGTAGTCACTGGCCTTGTTAGGTAAGCGCGCTTTCATATCGGGACTGAAACGAGTTATGGCAACTAATTTAATGATGTAAATGTTGGTATTGCAGTTCAGATAATGATGTCAATGAGACTGTCGAATGCATTACGCTGCAAATGTAAGTCATCGTGCTGTTTGCTGCGAAGCCATTTTGAATAACTGTCGATGCTCTTGTTCCCCCTCTCAGTATCAGCTCTTTCAATCGCATCGTCGACAGAGAGACCGCCATTCACGAAGCTACGTACGTGATTGATGACACATCGACGCCTGGAAAAGAATTTCGCTTCTTTTGATGACGCTCTCCATTTGTGCCAAATGTTTCCTCCAGGTATTCGATCGAAGGCTGACTAGCCAGGCCATGGTGCCACTCTGTCCAAAGCTCTCGTACGGTTGAAACTCGTGGGCTCATGTTGTACTGGGGAACTGTGACTGGTTCTAACTGAGGTGAATGTTGCTGTAGCGTTGCGTTTACCGAGGTTGACACAGGAGTGCTGTCACGTAGAGGAAGCTGGTTTGGATCAGCTCCAACTGCGTTGTTAGATAAGGGAAGAAGTCGGTAAAGGACGTCACCGTGGAGAAATGAAGCAAGCTGATCTTGGGATTGCTTCACCATGTCAACGAGAGCCAAGTGCTGAGATTCTAACCGCTGCATAGTTGCTGCGTGCTGCGTGCTAATTTGTTGCGACAGAACTGGCATGGCAAGCTGAAGCTGCATTTCCACCGGGTGCTGCGTCGCCTGAGCGCTAGCAAGTGCTTGAGCGCGGAATTGTTGAAATGATCCACCGAAGATCGGATGGCGGCGAAGTCGAGCAGGAAGGACGTCAAATAAAAATGCAGCGTCTTGAAGCAACACGGTGCGTAAGAATTCTAACAATTCAATGAACCCTCGAGCGGCGAGGTTGCATTCCCACTCACCATCTAATAGCTTCTGTTTGTAACTTTCAAGCCCAGGGAAAATCTGTTGCTTGAGGTCATTGGGTGGGTCCACAATGGCGCGTTCCAAATAATAAAGACGTGCGCGTGGGGGGTCCTGACAGAGCACGAATCGCTTCTCGCGCCAGAGGAGCGGACTATATTGCTTCCACGGTGTCAAGGTCCCATCGGCCATGTCGGCGAGTTTGGGAGATGTCGACATCAGCGCCTTCCAGTTGTCGTACGCCCTGTTGGCGGTTGATATGAGTCTTTTTATTGAACGTAAGGCCGAGATGATCAAAAACAGCCTCGTAGCTTTTCTTGTGAGTGTTGTAGGATATAGCTTTATTTCGATCTCGGCCACTTAGGAACTTGATGTCATACCAGTCCTCCGATCTCCGAAAGGAGGGAAATGGTTCACTATTGAGATAAAAGCGCTCAAACAAGTAGAAAGCAACCGCTCCAACAGGGCATAAATGAACAGCCTTATTGCGCATGAAGCCGACATGCTGAAGTTTTCCAAACGTATTCGTTTTCCCATGTTGGATTAGCAGGACCAACGCAATGCACGGCTGAAAACCCTCCTTGTCAAGTTCCTTTGAAAACATATCAGCCAGCTCCAGATCATGAATGTTTTCGCCTCGTAGTAAGCCAAAATGCGATACCAAAAACGCAGCCCTCCCCATGAGATCATCCAAAACGAAAAAAGTATCACAAATCTGAGTGAATTGAGCCTCGGACTGATAGCCGTCCAGCAGCGATCCCACGCCGCGATCTGTGTAGTTTTTCTTTCGTGTCGACGTAGTTTCTGCCTGGACAGTCGACAACAGTTGCTTCACCTTATACGTGCGAGGATGATCGTTAGCGTTCATCTTGTTGGCGACCTGCTGATTGTATAGGTCTACAATAGCGTTGACGTAGCCGTACACCGTTGAGGCGCCAATGACTTTACCCTTCTTCTTCTTCGACTCTCTGCCGACGACTTGGGTGTCCAAAAAGAGATGAAGCTTGCTACCAGTGACCGTAACACCATCGCTAAACCCATCGATTGGCTCCACTCTGCAAACTCCTTTTGGTAGCCCTCGTACTTCCGTTTTGTATTAATTGGTCGACTGTCGATAGCCTTCTGAAGGGCTTGCTCTCGCTCTTCCATGAGCATTTGAAGTGCACTATCATTTTGACGTGAAAGGCGTGCTTCCTGCCGAACAGGGGTCTGTGTCTCGCGCCGTGCTGTCATGCAGCATAAGCGCGGATGGAGATACCTACCTTCTTCTTCTTCGCCATGGTGCTCTTGTGAAAATGTGGTTTCGATACCAAAAATAAATATTGCGTTTAGGTCACAAGTGTGATAATGACTCGGGTCCGGACCCATATAATCAAGCATATGATACTCATTAAGTAATACACCACCAGTCAACTTACACAATACACGCAATAAATATCAAGTAATGGAATCGTTGTCGATTCAGTAGCGGTTTCTTTCTACCCCAAATCGAATCGACGTAGCAACGGCATCGCTTTGTATTTACTCTAGCACGCGATCGCACAGTTTATATCCGTTTATACCCTGTAATCTGGTCCGCCGAACCCAAGCCCTGTGCATTTTGCGGGATGGCCTGACTTATGCAGCTATTCCGCCCATGTTTTAACATGTTGTACGTACAACATGTTTCTTGGTGTATCTACAACGTGTGGGTGTTGAGGGGTTAATAGGCCCTATGTGAACATTTGTGTCTAGGGCTGTTTCGTGCACCAGTTTCGGTAGGGTTATGCCTGTAATTTCAAGAGTTTTAATCGTACTTAGTAGAGAAACGCAATTTTTGTCTCTATGGGCTATCCCCGTAATAAAGGGCTGATGAATTTGCACGAAAGTACTTTCGTGCACTTTCGGGCACTGCACGAAACAGCCCTATTTGTGTCAATGTTCAGACTGATAGCACTGCTCCGTTAAGACCCTCTCCGTAGCGACCATGTGGTCCGCTAGGGGCATTGCAAACCATTGGGTCTTAACCCTTTCGTGAACAGGGCATATTCACTTGATTTTTTATGGTATAGTAAACTAGGATACTTGCCTTTCAAAGGGGACATTTTGCCCCCTTTCACAAATAACGGTACTTGACCCGAAGGGTGGCTCTTCCACATCGTGCAACAGAGATGGTGAAGGGGGGCAAATTGACGCTTCGTTGCCTTTTCTTCATTGGCTATTACTGAGGCTATTTCAACCAAAATCCGAAGGCAGATTTGTGATTGGTTGCGCGAAGAGCAACATGTTCACGTAACCCATGCCCATCACTGAAAGATATCTTAGTCCCACTTTGAATCTTACGCGCGAGCTTCAATCACGCGGTCGGCTGAACGCTTACCTCTACTCCCCGTCAGAGTCCTGACGATTTCGCGCCATTATCTAATGGAATTATAGTAGATAATGGCGCGAAGTCGTCAGCCTCTCGAGTTCTCCAACCTACTGGGGAGCGCTCCACAGACGCTACAACCTTTTCGGCATCGCTGGCTAGCCCGGTAAGCAAGCAGCCTTCACAATCTACGTGCCTTGTCAGTATTACCCGGCCCGACGTTTTTTTAAGCCAGCGTTCAGCAGCCTTGGTCGCATTGCCAAAACGAATGTCCGTAAGCTCTCACTAAATGAGCATTTGCGTTAGTTTCAGTATTGCAAGGTACATGTGTATATAACTTCAGCTCACTATGCAAAATTAGCTTCGAACAAAGCTAATATCCCATATAAGCCGTTGTATCACTTTTGACAGACGAATTGCTAATCAATCATATTAGTTCTTGTGAAACTTGATGAGGTATCGAAGAACGCAATGCACTGCCGTCTACGTGTCGGGTTCCCTCACAATTCAAGTTTCAGCGAGAAAGGAGCGGGTCTGTAATGTCGGAAAGCGTCCTGGGGTCCACCGATCAAGTGCCGGACGCCACGAACTGTTGGGAACTGCAGCTTTGGACAGGCCTGGAAGCTCACTAGCAGCAACACGGAAGTGATGATCGACAGGCAGCAACGGCTACCTGCAAGGCAACGTGTATTTCTTCGACTGAGCATTCTTGCTCGTACTTAATGTAACTGCCTTACAGTGTAGTCGCACTCCTAAGAGTCTTGTAGTGGACAACCTCATTAGGACAATTCCACCACTATGGGAAAACCTCCGGCACACTCACTGCCATCATAGGATAAACAACCCACTCTGCAATACGCGCACACGCCTCAACCATAGTGACTATCGTGGGAATCAGTACATATCCTCAACAGCCCCACCTACTGGTTGTCACGTTGGCGCTTGGTCCTGCCTGACCTTCTTCCTTTGCACCAGCGTTTTGCTGTGCCGCTTGCGTTTGCATATTCCGGCTCTCAGCCAGTATCACCTCCATAGCATTCACAGTAAAGTATCAGCCATTCATCTTTCAGGTCTAACCACACAGTGCCTTCTGCAGCATCCACGTCTGTGGTAACTTTCTGCAGCACTTTTGGGCACCTTGGCAGCTCATCTGCACCTATTCCATCACAGCGGGTAGACTAAATGCTTGCATGCCCACGCTACGCCTTCTCTGCAACTCAGCTAACGAACGCTGTTAAGCACTTCACGTTGGAGCTCGAGAAGCTAGTGGTGATCGATCGACTGATCAACGAGTTCACTGTGTGGCTGGCATTTCTCGCAGTTGTTACCGCAGTACTACACCCGGTTTCGAACACCGCCCACTGCTGCAATCGGTCGAATGAACGACGTCATCTTTCTTCCGCCAACTCTCACACACACGATCACATTTTCCGTCATCTGGTAAAACCCTTCGGGATAAAAGCCATATCTCATTGCCAACATCCCTTACTTGGGCATGACATGCCTCAGCTCCTCGTGAGCTCAATCAACAATTCTTTCTTTAAAAACAACATCAGAAGCTCTCTAGCAGGTGCGGCGAGGCACCATACAAGGCTCCTTCAACCATTTCGTAGGATGCACTCTCATCGAGGCAATCGGTACTCCATCGGAGACCTCATCAAACCTTTCACTCAAAGTGCAGCTGGTGTCTTGCACCACCCACTGCTGCAACATTTGTCGCTCGCGTTCTCGCTCTGCAGCTGGTGCCATGCACCACCCACTGCTATACTTTCAACTCATTCGTGCATATTTCATGAGCATCGATTTCGCGTAGCGCATTCGTTTCAGCCCGCTCGCATTCAAGGTCCACTGACAACTCACAGCCTTAGAAGTGGTCCACTGACTGGTATTCGTCAACACCAGTGCTAATAAGACTGCCGGTGTCAAACACCGCCCACAGCTCGATCAGTGCCTCGCACATGTCCTCTCTGTATGTGTGCCTCTCTGCCCACATCTTACTGCTGGTGTCAAGCACCATCCACAGTTGTAGTTAGTGGTCGCACTACGGTCGGTGTCAAACACCGCCCGCCGTTCTTTTTGTTTGCGTACCCAACGCTCGCCGTCTCACACGACGATATTGCCCAGCGCGTTCAACTCACCCTCAGGTGGTCCGCTGGCAATGTTCGCTCGTGGATCAGCACTCTACATGTAGCTGTCACCCACGCTCTCTGCACATGGCGAATTATATCCAGCCTTAACACATATCCGTATCCCGATGTGAATCTTCGCGAGTGAGTCCGTTCACTACTTCACTGCTGCGTCAAGTTCGCCTTTCATCGCGTGAGGCTTACACACTGGCCATGTTGCAGTCGGTGTCACACACCACTTACTGCATTCTCTGGTTGTCAGCACTTTCACCGAGTAGCTAGCATTGGTCAATGCAACCGACACCACGCGCAGCATCTGCATATATTTGGTTCACGGGAACTCATCGGCCACTAAGTGCATTGATATCGCAATCTTAGCGAGGCAGTCGATCTTGTCCTCTGCAAGTGCCGCGTGCTCATTTTACTTCAACTTCAAGCTAGCTTATCGCGACATCGTCACATTTCAATGCCAGACTTATTTGGCATTCACTCCTCGCCAGTCCATCAAGCAGCGATGATGATGGCTGGCTGCAGTCGGTGCCACGCGCCGCCCGCTGCTTCGCTACTCCTGTCACTTCATCTCTCAGGAACGAGTTCAGAGCCCCACCAGGCCTAGACCTCTCTCACCACCGGACCTGGCATCTCGCATAGTATCTGCCCCACCTGGCAGGTCACGGTATCCACAGCTCCATAGCTGATCGCTTCACAACATCATTTATTCTGCATCCGTTGATCGCGCATCATTTCTTCTGCATCCGCTGATCGCGCGAGCGAAGGCCCGGACTCGGCCCCACCTGACCAAGTATTCACAAATCTTGACAGCGCTCGACCATGTCAACTACGCCAGCTCTGCAAAATCCCTTCTTCCTTTTGTACCGGGCGTTCTTGCAGTCGGTGCCGGGCACCGCCCACTGTTTGCTGTGCTTCTACTGGTCTTACGAACCAATCGCTCAGTATGAGATCCCACATGAACCACTCCTGGCCTCGACCACACCAGTCCAACAACATTTCGAAACGTTACTTTAGCCGCTTGCAATAGCAACTAGCATTGCTTCACGAAATAAATGCTGTAGCGTCACGCTACGTGGAGCCATCAATTGGATAGGGTTCGGCGCCCATGTATCTGCTGTGGTCTTCATATCAACCTTTGCAGATCAACTTGTCGATTCTTTCCTGCAGTTCACCTTTGTCACTTGGGAGCTCGCAACGGCAGGTGGGTCCTGCAACCATCATCTTGGTCCCTAGTGTTCACACGACCACGCTTGCCATCACCACGGCAAAACGGACCACTTAGCTTCCGACGCCGCTTAACACCTTCATCTTGCGAAGACTCGTCATTCCGACGCAGCCGCATCGCGAGCTAGACACGAGATCTACTTCCTTTGAGGTAAACGGCCCTCTCATCATCTTGATGTAATCTGCGCAAAGTGCACTCGCGTCGTATTTACTTCGCGAATAGGATTACAGCCGCAGCACGTCTTCTCTCGCTGCTCTTGGCTCTTGGTAGGTAGTCACTGTGCGGACCGGACGCGTCCAGCATAAACAGCCACTGGTGTCCACCGTCACTGCGCTGAACTTGACTGCGTCCATCAATGGATATGGTGGACCACCATAATCACCTTCATCTTCGCCGCAATACATTCTGGCCTCTGCGTTCGCAAACTCATAATCCTTTGCAACACTAATCGCAGTTGCATTGTACCCTGAGTTGCCGCTAGCGCTACGGACTAAGTCTGACATCTCATCTTCAAGGCAGGCCACAGCGTCACCACACAGGCGCTCATTTAAGAGGGTAGCCAACCAACCTTAGCATTTGCCCTTTCCAGAGAGCATAGCCTCACGCACACCAACAACTCTCCGCTCACTGCATCCTCCACGACAACAGCCATGACGCCACACTGATCACGATTGCGGGCATGATATGATCCTTCCACAACGTGCTGTACCAATCTCACACCCTCCAACGACAAAACGCACTTCAGTCCTGCGCCTTCTGTCTCCAGTACCATATCAGCAGCAAACCACAAATTACTTAATGATCTGCACCCGCCACTGGTCATTCCGCCGTTGGTGCTACGCGGGTGGTTTTCCAGCTACTAGCGGAAAAATAAACAACACCTGGTCGGAAGGTTACCACTACCATTGCATGCACCAATAGTTTGGATCGACGGAATGCGGCATTAACTATCGGGCGTGGGAAAACCATCAGCTCGCCCCGCAATAGTTACACCGAACTGCATACTGCATCCATATTATCCCTGGTATTCTTTTATTTCATCACCGAGGCGCTGCGCTTCATGTCGGCAAGCTTCCATCCTGTCACTGACACATGCCGTTCGCTTTTCACCGGCATAATGCCTTCACGCCCATATTGAAGCCACAGTCACTTACCATCGAGAGCACCAGCGCTGGGTCTGAAGCCCCACGCGAATAATGTCGAGGGCACCAGCGCTCGATTCCTCACGCATTCCACCACAGTCGATCTCTTGAGCCTCGAAGTCTGCTTCACCTTGTTGCCAGTGTCGACAATCTCCACGTACACAATCTGCGTCTCCCACACGCTCTTCATCTCGTCGTCGCCTCAGCTGAGTATGTTGTTTGTGTTTTCGTCTAGCATGGCAACAGCTCATCGGCTTCTTCGCGTCGTCGACAGCATACACCACCACACTTGTAAGGTAGTACTCGCATCTGCTAACGCTTGGACCATCCGAACACACGCTTGAACTCTTCCTTGCGTATCATATTGTTCACCACAGCACGTATACACGTCTTCTCATCGACACTCTTCACTGTCATTAGCCCTTGTCCTGCGGTCGATGTTATCACCAATTTAACTTGCGTCTTCACCATTGAGCAGCCGCCACATCCGTATCCTCATCCTCCGCTCCGAAAAGAAGCACCAACCCAGACCTCGACTCTGCTTCTTCATCTTGCACGCAGCAGCACCATGTCGTATGTGAGCTTCCAGCTAGAGCATGTTTGGGCTCATAACCTGTTGGGAACTGCAGCTTTGGACAGGCCTGGAAGCTCACTAGCAGCAACACGGAAGTGATGATCGACAGGCAGCAACGGCTACCTGCAAGGCACGTGTATTTCTTCGACTGAGCATTCTTGCTCGTACTTAATGTAACTGCCTTACAGTGTAGTCGCACTCCTAAGAGTCTTGTAGTGGACAACCTCATTAGGACAATTCCACCACTATGGGAAAACCTCCGGCACACTCACTGCCATCATAGGACAAACAACCCACTCTGCAATACGCGCACACGCCTCAACCATAGTGACTATCGTGGGAATCAGTACATATCCTCAACACGAACGAACCTGCCGCCGCACGCCAGCGTAGCCGCGTAGCACATGCGGATTCAGCCATCCATCAAGATGCTACTGCTGCCGCCTGCTCAACTGGCACGTCAAGCACCTTCAACCAACCGACCGACGCCTCTGAGGCCCCACGAGCCAGGCCCGCACCCGTCCAAGGTCCCGCAAGCTACCCACGGTCGCAGCATCGTGTTGGTGAGTCGCAGAGCAGCGCTATAGGTGTGGCTACGGTTGCGCCAGCAAGTGGCAGTGCAGAAGCGCATCAAGGCGGAGGTATGAACCCAGGTGCTGGTCTTGGGCGGAAACGAGGGCGGCCCAAGGGTTCCAAGAACAAGCCGAAGGATGCGACCGCAGCCGCTGCTCAACCTAAACGTAAGCGGGGTATCCGTGTCGACAGCACGACCAACCAAAGCGGTAAGACCAGACGCTGTTTGAACACCGCCTTGACCCAGAACGCTATGGTCACGGACACGTTACCCCCGCGCATGCACGAACACCGCCGCTGTGACCAGCACGAGGGAACACGATGCACCATTCGCTGCACCGGATCCGACGAGTGCCACGGCAGCAACGCCTTCTCCGAACAGGACGGCCTCACGACCCCCCAGGCAGAATCGTCTCCCGTCTATTCTATCGATGTATGTGGATACGCTCGTGGCGTTTTCCCCGGTGAAGGAGGGGTTCATTACGCAGAAGAAGAAGTACGCCGGCGTGGGGAACGCGTACCTGGTGGGGAGAGTGTGCCGAATTCTGAAGCAGTCGTTGTTCCAGATAACCTGGCTGGACTCGCAGTTCCAGAACCACGTGGAAACCTTGAATCTCAGCGCTGTACAACGGGGAAATGCAAACTATCGCTCCCTACATGGCAATTCAACAGGACCAGGATGGGGTCGGCTTTGTGAAGTCGATGCCGGTGAAGAAGTGCGCATTGACGCTGACATGGAGTTGCTTGAAGAGTACATGGAGCCCTTCGACCCCCCCCCCCCCCCCCCCCCCGCCAGAGCTACCGACAACGCTAGAAGAGATTGAAGCAATCAAAAATATGCGCTTTGAGCCTGGGAACGAATGCTCGGCACCCTCCGATCTTTACCAGCATGCTGATGGGACCACCAAGACACGGCTGCGACCCGAGTTCAAGCACATCTTCCAGCACTCAGCATCGGCAGGTTTTTTCGCCTACATACCACTATCATTTTGGCAACAAGTTGTTGGTGAAACAAATTCCTACGCTCGCCTGCACAATATTCCGTTGTCCAAGCCATTCTCACTGAGTGAGTTGATGACATTTCTTGGTATTTTGTTCTACATGGCTTTGATCAACAAGGGCGAGTACTCGAACTACTGGGGCGAGCAGGTGGAGGATTCGATTTTCGGTGGTAGCTCGGTCGGACTTGACAAGGTTATGGGGCTGAGACGCTTTAAGGAGTTGCGGAAAGCGTTCTGCTTTCAGTGTGTTGAAGCAAATACGGGTAACACCGACCAGGCTGCTAGGATCCGCCCGCTGTTGAATCTGCTGAAAGTGACTGGGTCAAAGTACGTGGAAGTAGATCGCGATGTTGCACTGGATGAAGCAAGCGTTGCATGTCGCTCGAAGTTTGGCAAACCGCTCATTGTCTACAATCCTATGAAGCCGACAGGAAAGTATCATTTTCGGATCTACATGCTATGCTGCGCTACATCCTGGATTTCGCTGAATTTTCGGTTGCACTGTGTCAGTGATATTGCGGAGCGTCTGGACGGCGTGATATCTCCAGAGGAGATACGGGCACTGAGCGTAGAAATGGCTGAGTCGTCATCGGTTCGGAAGTGCGTACTCGAAGTAGTGCGGGCGTTGTACGGCACCCGACGAATTGTGAACTCAGACAACTACTATACTTCGGTGCAGCTCCTTCTTGCTCTACGACTCAAAGGCTTGTACGCTCGAGGAACCGTACGGAAAACAAGCTCTCACTTTCCTCGACATGTGATGTTGGAGAAAAAAGAGTGTGCCCGTGGAACGTCTCGCCAAGGTGTTTCGGCTGATCGCACAATGGTAGCAGCATCATGGTATGACAGTGCTGTTGTCACGGTGGTCTCTAACGCGGACGCCTCAACACAAACTACAGGTGACACGCCAAGTGCGGACTGAAAAGCGCTCATTCCCAGCGCCAACTTGCATAAAGGAGTACAATTCCAATATACAAGGGGTCGACCGTCTGGACCAAATTCGTGCTCGTTTCTCGCTGGCGGACGGCCACTCTTTCAAAAGATGGCACAAGAAGTTGGGCCTAGCTCTGATCGATGTCGCCCGAGCTAGTGCATATCTGACGCGAAAGCTGGCTGTGGATATGTCTAAAGAGCGGGACCCGCACCGCGCTTTCGTCGTCGAACTGATTTCTGAGCTTTTGTCAGGAAAGTGGAAAGAAGCACCAAGTGAGCGGCAAATGTTCTACACTGACACAAGCTCAGGAGAAGATATACCCGAGCAAACATCTCCTTCTAGCACGGTTTGGATCGCAGGTGGTAATGGCGACACACGAAACACTGGAAGTCCACAAAAGCGCTGTTCAGCAGTAGCCTCGAAGCAGTTCTACACGGATATGAACCGCAAGCGCCGCAAATGTGTAGTATGCAGATCGGAAGGCAGGTATGCAACGGAGGTGACGGACGTCTGCGTCCTTCATAATGTTTGCCTCTGCCAGAGCGTCCACGTTTCGAACAAGCCGTACACATGTTTCTAAACGACGTGGACATGCTGGGAGAAGTACCACCGCTTCTACCTACCAAACAAGCTCTTCTCCAGCACTGGCAAGGTGCGCACGAGTTCAACCTTGTATAAGCTGAAACGTGAGCAACAAGAGCACAACGGCAATGCTAACGGCACGGACACACGCGACACAGAGGCTTCTAGTCGTGCGTGCAATTGTGTTGTAAGAGGCGTAAGTATCTTGATCTAAGTATGCAAATTACAGCAAAGCTTTAAACAAATGAAACTTCTTCAACGTGAACATGTTACTTGATTATAGTATGAAAATTGGGTCGGATCGACATGTACCATTACCACGACGCACGAACTACTTCGGCTTGTAAATGAACACTTGTTGCAGCTCTGCTTTCCAGCTACAGGGAAGACCAAGTTGTTTGTGCAGCGTAAATGACGCACAGAAAGAGCTTTGACAAAACTCACGATGTCGTGGACACATGTTCAAGCAACTCACTAGAAAGCGAATCATAGTCATTCCGCAGAGCTGGTCTTTGACGTGCTCAATAACAGGAGTGTCGAAGAGCACGTTGTTCCAGTAGACAACCGTTGAGTCAGCGAACGGTGGAGTGTACGCAATAGGCACAGCAGCGACGTCATTGCGGAAGAGCGAGGTACGCTCACGTAGTCTTGTTGCGTGCGTGCTTTACACATCATTTCCGCTCCCAAGCTGTGAATGTCCTCACGTAGTTCAATTCCAATCGCTTGGTACACAGTCGTCCCCAGCGCAACTTGAGCGACTACGTTGCCGATCCCCGCTCCAATGTCTAAGAACAGATCTCGCCCGTCAAGAGGACCCACTTCAGCTAACAGGGCGCTTATCCCTTCTGGCATCACCTCACCGGCGTTGCGATGGGGTTTGCTTTGGTCATTCATAATCACCTCTCGGGGGATATCCGCAAATATGGTCGTGACAGCTTGCTCAACACTTGACGGAGACAACGGGGGCAAACGGTCATTCACCAAAACTGCTGAGGCGTCCAGCTTACCGTCGTTACAGCTTGACTCCGCGGTATCGTTTGAGCTGGGCGTATCATTCGTGCCATGATCCGAGTTTGACGACCGTAGCAACCCATAGGGCATGCTGACGTTCGCAGCTTCCGCGACCAGAGGAACATGGCGTTCTGTGGAGGGCGTCGGCACTTCAGTATCGTTGTCAGCGCGTCGGGGCGAGACACCGGTGGGTGCAGCTTGATATGGCGGGCCACTGGCGGATAAAACCCGGGGGAGAGCCGACAATGGCTCCATGCTCGACCGCGACCTAGGTGGCGTAGACGAAGCAGCACGCCCAGGAGCACTTCGTAGCAACTCGTCCGTCGAATCGGCTTGATCACGGGCACGCGCTGGCGCCGCACTGGAAAGCACCTTTGATGATGTCGAGGAGGTCGGCGCGGTGGCACGTCCCCGCAGCTGTCGTGTGATGTCTGGTGGTCGTCCTCGCGGCCGCCGAACTTGCGTGAAGAAGCTGGGGGGGGGGAGCGGGAGATGTCGCGCCCCCACGTGCGCATCAGCGTACGGAGGCGCCCTTGCAGTGCGGTGGCAGTGTGCCCTGTGCGCCGCATGCGGTGCGCGATGTCGGTCCACGAGACTCTGGAGCCTCTATCGACGTAGGAGCGGGCAAGCTGGACCAGCTCCATGTCGTCTTCGAAACTGAAGGTCGTGCGCATGACAGGTCCAGATAAGCACTGGTAAATGTCTTAGTATTTGTATTGAAATGCTTGGGTGCGGACGGGAGTAGTCAGGACAGCGGAGATGAGACCTGCGCCGAACTGCAAAACCACGTGTGCGTCGTCACTTACAACTCGTAATTTATGGGGTTTTGCTGACGCAATCTTCATACATTTCGTACTTAAATGCATATTTTACAGTTATGTCTACCACATAGCGTAATCTATTCAAGGGGTGGGGGAGACCGATCCGCTATGATTGGTCGTTTGAAAAGTAGGTGAATTCGTAGTTGAACTTCTGTCAACGGGGGCATTTTGCCCCCCCGTCATGGCAGGTTTCAAGGGGGGCAAAATGCACCTTTTGGTCACGAAAGGGTTAAGTTGCATAAATATATAATAAAAAATACAGTGCCCAGGAACGTTGCAGTATGACTCTATAGATGAGTAAGATCAACGACGGTTATTATAAGGGTAGTACAATATGACATATCAACAGACAACCCATACAAAACTTCCCTTTGAGGTCGATAACTACCGCATTCGACGATGAGTTGCCCCCCCCCCCAATCGCATTTTGACCAATCATATATCCTTTGGGTCCGAATCATAATCACCACATGGAGATCGGACGGGGGAAGAAGACATGGTAAGGCTATGCTGCGCGGACTTGTATAAGCTGTAACCACACCTGGACTAACGTCCAAACTCTCTGTACTCTCTGCAATGTAGGAGAGGGCTGATCTCCCTCTACCCTCGGGCGTCGACGTGGTGGGGTGTGACAACGGGGGGGGGGGCGGTCGTAGTTGCGCAGCTCACGAAATCTGCGGGTAGGAACTTAAGTCGACGATATCATTGCATTTCGAGCGGAAGTAGTCCAAGGGGAAGGAGAGAGTTTTCAGTACGCCGTCAAGGCTAATGTCATCCGGTCAGGCTCACAGACATGTCATGTGGGGTTCCTACACTACGCATGAAAGAAGCATACGCGAGTAAAATGGCTACAGTAGTGGAGGACCTTCGCAAATACGACAACAGCCAGAAGCGCCGGCGCTCAGAACGAAATCAAGATATTGTTCGCTGCCTAATGCTCGCTGATATTGAAGAGCACTTTAAAGCCTAATGACTAAATTATGCATCTCAATCTCACCTTCGTTGTCTGCATTCGCTTCAAGCTGGGTGTCCTCCGCATGTTCTTGCTGAGCATTCTCCAGCGTCTTATGTGCTTGGGTAACTCCGTAGCCAATAGACGAGAAGGTCCTAGCGATCGTGTCCGATGTGATCGCATTCCATGCATTGAGAAGCCATGCTGTGATGTCCTCACGCTCGGAGACAGGCGCTTTTTCGCCACTTCGCAGGCGATCCATTTTGGTAACAGAACAGGCATTATATTGGGCACGGATGTTGTCCTTCAGAGGCTTATTAATACCGACATCACAAGGTTGTAGCACTCAGGTGTACCCGCCCGGTATTATTTCCACTCCAGTCCCGAGATCGTTTAGACTTTGTACGATAGATGCCTGCACGTGGCATTTAAACTCGTCCAACATGAGCAAAGACGATGGATGCGAGGCTGCGTAAGGTTTCCACACCTTCTCCAGCCAAATTTGGCAACCCCGCTCGCCCATCCACCCATTCTCCTGACAGCACCCAAATACATTAGGTGACATATTTCGTCAAGCTTGTTCTCGATAGTGGCACCGGGTTTGGCCTTGAAAACAACGAAAAGAGGCAGCTTAGTGCCGTCCTGTGCACGTCACACAGGCTGTGAGGCGTCTCGAGTTTGATCCGCTCCCGCGAATAGGTACTGTGCGAGCATTAGTGGTATTGATCGTCGTATATTTGCCGTCATCTAAAAACACACCGCCGTTTCGTCCATATTAACGCGGAAGTGCAGGCGGTGTACCCTCCAGCGCACCCCACTCTCAAAGCGCTCGTTCACCAATTTCACAAACTCTCGATGAATTTCCTCCAGATGCCCGCTTAGTTTTTGACCGACCCGAGTTCTGCGACGAATACTGAGGCGATGGCGCTGGAGGAAGGGGTAAATCCACCTCTACATTGCCTTGCGGTTTCCGTTACGAAACGTGAAGTCAATAGAAACAGCTTTAGAGAGTTGTCGCCGCACAAAGGTTCCTTCAATCGGTTCCAGTACTCGCCGCCATAGTAGTTCACCTACCCCTGCCCATCTCTGGAACACCCGACCGAGAACCAGCACCAGCCAGCGCGACCAGCCCCTTACCGTCACACTGCTCGGTCAACTACTCACTCACTTTATACTACTCACTGTGTCTAAACTACTTACTTTTATTTGCGTATACGATTTACTCACTTGTATATCGAGTTTGCGTTTGCGGCATGACCTCCATCCTCGTCCTGCTTATTTAGGGCTGATTTAGGGGAATCGTAATCAAAGCCTCGTCCGGTGTAATTATCATCAGCCTCTAGACCAGTACAGTTACGGGATGCTTAACGCGAGAAAAATCTTTGAAACAGACTGCAATTAATCGTGACAGCTCATTGTAATGCAATGTATTGTGAAACGCGGTTGGAATGTCCACGCCTTATTAGCTACAGTAGCAAATTTATCTTAAATCGGATTTAAATTTCCGTACATAAGGGTATAATACTAGCTACAAAAGCGAAATCGATTAGCAAACAGGAGTGTGTAATCCTGCTTGGACAAGCTGGCGAGGCTCGACTCTGTCCAATTTAGCGTCGGCAGCCAAGAACTACCGAAACGCCTTTGGGCCAATATAGCCCGAAGTTTGGAGTTGTCCGTGCCAATAAGGCTCCGGCCGAGTTGACTATCTAGTGCTCTGCCTCTAAATGCTTTGGCACCTTCCATATTGCTACAAAGCTGGTGGCTTACATCGGCACCTACAGAGCTATAATTATTTAGCTCAAATAGCTCGGAATGTCGACTTTCACGGTGACATTCCGCCTTATTTACAAACAAATCTGTTGCGAATCGGACTAGCCACATGAGCCTGCTTGCTAATTGCCATGATATTTCCTAGTCTAAAATAGAGGCGGGGGATCTAATTAGGAGATCAGTCGACATAAATAAGACTTCGAAGTCTAAATTAGCCAAAACATTGTCCGATTTACTATCCGATTAGACATTCGGGGTGCTGATCACAATAATATTTTGTGTCTACAAATTCCAAAAATGGAGAAAGCTGGCTATCGGCTGCCTCTGAATCGCCTTAAAGAATGACGGGGCAAATTGCACCTCATAGAATAGAGAAGGATGCGCTAAGCCATAACACTTAGAATCTGCACGCCCTACACTATTCGATTCTTTCTTTTGGCTCGGCTTCTCGGGGGTTGAATTCATCTTCAAATCCTTAGCCTTATCCCAGGCCAAGCACCCGAACACAGAATTACGTACCGGACCCCCAGGATTTGGCACCGGAACGCCGACTCTTTGGGACACCGTCCGGTGGTTTTATTCACACCCCTGGTCTAGATTGATACGTCATTCGACTAATAGGGACCTAGTGCACAGTAAAGGATGAAGCCGAAGGTACCAAAGCTACAGCATGAAGTAACTCGGAATCAATGGGCGCCGCTGCATGTTGGTGACAGTCTCATAATCATTCGCCAGGATTCTACGAGACAGCCTCCATTGGCCAAGCATATGAAGGATATTTACTGGCAAAGCCGGCGTGTTGCTGAGCAGCTCGGCGTATTCTCGTGGCAACATCATCTCCGAGCTTACAACAAGATGGCTGACACATTTGCAAATATTGCAATGGACTCGAAGATTAGCGCGCAAAGAGCGCCCAACTCGCTCCAGGCCCTCAACCCACAGTGGACAGCTGCCGCTGCTCACGCCCATAATGATGTAGGGCATTGGATCGCTCGTAACTTAATTGAGGGTACCTCGGAACCCGCAGCTGCCACAGTGTAAATCCTGGCATTACTCTAGGCTGGGTCGGGTGCAACAGCTAGAGTTTGGTAGGCAACGGAAGATAAGGAGGCTTCTGCTGTACGGACATAGGAAGTCGTTAGCTAGACCTAAGTGAAATCAATGTACCTCACTGAGAAACGAAATGAAGTAACTCGGAGAAGTGGCTGCCGCTTCCGCTGTTGTAAACCTTAGAAATGAAGGTATTCTGAATAGATTTATATCCGGGCGAGTTTTCTTGTGTTTGTTCTAAAAATAAAAATGCAACCAGTGAAGTAATCAGAGCTGTGGCGACCACATTGCTACTCTATAGTTGGGTAACAGCGCATACTGTTGGTACCCTCACTTCCGACACCAAATACTCCTTATTACTTCTGATATTTAATGTGTTTATATTTATAAGGTTGCAGAAGACCTAGCTAATATATTATTATCGTTACGAGGTTTTCGCGCCAAAACCATTCATTTCACATTTTGGCAGGCAGCAGTGAGGAGCGTCGGGGGCAAGTGTGAAGAAGCATGATGAAGACACGGCGATGACGCAAGAAGAATTCTGTGCTGCTGCTGCTGCTACTGCTGGGTGTGGCACCCCGCCAGCTCCTGGTAGACCTCTCCCGGGACGAAGGCGAAGAGCAGCGCCGCCGCGGATAGGAGAAAGCTGCTCGACGCCACCCAGGAAACGTACGTCCCTGTGGACGCGTCCAGCACGTGCGCCGACAGTGCCTCGTACAGCGAAACGGAGCGCTCAAGCGCGAAGTGCCTGCGCTATATCTTAGCCCATGTTACTAGGGCTGGAGCTGAGTCGTGTTCGGCGCGCTGAGCCCGGACGGAGCTTTTGGAGAAGGTCTACAAAGACCAGCTAACGCCAATGCAATGGAGCGAGGTAATCTGCGGTACGATGTGCGCTAAACTCGTCTCGCACTGCTGGTGCTATCCATACATGTAGTCTTGCCTCTCAATGAATCTGCGATCATGATGAGCTTGACATCAATCAGCCAAAATACAGCTTAAACCCAAGCAAATACAATCCCCCTTTAAATCCGACAGAAAAACCGATGTCGGAAGTGAGGGTACATACAGTAGTGCTGTCGCTAGCGCGCACCCCTTCGGCAGAAACGCCGATCCAGCCGAAAAACAATTACTCACGGCGGGACTTGAACCCGCAATCTCTGCCTTAGGAGGGCAGCGCCGTATCCATTGGGCCACGCGAGCATCTGGAGGAAGCTGTTTTGCTTAATATACTAAAATGTTAAAGTGGTCGGCTACAGGAAGATGAAATACAGAAAAATACGTTTGGTCTACACGATAGCGATGTACCGTAATAAACGGGTCCAGTGCGACACATGTCAATTAAAAGCCGAGCCCAGCTGTCTCGATACCCAATTTCTATTGGCTGAAAGGCCCTTAGACGACTCTGTAATCTAATACCGGTGTATAAAATGGTATTGATAGTGGAAAACTGGTGTCGCACTGGATCCGTTTTTTACGGTAAGCTATTCCACTCATTATATGCCCTTGATTTGGGCGCCATTAAGAACCTTTGACCTTACTCTCTATTATTGTCCTGACAATCTCGCTTTCTTAAAGACGGAGGGGAGCCTGAGGAATCGCTCTTGTGATTGCGTCTGACTGAAAACTACAGTGAAAGCTCTCCACGCAGAAATACACGGTCGGACACACTCTCGAAGAGCGGGAGGAAGGGGTGTCCTGATATTTTTTTTTCGACTGAAGACGTTCAAGAAGACACCACAACATGCCCCCCCCCACATACACACATACACCGCTTGATGTTGCTGATGTTCACTTTCCATCGCCTCGATGACGCGAGTCTAATCTCGACTCCGACATGCTCAACACTGTTGCAACCATCAGGGCAACTCGCACATACCACTTCAATGCCTTGAAAGAGGACGGGGAGCTCAACGGTGTTCCAAATGAGCGCGAAGCTGTTTGCGAATATTGCGCGACGAACCCGCAATCTCTGCCTTAGGAGGGCAGCGCCGTATCCATTGGGCCACGCGAGCATCTGGAGGAAGCTGTTTTGCTTAATATACTAAAATGTTAAAGTGGTCGGCTACAGGAAGATGAAATACAGAAAAATACGTTTGGTCTACACGATAGCGATGTACCGTAATAAACGGGTCCAGTGTGACACATGTCAATTAAAAGCCGAGCCCAGCTGTCTCGATACCCAATTTCTATTGGCTGAAAGGCCCTTAGACGACTCTGTAATCTAATACCGGTGTATAAAATGGTATTGATAGTGGAAAACTGGTGTCGCACTGGATCCGTTTTTTACGGTAAGCTATTCCACTCATTATATGCCCTTGATTTGGGCGCCATTAAGAACCTTTGACCTTACTCTCTATTATTGTCCTGACAATCTCGCTTTCTTAAAGACGGAGGGGAGCCTGAGGAATCGCTCTTGTGATTGCGTCTGACTGAAAACTACAGTGAAAGCTCTCCACGCAGAAATACACGGTCGGACACACTCTCGAAGAGCGGGAGGAAGGGGTGTCCTGATATTTTTTTTTCGACTGAAGACGTTCAAGAAGACACCACAACATGCCCCCCCCCACATACACACATACACCGCTTGATGTTGCTGATGTTCACTTTCCATCGCCTCGATGACGTGAGTCTAATCTCGACTCCGACATGCTCAACACTGTTGCAACCATCAGGGCAACTCGCACATACCACTTCAATGCCTTGAAAGAGGACGGGGAGCTCAACGGTGTTCCAAATGAGCGCGAAGCTGTTTGCGAATATTGCGCGACGAACCCGCAATCTCTGCCTTAGGAGGGCAGCGCCGTATCCATTGGGCCACGCGAGCATCTGGAGGAAGCTGTTTTGCTTAATATACTAAAATGTTAAAGTGGTCGGCTACAGGAAGATGAAATACAGAAAAATACGTTTGGTCTACACGATAGCGATGTACCGTAATAAACGGGTCCAGTGTGACACATGTCAATTAAAAGCCGAGCCCAGCTGTCTCGATACCCAATTTCTATTGGCTGAAAGGCCCTTAGACGACTCTGTAATCTAATACCGGTGTATAAAATGGTATTGATAGTGTCGCACTGGATCCGTTTTTTACGGTAAGCTATTCCACTCATTATATGCCCTTGATTTGGGCGCCATTAAGAACCTTTGACCTTACTCTCTATTATTGTCCTGACAATCTCGCTTTCTTAAAGATGGAGGGGAGCCTGAGGAATCGCTCTTGTGATTGCGTCTGACTGAAAACTACAGTGAAAGCTCTCCACGCAGAAATACACGGTCGGACACACTCTCGAAGAGCGGGAGGAAGGGGTGTCCTGATATTTTTTTTTCGACTGAAGACGTTCAAGAAGACACCACAACATGCCCCCCCCCACATACACACATACACCGCTTGATGTTGCTGATGTTCACTTTCCATCGCCTCGATGACGCGAGTCTAATCTCGACTCCGACATGCTCAACACTGTTGCAACCATCAGGGCAACTCGCACATACCACTTCAATGCCTTGAAAGAGGACGGGGAGCTCAACGGTGTTCCAAATGAGCGCGAAGCTGTTTGCGAATATTGCGCGGCGAACCCGCAATCTCTGCCTTAGGAGGGCAGCGCCGTATCCATTGGGCCACGCGAGCATCTGGAGGAAGCTGTTTTGCTTAATATACTAAAATGTTAAAGTGGTCGGCTACAGGAAGATGAAATACAGAAAAATACGTTTGGTCTACACGATAGCGATGTACCGTAATAAACGGGTCCAGTGCGACACATGTCAATTAAAAGCCGAGCCCAGCTGTGCTCAACACTGTTGCAACCATCAGGGCAACTCGCACATACCACTTCAATGCCTTGAAAGAGGACGGGGAGCTCAACGGTGTTCCAAATGAGCGCGAAGCTGTTTGCGAATATTGCGCGGCGAACCCGCAATCTCTGCCTTAGGAGGGCAGCGCCGTATCCATTGGGCCACGCGAGCATCTGGAGGAAGCTGTTTTGCTTAATATACTAAAATGTTAAAGTGGTCGGCTACAGGAAGATGAAATACAGAAAAATACGTTTGGTCTACACGATAGCGATGTACCGTAATAAACGGGTCCAGTGCGACACATGTCAATTAAAAGCCGAGCCCAGCTGTGCTCAACACTGTTGCAACCATCAGGGCAACTCGCACATACCACTTCAATGCCTTGAAAGAGGACGGGGAGCTCAACGGTGTTCCAAATGAGCGCGAAGCTGTTTGCGAATATTGCGCGACGAACCCGCAATCTCTGCCTTAGGAGGGCAGCGCCGTATCCATTGGGCCACGCGAGCATCTGGAGGAAGCTGTTTTGCTTAATATACTAAAATGTTAAAGTGGTCGGCTACAGGAAGATGAAATACAGAAAAATACGTTTGGTCTACACGATAGCGATGTACCGTAATAAACGGGTCCAGTGCGACACATGTCAATTAAAAGCCGAGCCCAGCTGTGCTCAACACTGTTGCAACCATCAGGGCAACTCGCACATACCACTTCAATGCCTTGAAAGAGGACGGGGAGCTCAACGGTGTTCCAAATGAGCGCGAAGCTGTTTGCGAATATTGCGCGGCGAACCCGCAATCTCTGCCTTAGGAGGGCAGCGCCGTATCCATTGGGCCACGCGAGCATCTGGAGGAAGCTGTTTTGCTTAATATACTAAAATGTTAAAGTGGTCGGCTACAGGAAGATGAAATACAGAAAAATACGTTTGGTCTACACGATAGCGATGTACCGTAATAAACGGGTCCAGTGCGACACATGTCAATTAAAAGCCGAGCCCAGCTGTGCTCAACACTGTTGCAACCATCAGGGCAACTCGCACATACCACTTCAATGCCTTGAAAGAGGACGGGGAGCTCAACGGTGTTCCAAATGAGCGCGAAGCACAGGAAGATGAAATACAGAAAAATACGTTTGGTCTACACGATAGCGATGTACCGTAATAAACGGGTCCAGTGCGACACATGTCAATTAAAAGCCGAGCCCAGCTGTGCTCAACACTGTTGCAACCATCAGGGCAACTCGCACATACCACTTCAATGCCTTGAAAGAGGACGGGGAGCTCAACGGTGTTCCAAATGAGCGCGAAGCTGTTTGCGAATATTGCGCGACGAACCCGCAATCTCTGCCTTAGGAGGGCAGCGCCGTATCCATTGGGCCACGCGAGCATCTGGAGGAAGCTGTTTTGCTTAATATACTAAAATGTTAAAGTGGTCGGCTACAGGAAGATGAAATACAGAAAAATACGTTTGGTCTACACGATAGCGATGTACCGTAATAAACGGGTCCAGTGCGACACATGTCAATTAAAAGCCGAGCCCAGCTGTGCTCAACACTGTTGCAACCATCAGGGCAACTCGCACATACCACTTCAATGCCTTGAAAGAGGACGGGGAGCTCAACGGTGTTCCAAATGAGCGCGAAGCTGTTTGCGAATATTGCGCGACGAACCCGCAATCTCTGCCTTAGGAGGGCAGCGCCGTATCCATTGGGCCACGCGAGCATCTGGAGGAAGCTGTTTTGCTTAATATACTAAAATGTTAAAGTGGTCGGTTACAGGAAGATGAAATACAGAAAAATACGTTTGGTCTACACGATAGCGATGTACCGTAATAAACGGGTCCAGTGCGACACATGTCAATTAAAAGCCGAGCCCAGCTGTGCTCAACACTGTTGCAACCATCAGGGCAACTCGCACATACCACTTCAATGCCTTGAAAGAGGACGGGGAGCTCAACGGTGTTCCAAATGAGCGCGAAGCTGTTTGCGAATATTGCGCGGCGAACCCGCAATCTCTGCCTTAGGAGGGCAGCGCCGTATCCATTGGGCCACGCGAGCATCTGGAGGAAGCTGTTTTGCTTAATATACTAAAATGTTAAAGTGGTCGGCTACAGGAAGATGAAATACAGAAAAATACGTTTGGTCTACACGATAGCGATGTACCGTAATAAACGGGTCCAGTGCGACACATGTCAATTAAAAGCCGAGCCCAGCTGTGCTCAACACTGTTGCAACCATCAGGGCAACTCGCACATACCACTTCAATGCCTTGAAAGAGGACGGGGAGCTCAACGGTGTTCCAAATGAGCGCGAAGCTGTTTGCGAATATTGCGCGACGAACCCGCAATCTCTGCCTTAGGAGGGCAGCGCCGTATCCATTGGGCCACGCGAGCATCTGGAGGAAGCTGTTTTGCTTAATATACTAAAATGTTAAAGTGGTCGGCTACAGGAAGATGAAATACAGAAAAATACGTTTGGTCTACACGATAGCGATGTACCGTAATAAACGGGTCCAGTGCGACACATGTCAATTAAAAGCCGAGCCCAGCTGTGCTCAACACTGTTGCAACCATCAGGGCAACTCGCACATACCACTTCAATGCCTTGAAAGAGGACGGGGAGCTCAACGGTGTTCCAAATGAGCGCGAAGCTGTTTGCGAATATTGCGCGACGAACCCGCAATCTCTGCCTTAGGAGGGCAGCGCCGTATCCATTGGGCCACGCGAGCATCTGGAGGAAGCTGTTTTGCTTAATATACTAAAATGTTAAAGTGGTCGGCTACAGGAAGATGAAATACAGAAAAATACGTTTGGTCTACACGATAGCGATGTACCGTAATAAACGGGTCCAGTGCGACACATGTCAATTAAAAGCCGAGCCCAGCTGTGCTCAACACTGTTGCAACCATCAGGGCAACTCGCACATACCACTTCAATGCCTTGAAAGAGGACGGGGAGCTCAACGGTGTTCCAAATGAGCGCGAAGCTGTTTGCGAATATTGCGCGACGAACCCGCAATCTCTGCCTTAGGAGGGCAGCGCCGTATCCATTGGGCCACGCGAGCATCTGGAGGAAGCTGTTTTGCTTAATATACTAAAATGTTAAAGTGGTCGGCTACAGGAAGATGAAATACAGAAAAATACGTTTGGTCTACACGATAGCGATGTACCGTAATAAACGGGTCCAGTGCGACACATGTCAATTAAAAGCCGAGCCCAGCTGTGCTCAACACTGTTGCAACCATCAGGGCAACTCGCACATACCACTTCAATGCCTTGAAAGAGGACGGGGAGCTCAACGGTGTTCCAAATGAGCGCGAAGCTGTTTGCGAATATTGCGCGGCGAACCCGCAATCTCTGCCTTAGGAGGGCAGCGCCGTATCCATTGGGCCACGCGAGCATCTGGAGGAAGCTGTTTTGCTTAATATACTAAAATGTTAAAGTGGTCGGCTACAGGAAGATGAAATACAGAAAAATACGTTTGGTCTACACGATAGCGATGTACCGTAATAAACGGGTCCAGTGCGACACATGTCAATTAAAAGCCGAGCCCAGCTGTGCTCAACACTGTTGCAACCATCAGGGCAACTCGCACATACCACTTCAATGCCTTGAAAGAGGACGGGGAGCTCAACGGTGTTCCAAATGAGCGCGAAGCTGTTTGCGAATATTGCGCGGCGAACCCGCAATCTCTGCCTTAGGAGGGCAGCGCCGTATCCATTGGGCCACGCGAGCATCTGGAGGAAGCAGTTTTGCTTAATATACTAAAATGTTAAAGTGGTCGGCTACAGGAAGATGAAATACAGAAAAATACGTTTGGTCTACACGATAGCGATGTACCGTAATAAACGGGTCCAGTGCGACACATGTCAATTAAAAGCCGAGCCCAGCTGTGCTCAACACTGTTGCAACCATCAGGGCAACTCGCACATACCACTTCAATGCCTTGAAAGAGGACGGGGAGCTCAACGGTGTTCCAAATGAGCGCGAAGCTGTTTGCGAATATTGCGCGACGAACCCGCAATCTCTGCCTTAGGAGGGCAGCGCCGTATCCATTGGGCCACGCGAGCATCTGGAGGAAGCTTAGGAGGGCAGCGCCGTATCCATTGGGCCACGCGAGCATCTGGAGGAAGCTGTTTTGCTTAATATACTAAAATGTTAAAGTGGTCGGCTACAGGAAGATGAAATACAGAAAAATACGTTTGGTCTACACGATAGCGATGTACCGTAATAAACGGGTCCAGTGCGACACATGTCAATTAAAAGCCGAGCCCAGCTGTGCTCAACACTGTTGCAACCATCAGGGCAACTCGCACATACCACTTCAATGCCTTGAAAGAGGACGGGGAGCTCAACGGTGTTCCAAATGAGCGCGAAGCTGTTTGCGAATATTGCGCGACGAACCCGCAATCTCTGCCTTAGGAGGGCAGCGCCGTATCCATTGGGCCACGCGAGCATCTGGAGGAAGCTGTTTTGCTTAATATACTAAAATGTTAAAGTGGTCGGCTACAGGAAGATGAAATACAGAAAAATACGTTTGGTCTACACGATAGCGATGTACCGTAATAAACGGGTCCAGTGCGACACATGTCAATTAAAAGCCGAGCCCAGCTGTGCTCAACACTGTTGCAACCATCAGGGCAACTCGCACATACCACTTCAATGCCTTGAAAGAGGACGGGGAGCTCAACGGTGTTCCAAATGAGCGCGAAGCTGTTTGCGAATATTGCGCGGCGAACCCGCAATCTCTGCCTTAGGAGGGCAGCGCCGTATCCATTGGGCCACGCGAGCATCTGGAGGAAGCTGTTTTGCTTAATATACTAAAATGTTAAAGTGGTCGGCTACAGGAAGATGAAATACAGAAAAATACGTTTGGTCTACACGATAGCGATGTACCGTAATAAACGGGTCCAGTGCGACACATGTCAATTAAAAGCCGAGCCCAGCTGTGCTCAACACTGTTGCAACCATCAGGGCAACTCGCACATACCACTTCAATGCCTTGAAAGAGGACGGGGAGCTCAACGGTGTTCCAAATGAGCGCGAAGCTGTTTGCGAATATTGCGCGACGAACCCGCAATCTCTGCCTTAGGAGGGCAGCGCCGTATCCATTGGGCCACGCGAGCATCTGGAGGAAGCTGTTTTGCTTAATATACTAAAATGTTAAAGTGGTCGGCTACAGGAAGATGAAATACAGAAAAATACGTTTGGTCTACACGATAGCGATGTACCGTAATAAACGGGTCCAGTGCGACACATGTCAATTAAAAGCCGAGCCCAGCTGTGCTCAACACTGTTGCAACCATCAGGGCAACTCGCACATACCACTTCAATGCCTTGAAAGAGGACGGGGAGCTCAACGGTGTTCCAAATGAGCGCGAAGCTGTTTGCGAATATTGCGCGGCGAACCCGCAATCTCTGCCTTAGGAGGGCAGCGCCGTATCCATTGGGCCACGCGAGCATCTGGAGGAAGCTGTTTTGCTTAATATACTAAAATGTTAAAGTGGTCGGCTACAGGAAGATGAAATACAGAAAAATACGTTTGGTCTACACGATAGCGATGTACCGTAATAAACGGGTCCAGTGCGACACATGTCAATTAAAAGCCGAGCCCAGCTGTCTCGATACCCAATTTCTATTGGCTGAAAGGCCCTTAGACGACTCTGTAATCTAATAACGGTGCATAAAATGGTATTGATAGTGGAAAACTGGTTTCGCACTGGATCCGTTTTTTACGGTAAGCTATTCCACTCATTATATGCCCTTGATATGGGCGCCATTAACCCTTCTAGCCCCAGACCTTATTCTGTATCCCACAGAATAATCATTAGACTTGATTAAAGTATACTTCAAAACCTGTCAAAGATTTGCTGTTGGAAGCCCTTTTGCATCTTGCGGTCAAGCGCTGGGTACATTGTGCACAGAACAGCTACGAAAGTGATAAAACATGCTCAATGTATCCACCATATGCCGAAATGGCGAGCTTCTATTGGTCGTGGCGAGTGTAGAGCACGCTCAAAACCTGCTACATGGTAATACCTTGCAAGGCTGCTAAGGCAGCATACTTCGGCTCCAGCCACCCATCTTCGGCACGTCGCGATAAACGCGGAGGAAGAAATCGCCCTGTTCCTAACTGACGTAGTGAGGAGGAACTGGGCGAATTCTTCCTTGTGCTTGACATTAGCGCATCATTAGATTTCTTTAGCCCACCTAACAAGCTTGTTACGATTGTCTCTCTAACAACACCAGGGAGCTTGCATGCTCAATAGCCCGTAATGACACGCACTACACACGGTTCCTCTTGTACGAAACAGGACAATATATGATATTCATGCCAACGTCTACTTCTGCCTTTACATGCGCACGCTCTTCAATGTTCGCGCCAGCCGTGGGTCATCTTCGCCATGTTGGCAGCCTCCGCTTTGCTCTGTAGCCTCCGGCACTGCCGCTCCATTCATGCCGCTTTCATCGGTAGCCTCCGTCGTAGCCTCTGTCCCTTCTTCTGTAATCTCCGGTGCAACCTCATCACGCGGAGAGCTTCTTCTGTAACATCCGTCGTAGCATTTACCGCTTCTTCTGTAGTCTCCGGTGTAGCCACACCATGAGGAGCGCTTCTTCTGTAGCCTCTTGAGTAGCCACTACATCAGCTACAGTATAGCGGTAGACCCGGCTGTAGCCGGCTTCGTAGGAACCGATGAGGTTGTGCGCTGACTCCGCAATCGATCTGCCAATCGGGCCACACGCGAGAGCTCATAGCGTCGTCTGGGTCGGATCACCAGGTCTGGTAATCAACATCGCAACGTAGAATCAATATACCACTAGTACAATGTTACAGAGCAAAGTACACGCTCTCGCTTACCTGTAGATCACAATGGCGCTCATCATGATCGTCTTCGGCCATGGTCCTTGGCCACTTGAGCGCGCTCGACGGGCCCCAACAAAGCTTGCATTGCGACGTCTTGAACAGCGCAGTTTCGGAATGAAGGAAAGTACGAGTAGCTGACACGCGGCGGTTTTAGGCTTCCACCCGAATTTTCAAACCTGTTGGTGGTTTATACTCGTCCGTCTATTACCGCGGAATAAACCCCGTTTATCTTCCCATCGCTAATCTAACAGGAAGATGTGCACAATACCGGCTATACAAACATTCATATGCGAAGTTCGAAAGAGAGGACAAGTTTGCTGGATATTATGTCCTGTGACAATGCTTATTCTGTAGGATACAGAATACGGGGTTAGAGGGGTTAAGAACCTTTGACCTTACTCTCTATTATTGTCCTGACAATCTCGCTTTCTTAAAGACGGAGGGGAGCCTGAGGAATCGCTCTTGTGATTGCGTCTGACTGAAAACTACAGTGAAAGCTCTCCACGCAGAAATACACGGTCGGACACACTCTCGAAGAGCGGGAGGAAGGGGTGTCCTGATACAATTTTTTTCGACTGAAGACGTTTAAGAAGACACCACAACATGCCCCCCCACACACATACACCGCTTGATGTTGCTGGTGTTCACTTTCCATCGCCTCGATGACGCGAGTCTAATCTCGACTCCGACATGCTCAACACTGTTGCAACCATCAGGGCAACTCGCACACACCACTTCAATGCCTTGAAAGAGGACGGGGAGCTCAACAGTGTTCCAAATGAGCGCGAAGCTGTTTGCGAATATTGTGCGGCGGCTAAGCAGTCTCGGAAGCCTTTCAGCTCAACGAAGGATGAGATGGAAGCAATGGAGAACGCACGCAATGACACGTCGGTGTGTTCGGATGTGCTGGGCGCCATCACGCCCGTCTCCAAGTCGGGCTACAAGTACATCGTGATCTTCATCCTGATGCAGAGTCGCTACTTGGCGATCTACCCGATGCGCAACAATAGCGAAGTGTGCGGCGTTTCCCGGGAGACATTGAAGAAGGTCCAAAGGGAAGCTGGATTGAGCGACAAAGTCGGCCTCGAGTTTTCACTTCTGTATTAGTTTTGCTCATTTTGGACATAACCATTGCAATTCGCAGAGAACCCGGGAACCAGCAAGGGGATCGAGTTCCCGGGTTCTCGGTGAATCGTCATGGTTATATCCAAAGTGAGCAAAAATAATACGATATCATTTCGCATATCGCTTGTCATCCCGACCGAGAACCAGCACCAGCCAGCGCGACCAGCCCCTAAGGCCCTGGTCCAGGTGGAGAACTTGTTCTACAAAAAACAGCGGGATAGGGCTTTCTGCTAAGCCTTATTTTGTGCTTGTGATTTCGAGAACGTGTGCTCCTCTTGTCCAAGTAATTTCTGAAAAGATCGGCTACAGACCGCCCGTCATCTTTGAATTGACCGACCGCTGTGCGCTACTATCTGTGTATGTGGCGATGAGCTTAGCAAGAAAATAGGTCTGCACCGCAGTGCTCCCCACAGTGCCTCATATAGCCCCGCAGCGTACCCGGTACACACACACACATCTACTGACTTGACCGCAGCAATATACTAACCAGCAACACACACACACACAAAAACACTAAGTTCCTGACCGTGGGCCAAGGAGAGGGAATAATGCCTTTTTCCTACCCGTTGTTTCCTAGCACAAAATTCCCAAGCTGGAACAGCTCGTGTTGGCGTTCTGGAAATCGTACTCCTGAAACACGAATAAGCAAAAACTGGACAATGCGCGAAATCTTAGCCAATCACATCGCTAAAATTGTTCGGCACAGAACGCATCCCCACCTGGACCAGGACCTAAAACCGAGAGCTTTAGATCAACCCTGGGCTAACACAGCTCGATAAATCTTGCTGCAAGCACTTTCAGGTTAGCGAAAGTGGTTGCTGGGAGGTATTAGGGCACATCGCAATACTTATTTAAAATTACCCCCCCCCCCCCCCCGTGCGCACTCGCGTTTTTTTTTCGGTTCCTGACTTTGATTCATACCGTGCAGCTTCGGACAAATTCATGTCCGAAAATTAGGCTCGGACAATTCTAGGATTTTATATATTATTTTTAACAGTGATAATGATGTGGCCACACAGAAAACAAAACACACCCAAAAAGGAAATCGGCAAGTGGTGGCGGCTCGGTGCAGCGGCAGCGGGATGGGACGGACGAACAGCGGCGGCGTGGACTACAATTAGCCGCGGGCGGAATGCCCGCTGTCGGGGCTGGCTGTCAACAGCAGGAGCAGCAAGAAGGGCAGCGGCGTGTGGATTACTGGTCGGCCTCCGGCGGAGCGTGCGCCTTCAGTGGCGGGACGAACGGGGCCAGCGGCAGCATGCCCAGGAGAGGTCACCGTGCGGGGTGGCAGGGCGGACAATGACTGGGCCTCGAGCGGGTGATGGCCCTCGAGGCCAGCGGCAGCACGAGGAGGGGGGGGGATGATGCCGTCCTGGACGGCGGCCAGGCAGCAGCACGGACAGCAGAGGGCACGGTGCAGGATAGCGGGATGTCCGCGTCCACGTTGGCGGCGGCGTTGCTGGCGGAGCCGGAAATGGAGTCAGTGGAGCTGCTCACGGAAGGGTTGGTGTCGACGGCCGTGGTGTTGTTGCTGTTGGAGTTGGCGCCGGAGCCCGCCCTCGCAGCAACAGAAGCAGGAGCAGGACATCGAATGCGGCCGTGATCTCGCGGGAGTCCCTCTGGACAGCAGCGGCTGTACAAGCTGGGCGGTGACGTGGTTTTGGACGGCAGCTGCGTCCCCCGCCCGGTACGGCGGAAGCAGCAGCAGCACGATGAGGTGGACGACGGCGGCGCGCCGGTGATGAGATGGAGCTGGCGGTGCTGATGGAGGAGCACAATGCTGGCGACACGGCGGTGCTGGACGAAGATGGAAGGAGCAGGAGGAGGCCAAACCAGACGAAGAAGTGGAGGGGCTGACCCGCATGGAAGCGCTTGGCGCTGGTCTGCGCACTGAGAAGAAGAGGGGCATCTCGGCAGCCGCCAATGCAAGCGCGCTAGGCGCAGCGCCGAGCAGCACCAGGAGACTGAACGAAGACGCGGGAACGGTCGCTCGGCAGCAGTTGCTGCGGTTGCTGCGCGTCGAGAAGAGCGCTGGTGAGAGACATCGTGGCGGCACAAGAGCTAGAGAAACTGAGGAGAACGCACAGGGCCTAGCGGCACCCAAGGATCGGCTTCAGCGCGCAAAGAAGAGCGTAACTTGAGAAAGGTTACACACAATACCTTTAAGTAAAATATTTTTTATTATGTAATGACGTTTGGATGCGCGTTGTTTTCTGCTGAGGTGTGCTCGTGCAGCATTCAAACCGCAAGAACACTAAGCGCTTTTTGGTGATGGCGACCTTTCTGCATTGCAGATCCCTGCTCAAATCGATATCTGTTCGAACTAGCACGGTATTTTTAAAATATGAGATTGTCTTGCTTTCACTATGATCATATTAAATATGTTTTTAGGATCGGACAAAATATGTCCGATTTGTCCGATTTGTTACTTACAGCGCAACATGAGATTTGATGCACGCCGATTGGCCCAAAAAGTCTGACATAGGCTTCTGATAGGCCAAGGGCTAGTGTCATATTGTAATGCGAAATTTTATATGTCCGAACGGACATGAAATTCTACCATATCATGTAAAGGCTGTATAAGCTGTATACTACGTGTTAATGGTGTGTACTTGATCGAAGCATCACCTTCCATAAATTCGACACATTTCTATAACCTGCGGGAAGATGTCTAAGACGCCCTCGAATGGGTAGCTAAAAATTAACAGGGTGTATACAGTGTCCATTTTATACTGTGATAGAAAGCAACATTAGTTCTGCTATTGCAGACCAAATCGGATTATATCCGTGGTACAACAAGTCAAAAGATGACCCCACTTGACATCTAACTGGTATATTTTTCTGAAATCGGGTATGATTCCGGTACCTCACTGGGCCCTCCAAAAGGTTTACATGCGTGGGTAGACTGAACCAGTATGAGTCAGTAACATATACATACTTAAGTATATCGAATCGGGTACGGATAGGTGGAGTGAAGTAAAGTGGAGGATTGTAGTAGCATACAAAGATAGTGATCACCACGCATTTTGTCTATTTCCAATGCTAAATCGACCGAGATTAGGAGATTTATGCTTTACGTACCTCGAATTAATATATATATACCTCGCCTTACTCCTTATTACCCCGGAACATGTTCGGCACCCTGCCGTTCTTATATCAACCAGCTGGGGTATTTTGCTGCGCCACACGCATGCAAGCTGGTCGATAAAGCTACTGATTGGTTCATTAGGATAGCTCTTGGCGATATATATATAAATCGACCAGAATGCCCACACTGCCGTAGGCGTTCAAAGGGATTTACAATAGAGGGGGGGGGGGTCAGAATTGACAAATGGTACAAAAAATATCACCACTTGAGAGCCCCCAAAATGATTAAACCATTTCCAAAATATCACCCCGGTTAGATATGAAATGACCGGTCATTTTTTGAATAACTTATCTACACGCAGACACGCAAGGCTGCAGCTTGCTGCGTAGAGGACGCACGTAGGAACGTAGGAGCCTTAGCTGCCCGTTATCTGTCTGCCACGCATGGCCCAGAGTGTAATTGGCCTACCTTGGCTCACTACTACGGCTTACACGTATGCTCACGTGTATGAGGAAGCGTAGGTTTCTTTTACTTGAGTTAAGTATACTCAAGATCCACGAGTATACTTTAAACAAGATAAAGACTCCAAGTAGCGGGTTTTGGTAAAAGATGAGAACTGCTATTTTTGTTTTATGTTTCTGACTTCCTCTAAATGTAATATTCTAAACTAGGAATCTGCCAACGGCTGGTTGGCAGAATTACAATGCTATGCATGTCGCTCATTGGCTAAAAGATGCTGTTTTCAGCTAATAGGAATCCTAAGTCTCTATGGACCACCCGTCGTGGTGATCCTAAATGTATGTAGCCTTTGGTGTGTCTACACCAAGGTCGAGAAAGTCTTTCAAACCTCTAACAGACATCGCATCTGTTAGAGTAACAAGTGACTGTAGCCACTTGTGCGTGTAACCCCGTTACACCATCCCCCCCGTCAAGATTAGACGTGCCGGTCCCGGCACGTCAATCAGCATTGACCGCTTGGTCAATGTGTGACGTCGAAGAGAGCGTGCTCGTTACGGAACGAGCACGTCGAAGTTGAAGACCCCTGGCGCAGCAGCGGAGAACCTCTCTGCTGCTGCGCATAATGCGCGGCAACGTGCAAAGCGCGCTGCTGCCAGGGGGGCAGGACCCACAGCCCGCCCTTGAAGTGCTGTTAACAGCAGTGCTCGCATTACGTTCCAGTATGTAGCGCATGGTGGGCTTCGTATGCCCTCACCATGTCCGGGACGTCTTCGAGCAAGACGTTCCGCGGCTCCCATGTATCTTGGTTGGGAGGGAATCCTCTCCAACGGATACGAAAACGAACCGGTTGCCTGTTCGTTCTCGGGATACTGTGACCAACAATCCACTCAACTATCCATCGAGTTGAGCCGTGTGCGTCACGAATTGGCGGTGGTAGTGGTGGGAACACGCCCCGTGTGTGGTCAACTTGGTGTTGACCCTGATCTCGCGTCTCCCCACGACCGAGTTCCGGTCGTGGAGTAGTTCCAGAGCGCTGGGTTCGGCGCTCTGAAGTATCCTCAGGTTGCGGCGGCCTCCCAGACCGCCTCGATCGTTCCGGCCGAGCTGGACCATTAGCCCGACCCGCTGCTCCAGCGCGACTTCGCGCTGGAGAGGACGATGGCTTCCGCCGAGTCTTCTGCTTCGGTTCAGCCGAGCTAGGTAGCTCGTGCTGCAGGTATGGCTTCAACCGTCCGACGTAGAACGTCTGATGGAGGCGCATACTAGACGGTATGTCCAGTGTGTAGGCGTTGCCGTGCCGTGCCAGCACAGTGAACGGTCCGATGAAGCGCGGAGCGAGCTTGGTCGCCCCGAAGTCGGAAACGGCATGTTTAGACAGGTTTTGACTAGCTAACAAGACTAATGAACCCTTCTCGAATTCATTAGTGTTGCCCCTGCCAACATTGTCTGCGTTCAGCTTCTGTCGGTCGACAGAAGCTGCAATAGCGTCTTGGACAAACCGAATGACGGCTTGTCTGCGCTACATGAAGTTGATTACGTCCGAGCTGAACTCGTTCAGCTGTGTTTCCAGCAGTAGGCCCGGCCTCTGCGTTCGTCTTCGTGGTGTCTGTGCCCTGCACAGACGCGCGGTTCTTGGCTTTACTTCGTGTCGTTGCGGCTGACACTGTACAAGTGTCAGCGGCATTCTGCGGCTGCTGCGTTGCAGTCGTAGATCCTCCTCCACTTAAGGAAGGAGCCACCATCCCGAGTAGACTCGGGAGGCGTGGGTGCCTGATGGCATTCACGTAGAACGGTGTATGTCCGGTCGAGGCATGCACCGAGTTGTTGATGGCGAACTCCGCCATCGGCAGGCACTCGCTCCAGTGTTGGAACGAGTGAGCGTAGCTCTTATGTACGTTTACGAACACGCGGTTCACGCGCTCGGTCTGCCCGTCCGTCTGCGGATGGTCCGCAGTCGACATCGAAAGTTGACTCCCAAGAAGTGTAAACACTTCTTGCCAAAGGTGCGCAGTGAAGCGCGGGTCCCGATCCGACACAATGTCGATCGGCATGCCATGGTGTTTGAACACCATGTCGATGAACACACGTGCAGTCTGCTTCGCAGTCACTTTAGCGGGTACCGCAGCAAGATGTACCATCTTGCTGAAGCGGTCAACAAAGACCACAATGCCCGTGTTCCCCTGGCTGTCCGGGGGAAGACCGAACACGAAGTCCAAAGACATGGACTGCCAACACTCCCGTGGAGTTGGTAGTGACTGCAAGGGAGCCTGCGCGAAAGGCGCATGCTTCACACGTTGACAAACCTCGCAAGCACGGACGTACTTGCGCACCCATTTATACTGGTGGGCCCAGTAGAAGTCCCGCGTGAGAAGAAGGTATGTCTTCTCACGGCCCGGATGCCCCGCGTCGGTGCATCGTGATACTCGTGCATGATCCTGAGTCGCAGGTCATGGTCATTGGGCACGACAACGCGGTCCGCGTTGTCGTCGACTGCACTATAGAGTAATAACCCGTCGTGCACCCGATAACGGTGTGCACGAGCACGAAGATGCTTCGGCAACTTCTGACGAGCTTTGTCAGAAGGCGCTGAGCCGTAGGCCAGCAAGAGCTTCGCGTCCGCGTCGTGCGCGTACGCGACCTTCACGTCGTCCAACAGTGACGACGTTCGGGTGCTCGATCGCATGGCGTCAATGGCATTGACGTCGGCATCAGTCGTGGCGTAGTCAGGTCGACGCGAGAGCGCGTCGGCCACCACATTGAGTCTTCCGGGTTTGTACTCAACCCGGAAGTTATACTCTGCGAAGAATGAGAGCCATCTCGCCATCCGTTGCGAGATGTGCGGCGACTTCACAGCCGTCCGCAGTGACGCGTGGTCTGTATAGACCACGAACGGTTTGCTTCCGAGTAGATACACTCGGAACTTCGCGAGTGCGTACTTCATGGCAAGGAGTTCCTTGTCATGTACCGGGTAGTTGCGCTCAGCTGGCTTCAGCTGACGCGATTGGTAGTAGACGACATGATCACGACCCTCGTGATCGTGCTGCATCAACGCACATCCGATTGCGAAGTCGGATGCGTCACACACAACGCGGAATGGGCGATCTTGGTCGGCCACCGCCAAGATCGGCGCCTCAGTCAAGCCCCGCTTGACTGCATCGAAGGCCTGAACACCGTTGAGCTCCCCGTCCTCTTTCAAGGCATTGAAGTGGTATGTGCGAGTTGCCCTGATGGTTGCAACAGTGTTGAGCACAGCTGGGCTCGGCTTTTAATTGACATGTGTCGCACTGGACCCGTTTATTACGGTACATCGCTATCGTGTAGACCAAACGTATTTTTCTGTATTTCATCTTCCTGTAGCCGACCACTTTAACATTTTAGTATATTAAGCAAAACAGCTTCCTCCAGATGCTCGCGTGGCCCAATGGATACGGCGCTGCCCTCCTAAGGCAGAGATTGCGGGTTCGTCGCGCAATATTCGCAAACAGCTTCGCGCTCATTTGGAACACCGTTGAGCTCCCCGTCCTCTTTCAAGGCATTGAAGTGGTATGTGCGAGTTGCCCTGATGGTTGCAACAGTGTTGAGCACAGCTGGGCTCGGCTTTTAATTGACATGTGTCGCACTGGACCCGTTTATTACGGTACATCGCTATCGTGTAGACCAAACGTATTTTTCTGTATTTCATCTTCCTGTAGCCGACCACTTTAACATTTTAGTATATTAAGCAAAACAGCTTCCTCCAGATGCTCGCGTGGCCCAATGGATACGGCGCTGCCCTCCTAAGGCAGAGATTGCGGGTTCGTCGCGCAATATTCGCAAACAGCTTCGCGCTCATTTGGAACACCGTTGAGCTCCCCGTCCTCTTTCAAGGCATTGAAGTGGTATGTGCGAGTTGCCCTGATGGTTGCAACAGTGTTGAGCACAGCTGGGCTCGGCTTTTAATTGACATGTGTCACACTGGACCCGTTTATTACGGTACATCGCTATCGTGTAGACCAAACGTATTTTTCTGTATTTCATCTTCCTGTAGCCGACCACTTTAACATTTTAGTATATTAAGCAAAACAGCTTCCTCCAGATGCTCGCGTGGCCCAATGAATACGGCGCTGCCCTCCTAAGGCAGAGATTGCGGGTTCGTCGCGCAATATTGGGCTGGAAGACCACTTTAAATTTTAGTATATTAAGCAAAACAGCTTCCTCCAGATGCTCGCGTGGCCCAATGGATACGGCGCTGCCCTCCTAAGGCAGAGATTGCGGGTTCGTCGCGCAATATTCGCAAACAGCTTCGCGCTCATTTGGAACACCGTTGAGCTCCCCGTCCTCTTTCAAGGCATTGAAGTGGTATGTGCGAGTTGCCCTGATGGTTGCAACAGTGTTGAGCACAGCTGGGCTCGGCTTTTAATTGACATGTGTCGCACTGGACCCGTTTATTACGGTACATCGCTATCGTGTAGACCAAACGTATTTTTCTGTATTTCATCTTCCTGTAGCCGACCACTTTAACATTTTAGTATATTAAGCAAAACAGCTTCCTCCAGATGCTCGCGTGGCCCAATGGATACGGCGCTGCCCTCCTAAGGCAGAGATTGCGGGTTCGTCGCGCAATATTCGCAAACAGCTTCGCGCTCATTTGGAACACCGTTGAGCTCCCCGTCCTCTTTCAAGGCATTGAAGTGGTATGTGCGAGTTGCCCTGATGGTTGCAACAGTGTTGAGCACAGCTGGGCTCGGCTTTTAATTGACATGTGTCACACTGGACCCGTTTATTACGGTACATCGCTATCGTGTAGACCAAACGTATTTTTCTGTATTTCATCTTCCTGTAGCCGACCACTTTAACATTTTAGTATATTAAGCAAAACAGCTTCCTCCAGATGCTCGCGTGGCCCAATGAATACGGCGCTGCCCTCCTAAGGCAGAGATTGCGGGTTCGTCGCGCAATATTCGCAAACAGCTTCGCGCTCATTTGGAACACCGTTGAGCTCCCCGTCCTCTTTCAAGGCATTGAAGTGGTATGTGCGAGTTGCCCTGATGGTTGCAACAGTGTTGAGCACAGCTGGGCTCGGCTTTTAATTGACATGTGTCGCACTGGACCCGTTTATTACGGTACATCGCTATCGTGTAGACCAAACGTATTTTTCTGTATTTCATCTTCCTGTAGCCGACCACTTTAACATTTTAGTATATTAAGCAAAACAGCTTCCTCCAGATGCTCGCGTGGCCCAATGGATACGGCGCTGCCCTCCTAAGGCAGAGATTGCGGGTTCGTCGCGCAATATTCGCAAACAGCTTCGCGCTCATTTGGAACACCGTTGAGCTCCCCGTCCTCTTTCAAGGCATTGAAGTGGTATGTGCGAGTTGCCCTGATGGTTGCAACAGTGTTGAGCACAGCTGGGCTCGGCTTTTAATTGACATGTGTCGCACTGGACCCGTTTATTACGGTACATCGCTATCGTGTAGACCAAACGTATTTTTCTGTATTTCATCTTCCTGTAACCGACCACTTTAACATTTTAGTATATTAAGCAAAACAGCTTCCTCCAGATGCTCGCGTGGCCCAATGGATACGGCGCTGCCCTCCTAAGGCAGAGATTGCGGGTTCGTCGCGCAATATTCGCAAACAGCTTCGCGCTCATTTGGAACACCGTTGAGCTCCCCGTCCTCTTTCAAGGCATTGAAGTGGTATGTGCGAGTTGCCCTGATGGTTGCAACAGTGTTGAGCACAGCTGGGCTCGGCTTTTAATTGACATGTGTCGCACTGGACCCGTTTATTACGGTACATCGCTATCGTGTAGACCAAACGTATTTTTCTGTATTTCATCTTCCTGTAGCCGACCACTTTAACATTTTAGTATATTAAGCAAAACAGCTTCCTCCAGATGCTCGCGTGGCCCAATGGATACGGCGCTGCCCTCCTAAGGCAGAGATTGCGGGTTCGTCGCGCAATATTCGCAAACAGCTTCGCGCTCATTTGGAACACCGTTGAGCTCCCCGTCCTCTTTCAAGGCATTGAAGTGGTATGTGCGAGTTGCCCTGATGGTTGCAACAGTGTTGAGCACAGCTGGGCTCGGCTTTTAATTGACATGTGTCACACTGGACCCGTTTATTACGGTACATCGCTATCGTGTAGACCAAACGTATTTTTCTGTATTTCATCTTAGGCAGAGATTGCGGGTTCGTCGCGCAATATTCGCAAACAGCTTCGCGCTCATTTGGAACACCGTTGAGCTCCCCGTCCTCTTTCAAGGCATTGAAGTGGTATGTGCGAGTTGCCCTGATGGTTGCAACAGTGTTGAGCACAGCTGGGCTCGGCTTTTAATTGACATGTGTCGCACTGGACCCGTTTATTACGGTACATCGCTATCGTGTAGACCAAACGTATTTTTCTGTATTTCATCTTCCTGTAGCCGACCACTTTAACATTTTAGTATATTAAGCAAAACAGCTTCCTCCAGATGCTCGCGTGGCCCAATGGATACGGCGCTGCCCTCCTAAGGCAGAGATTGCGGGTTCGCCGCGCAATATTCGCAAACAGCTTCGCGCTCATTTGGAACACCGTTGAGCTCCCCGTCCTCTTTCAAGGCATTGAAGTGGTATGTGCGAGTTGCCCTGATGGTTGCAACAGTGTTGAGCACAGCTGGGCTCGGCTTTTAATTGACATGTGTCGCACTGGACCCGTTTATTACGGTACATCGCTATCGTGTAGACCAAACGTATTTTTCTGTATTTCATCTTCCTGTAGCCGACCACTTTAACATTTTAGTATATTAAGCAAAACAGCTTCCTCCAGATGCTCGCGTGGCCCAATGGATACGGCGCTGCCCTCCTAAGGCAGAGATTGCGGGTTCGCCGCGCAATATTCGCAAACAGCTTCGCGCTCATTTGGAACACCGTTGAGCTCCCCGTCCTCTTTCAAGGCATTGAAGTGGTATGTGCGAGTTGCCCTGATGGTTGCAACAGTGTTGAGCACAGCTGGGCTCGGCTTTTAATTGACATGTGTCGCACTGGACCCGTTTATTACGGTACATCGCTATCGTGTAGACCAAACGTATTTTTCTGTATTTCATCTTCCTGTAGCCGACCACTTTAACATTTTAGTATATTAAGCAAAACAGCTTCCTCCAGATGCTCGCGTGGCCCAATGGATACGGCGCTGCCCTCCTAAGGCAGAGATTGCGGGTTCGCCGCGCAATATTCGCAAACAGCTTCGCGCTCATTTGGAACACCGTTACTTTAACATTTTAGTATATTAAGCAAAACAGCTTCCTCCAGATGCTCGCGTGGCCCAATGGATACGGCGCTGCCCTCCTAAGGCAGAGATTGCGGGTTCGTCGCGCAATATTCGCAAACAGCTTCGCGCTCATTTGGAACACCGTTGAGCTCCCCGTCCTCTTTCAAGGCATTGAAGTGGTATGTGCGAGTTGCCCTGATGGTTGCAACAGTGTTGAGCACAGCTGGGCTCGGCTTTTAATTGACATGTGTCGCACTGGACCCGTTTATTACGGTACATCGCTATCGTGTAGACCAAACGTATTTTTCTGTATTTCATCTTCCTGTAGCCGACCACTTTAACATTTTAGTATATTAAGCAAAACAGCTTCCTCCAGATGCTCGCGTGGCCCAATGGATACGGCGCTGCCCTCCTAAGGCAGAGATTGCGGGTTCGTCGCGCAATATTCGCAAACAGCTTCGCGCTCATTTGGAACACCGTTGAGCTCCCCGTCCTCTTTCAAGGCATTGAAGTGGTATGTGCGAGTTGCCCTGATGGTTGCAACAGTGTTGAGCACAGCTGGGCTCGGCTTTTAATTGACATGTGTCGCACTGGACCCGTTTATTACGGTACATCGCTATCGTGTAGACCAAATGTATTTTTCTGTATTTCATCTTCCTGTAGCCGACCACTTTAACATTTTAGTATATTAAGCAAAACAGCTTCCTCCAGATGCTCGCGTGGCCCAATGGATACGGCGCTGCCCTCCTAAGGCAGAGATTGCGGGTTCGTCGCGCAATATTCGCAAACAGCTTCGCGCTCATTTGGAACACCGTTGAGCTCCCCGTCCTCTTTCAAGGCATTGAAGTGGTATGTGCGAGTTGCCCTGATGGTTGCAACAGTGTTGAGCACAGCTGGGCTCGGCTTTTAATTGACATGTGTCGCACTGGACCCGTTTATTACGGTACATCGCTATCGTGTAGACCAAACGTATTTTTCTGTATTTCATCTTCCTGTAGCCGACCACTTTAACATTTTAGTATATTAAGCAAAACAGCTTCCTCCAGATGCTCGCGTGGCCCAATGGATACGGCGCTGCCCTCATAAGGCAGAGATTGTGGGTTAGTCGCGCAATATTCGCAAACAGCTTCGCGCTCATTTGGAACTCCGTTGAGCTCCCCGTCCTCTTTCAAGGCATTGAAGTGGTATGTGCGAGTTGCCTTGATGGTTGCAACAGTGTTGAGCACAGCTGGGCTCGGCTTTTAATTGACATGTGTCGCACTGGACCCGTTTATTACGGTACATCGCTATCGTGTAGACCAAACGTATTTTTCTGTATTTCATCTTCCTGTAGCCGACCACTTTAACATTTTAGTATATTAAGCAAAACAGCTTCCTCCAGATGCTCGCGTGGCCCAATGGATACGGCGCTGCCCTCCTAAGGCAGAGATTGCGGGTTCGTCGCGCAATATTCGCAAACAGCTTCGCGCTCATTTGGAACACCGTTGAGCTCCCCGTCCTCTTTCAAGGCATTGAAGTGGTATGTGCGAGTTGCCCTGATGGTTGCAACAGTGTTGAGCACAGCTGGGCTCGGCTTTTAATTGACATGTGTCGCACTGGACCCGTTTATTACGGTACATCGCTATCGTGTAGACCAAACGTATTTTTCTGTATTTCATCTTCCTGTAGCCGACCACTTTAACATTTTAGTATATTAAGCAAAACAGCTTCCTCCAGATGCTCGCGTGGCCCAATGGATACGGCGCTGCCCTCCTAAGGCAGAGATTGTGGGTTCGTCGCGCAATATTCGCAAACAGCTTCGCGCTCATTTGGAACACCGTTGAGCTCCCCGTCCTCTTTCAAGGCATTGAAGTGGTATGTGCGAGTTGCCCTGATGGTTGCAACAGTGTTGAGCACAGCTGGGCTCGGCTTTTAATTGACATGTGTCGCACTGGACCCGTTTATTACGGTACATCGCTATCGTGTAGACCAAACGTATTTTTCTGTATTTCATCTTCCTGTAGCCGACCACTTTAACATTTTAGTATATTAAGCAAAACAGCTTCCTCCAGATGCTCGCGTGGCCCAATGGATACGGCGCTGCCCTCCTAAGGCAGAGATTGCGGGTTCGTCGCGCAATATTCGCAAACAGCTTCGCGCTCATTTGGAACACCGTTGAGCTCCCCGTCCTCTTTCAAGGCATTGAAGTGGTATGTGCGAGTTGCCCTGATGGTTGCAACAGTGTTGAGCACAGCTGGGCTCGGCTTTTAATTGACATGTGTCGCACTGGACCCGTTTATTACGGTACATCGCTATCGTGTAGACCAAACGTATTTTTCTGTATTTCATCTTCCTGTAGCCGACCACTTTAACATTTTAGTATATTAAGCAAAACAGCTTCCTCCAGATGCTCGCGTGGCCCAATGGATACGGCGCTGCCCTCCTAAGGCAGAGATTGCGGGTTCGTCGCGCAATATTCGCAAACAGCTTCGCGCTCATTTGGAACACCGTTGAGCTCCCCGTCCTCTTTCAAGGCATTGAAGTGGTATGTGCGAGTTGCCCTGATGGTTGCAACAGTGTTGAGCACAGCTGGGCTCGGCTTTTAATTGACATGTGTCGCACTGGACCCGTTTATTACGGTACATCGCTATCGTGTAGACCAAACGTATTTTTCTGTATTTCATCTTCCTGTAGCTGACCACTTTAACATTTTAGTATATTAAGCAAAACAGCTTCCTCCAGATGCTCGCGTGGCCCAATGGATACGGCGCTGCCCTCCTAAGGCAGAGATTGCGGGTTCGTCGCGCAATATTCGCAAACAGCTTCGCGCTCATTTGGAACACCGTTGAGCTCCCCGTCCTCTTTCAAGGCATTGAAGTGGTATGTGCGAGTTGCCCTGATGGTTGCAACAGTGTTGAGCACAGCTGGGCTCGGCTTTTAATTGACATGTGTCGCACTGGACCCGTTTATTACGGTACATCGCTATCGTGTAGACCAAACGTATTTTTCTGTATTTCATCTTCCTGTAGCCGACCACTTTAACATTTTAGTATATTAAGCAAAACAGCTTCCTCCAGATGCTCACGTGGCCCAATGGATACGGCGCTGCCCTCCTAAGGCAGAGATTGCGGGTTCGTCGCGCAATATTCGCAAACAGCTTCGCGCTCATTTGGAACACCGTTGAGCTCCCCGTCCTCTTTCAAGGCATTGAAGTGGTATGTGCGAGTTGCCCTGATGGTTGCAACAGTGTTGAGCACAGCTGGGCTCGGCTTTTAATTGACATGTGTCGCACTGGACCCGTTTATTACGGTACATCGCTATCGTGTAGACCAAACGTATTTTTCTGTATTTCATCTTCCTGTAGCCGACCACTTTAACATTTTAGTATATTAAGCAAAACAGCTTCCTCCAGATGCTCGCGTGGCCCAATGGATACGGCGCTGCCCTCCTAAGGCAGAGATTGCGGGTTCGTCGCGCAATATTCGCAAACAGCTTCGCGCTCATTTGGAACACCGTTGAGCTCCCCGTCCTCTTTCAAGGCATTGAAGTGGTATGTGCGAGTTGCCCTGATGGTTGCAACAGTGTTGAGCACAGCTGGGCTCGGCTTTTAATTGACATGTGTCGCACTGGACCCGTTTATTACGGTACATCGCTATCGTGTAGACCAAACGTATTTTTCTGTATTTCATCTTCCTGTAGCTGACCACTTTAACATTTTAGTATATTAAGCAAAACAGCTTCCTCCAGATGCTCGCGTGGCCCAATGGATACGGCGCTGCCCTCCTAAGGCAGAGATTGCGGGTTCGTCGCGCAATATTCGCAAACAGCTTCGCGCTCATTTGGAACACCGTTGAGCTCCCCGTCCTCTTTCAAGGCATTGAAGTGGTATGTGCGAGTTGCCCTGATGGTTGCAACAGTGTTGAGCACAGCTGGGCTCGGCTTTTAATTGACATGTGTCGCACTGGACCCGTTTATTACGGTACATCGCTATCGTGTAGACCAAACGTATTTTTCTGTATTTCATCTTCCTGTAGCCGACCACTTTAACATTTTAGTATATTAAGCAAAACAGCTTCCTCCAGATGCTCGCGTGGCCCAATGGATACGGCGCTGCCCTCCTAAGGCAGAGATTGCGGGTTCGTCGCGCAATATTCGCAAACAGCTTCGCGCTCATTTGGAACACCGTTGAGCTCCCCGTCCTCTTTCAAGGCATTGAAGTGGTATGTGCGAGTTGCCCTGATGGTTGCAACAGTGTTGAGCACAGCTGGGCTCGGCTTTTAATTGACATGTGTCGCACTGGACCCGTTTATTACGGTACATCGCTATCGTGTAGACCAAACGTATTTTTCTGTATTTCATCTTCCTGTAGCCGACCACTTTAACATTTTAGTATATTAAGCAAAACAGCTTCCTCCAGATGCTCGCGTGGCCCAATGGATACGGCGCTGCCCTCCTAAGGCAGAGATTGCGGGTTCGTCGCGCAATATTCGCAAACAGCTTCGCGCTCATTTGGAACACCGTTGAGCTCCCCGTCCTCTTTCAAGGCATTGAAGTGGTATGTGCGAGTTGCCCTGATGGTTGCAACAGTGTTGAGCACAGCTGGGCTCGGCTTTTAATTGACATGTACCCGTTTATTACGGTACATCGCTATCGTGTAGACCAAACGTATTTTTCTGTATTTCATCTTCCTGTAGCCGACCACTTTAACATTTTAGTATATTAAGCAAAACAGCTTCCTCCAGATGCTCGCGTGGCCCAATGGATACGGCGCTGCCCTCCTAAGGCAGAGATTGCGGGTTCGTCGCGCAATATTCGCAAACAGCTTCGCGCTCATTTGGAACACCGTTGAGCTCCCCGTCCTCTTTCAAGGCATTGAAGTGGTATGTGCGAGTTGCCCTGATGGTTGCAACAGTGTTGAGCACAGCTGGGCTCGGCTTTTAATTGACATGTGTCGCACTGGACCCGTTTATTACGGTACATCGCTATCGTGTAGACCAAACGTATTTTTCTGTATTTCATCTTCCTGTAGCCGACCACTTTAACATTTTAGTATATTAAGCAAAACAGCTTCCTCCAGATGCTCGCGTGGCCCAATGGATACGGCGCTGCCCTCCTAAGGCAGAGATTGCGGGTTCGTCGCGCAATATTCGCAAACAGCTTCGCGCGACTCAGCAGTCCAAACCCACTCGGCGTCCTTCTTCAGGAGCTGTGACAGCGGGCGTATCATGCCCGCGTAGTCCTTCACGTACTTGCACAAGTACGTGGCCAAGCCAAGGAACTGCCGCAGGCAGAGATTGCGGGTTCGTCGCGCAATATTCGCAAACAGCTTCGCGCTCATTTGGAACACCGTTGAGCTCCCCGTCCTCTTTCAAGGCATTGAAGTGGTATGTGCGAGTTGCCCTGATGGTTGCAACAGTGTTGAGCACAGCTGGGCTCGGCTTTTAATTGACATGTGTCACACTGGACCCGTTTATTACGGTACATCGCTATCGTGTAGACCAAACGTATTTTTCTGTATTTCATCTTCCTGTAGCCGACCACTTTAACATTTTAGTATATTAAGCAAAACAGCTTCCTCCAGATGCTCGCGTGGCCCAATGAATACGGCGCTGCCCTCCTAAGGCAGAGATTGCGGGTTCGTCGCGCAATATTCGCAAACAGCTTCGCGCTCATTTGGAACACCGTTGAGCTCCCCGTCCTCTTTCAAGGCATTGAAGTGGTATGTGCGAGTTGCCCTGATGGTTGCAACAGTGTTGAGCACAGCTGGGCTCGGCTTTTAATTGACATGTGTCGCACTGGACCCGTTTATTACGGTACATCGCTATCGTGTAGACCAAACGTATTTTTCTGTATTTCATCTTCCTGTAGCCGACCACTTTAACATTTTAGTATATTAAGCAAAACAGCTTCCTCCAGATGCTCGCGTGGCCCAATGGATACGGCGCTGCCCTCCTAAGGCAGAGATTGCGGGTTCGTCGCGCAATATTCGCAAACAGCTTCGCGCTCATTTGGAACACCGTTGAGCTCCCCGTCCTCTTTCAAGGCATTGAAGTGGTATGTGCGAGTTGCCCTGATGGTTGCAACAGTGTTGAGCACAGCTGGGCTCGGCTTTTAATTGACATGTGTCGCACTGGACCCGTTTATTACGGTACATCGCTATCGTGTAGACCAAACGTATTTTTCTGTATTTCATCTTCCTGTAGCCGACCACTTTAACATTTTAGTATATTAAGCAAAACAGCTTCCTCCAGATGCTCGCGTGGCCCAATGGATACGGCGCTGCCCTCCTAAGGCAGAGATTGCGGGTTCGTCGCGCAATATTCGCAAACAGCTTCGCGCGACTCAGCAGTCCAAACCCACTCGGCGTCCTTCTTCAGGAGCTGTGACAGCGGGCGTATCATGCCCGCGTAGTCCTTCACGTACTTGCACAAGTACGTGGCCAAGCCAAGGAACTGCCGCAGTTCCTTGACGTTCGACGGCGTCGGCCACTCATTGATCACTCTGACCTTCTCAGGGTCAGGGCGGACACCGTTCTTCCCGACGAGACACCCGAGCACGGGTATCTCGCTCGCCCCGAAGATGCACTTCTTCAGGTTCGCATAGAGCTTGTGCTTGCGCATGAGCGCAAGCAGCTTCCGGAGATGCACCTTGTGCATCTCGACAACGCTCATCCCGTCCGCAGCCCGGCTGTGGACGAACACATCGTCGAAGTAGCTCGGTGCGAAGTCGCGCACCGAGCGCAACAACTGCGTCACGCACCTGTTGAAGGTCGCAGGGGCGTTCTTCAGACCCTGCGGCATCACTAGCCACTCCCAGAGCATGCCGCTCGGCGTGCTCACAGCCGTGAGAGGGATATCGCTCTCACGCATGAGGATCTGATAGAACCCATCGCGCAGATCAAGAGCACTGTAGACAGTGCTCCTGGCCATCGAATCGATGATGACATCTTTTCGCGGTATCGGTGTCTGCGCCGGTATCGTCGCATCGTTCAGCTTGTTGTACGCATGAACGATGCGCCAACAGCCCTGTGGCTTCTTGACACAGAAAGTCGGAGCACTGTGCGGGGATTTCGATTCCCGCACTTGTCCAGCTTTGCGACGACTCTCAAAGAAGTCGTCGATCGCCTTGACCTGCTCTCGCGGCAGTCGCCACTGCCGCGTGACACAGTACTTCGTCCCCGGCACGAGATCAATCTCGTGCTGGATGCCCTTATCCTGCGGAAGCTCCGCAGGAATCTCTTCCGGAAGCACGTCCGCGTACTCCCGTAAGATCTCGTAGTAGGGACTCGTTGAAGACGAGTCCCAGCTCTGCTCTGCAAAGCGCTCCTTCTTCGTCTTCGCACTGAGAGTGTCCTCGCTCTCAGTGGTGCTTTCCATGAAGAACTGCCTCAATTCTTCATTCTCGCTCTTCGTTCTCTCGGCGTCCGAGAAAATGAATATTTGCTCGATGCGTCCATCGTGCAAGTCACGCGCGAAGCGCTTCCAGCTCATGACTGGAAGCGAAGTCAACTCCGACGCTTGCGTCGGAGGATTAGCGAGAATCATCTCCCTGTACCGGAACCCGGCACAGGTACGCGTCAAGACGTTCAACGTCTCGACCTCCGGCTTCTCAGCCTCCGTCTGCCCGGCAGACATTCCTTGTAGCGTCTCAGCCCCAGGCCGAGACTTGCGCAGCGACCTTCGCATGCGCCGTCTTCTTGTTTTGCGGAGCCCGGCTCCGCTTGGTTCTTGACCTCGTCCTGGCCCAGCCGTGGACGGGTGTTCTTCTTCAGTACCGCCGGCGGGTTTATCCCGCGGGCGAGCGACTTCAAGCCCGGCTTGGTCGCCCGGCGCTTCGTCGTGCAGCCCGGCTGCACGACAGCATGCAAGTTTTTCCGATGCGGGACGTTTGCAACCGTCCGCACCGCTTGCAGCGTCGGCTCCCGGAGCCGACACGCCATTATTACCTCGACGCCTGTTATTGGCGGAGCCCTTTATTACAAGGGGTGCGTCGACTCCCGGAGTCGACGCGAAATTTCTTTTCGCAGCGCCGGTTCCCGGAACCGTCGCGACTTTAATACCTCGACGCCAACCATTGGCGGAGACCCCCATTACGGAGGGTGCGCCGGCTCCCGGAGCCGACGAATCAAATTCACCCAAGCCATCGACTCCCGGAGTCGACGGCGTTACATCACCTTGGCTCTTATTATTGGCCAGACCTGATCCAATCAGATTCGCATCAGCCTCCACGGCTGAGGCGTGTGACTCGCCTGCGTCATCCGTGCCCCTTGAGGTCGGAGACTCTTCCTGTTTCGCTGAAAAGCGGGTGTCGACCTCCGAGGTCAACACATTTCCTTCATTAGCTGTCGGCGGCAACGCCGACGCTAGCTGCTCTTGCGCGCGTGCGCTCAGGGCGCTCCGGGACAGCGGCATTAGGCGCTGCCTCGAGTGGGGAGTCGCGCGCACCTGTCGGTGCGTGCGTAGCGGCAACAGAACCATCGCTCACTGCTCCGCTGTCGCGACCGAAGCGCACGAGAGTGCGCTTCTCCCAATCGATGACCGGATCATGCCGTGCAAGCCACGGCATGCCCAATACAATGTCAAACTTATCGTCCAGATCCAGGACGATAAAGGTCTCGACAAACTCTTGATCTTCATACGTGAAGCGCACGCGTACCATGCGCTTCTCGGTCTTCACGACGGCACCCGTTGCCAGTCGTACCTCCAACATACTTCGAGGTGTCTTTACCTCCTCGAAGTCAAGCCTTGATGGACTTCGCAGTCGATCAAAGTTATTCGACGCGCCCGAATCAACCAAAGCACGAAGAGAGTTGCTCTCTCTCTTCGAAGACACATTCAAGATGACATGGTTCGGTTTGTCATCATGCATTTTGCAGTGAGAAGGGTCCTCACTGGGGGCTGCAGTCCTCCGTGTCGCATGTCCGAGCTGGACATGCGCGACCGCTTCACCGGTAGGGCGCCCCGCGCCTACTGGGTTCCAGCGTTTTTTGTTTGTCCGCGACGATGCCCGGCATCGCCGCGTCGACCACCATCTCGGTGCACGGGTGCCGTGCACTCTCGGGCATAGTGATCGATCCTTCCGCAACGGAAGCATCGCACATTACTTCCTTGTTGCTGTTGATAACCAACAGCCGTTGCATTCGAGAGGTCCATTGGTTCCGGACCCCCCGCTATCGCGACCGTAGGCGGTTGCAGCCTCGGCGCATTCGCATGCAGTTTAGCCTGCCTCAGACTAAACTCCTCCTGCATTGCAAGAGTAATCGCAGCTTCGAGAGTGCCTGGGTACTCACGGAAGAGATAGGTCTTTACAGGCCCATCTCTCAGACCCTTCATGAACGTGACGACCTTGGTCGCCTCGTCTATCGGGTTGGTCACAATGTTCGAGACCAAGTACCGTGCTCTCTGCGCGTAAGCATGGACATCGTGCTTACCCTGCTGTAGGTCGAGGAACTCTGCCCTCGACCGAAACTCATTTTGCGGGGGCTCAAATGTTTGTCTGAGCTCCTCCTTGAAACCCTCGTACGTGCTGAAGCACGTAGGATCAGAGAGTCGGCGTCCATACGCCCAACTTCTCGCTCGTCCGCCAAGGCATGACATGGCGAACGCAACCTTGGACAACGGGTCGACGATACGTCGAGCCGCGATGGCAGTGTCGAGTTCGACAAGCCAACGGAGGAGAGGCTCGCCCTCTCTTCCGACATAGTTGCTCACGTTTAGCTTCAACGTTTGCTCGCGCGGTGTCGTCCCCGACGCCACCGTGATAGAGAAAGCAGCATCACGCTGCTCCTTCATGATGAATCCCAGAGCAACACGTGTTGCTCCGTCGGCGATAGTGTGCGCATCATTGCAGCTACAGCCGCTTCTCCAATGACTGTTGACAGTCGTTGGAGTGCCTCCCAATCTGGATCCGACAGGTGGAGGCAGTCAGCGCGTGCAACATGAGTTGCAGGCGAGGTGGAGCTTTCCATGGGCACCTCCGCGCTCATGAAAAGGTTCTCGGCTCCTCGTTCGTACAGCTCCGTACGAACGTTCAGGTAGTCGGTCGTTGGACGGACTACAAAGTGCTACCAGGTGTACTGGGCCTACCTTGGCTCACTACTACGGCTTACACGTATGCTCACGTGTATGAGGAAGCGTAGGTTTCTTTTACTTGAGTTAAGTATACTCAAGATCCACGAGTATACTTTAAACAAGATAAAGACTCCAAGTAGCGGGTTTTGGTAAAAGATGAGAACTGCTATTTTTGTTTTATGTTTCTGACTTCCTCTAAATGTAATATTCTAAACTAGGAATCTGCCAACGGCTGGTTGGCAGAATTACAATGCTATGCATGTCGCTCATTGGCTAAAAGATGCTGTTTTCAGCCAATAGGAATCCTAAGTCTCTATGGACCACTCGTCGTGGTGATCCTAAATGTATGTAGCCTTTGGTGTGTCTACACCAAGGTCGAGAAAGTCTTTCAAACCTCTAACAGACATCGCATCTGTTAGAGTAACAAGTGACTGTAGCCACTTGTGCGTGTAACCCCGTTACACAGAGAGCGCAGCAGACCGCGGAGGTCAGGAAGGTGCCATGGCCCGTTGTGGCGCTGCTTGGCAGCAGGCCATGGCGCCATGCAGCACCACAGTACACGCGCGTGTGCCGCGATGTGCGCGGCGCAGGAACGTCCAGAAGAGCGCCGCCGCTGCCGCCGCCGGCTCGCTACGCGCGCTGGTGCATGGCGACGCACGTGCTCGGCATTGGTGTAAATCGACGTGTATACAATTAGCAAGATAAACAGAGTGAAGGTCACCAGAAGTCGAAGAATGGCCAACCATTTCGGGAAATGTCTGGCCATTTCAGAAATGGTTCGGCCAAACAGGTGAACCATTTCGCGAAATGTTATGTTGGCTGACCAATTTTTTCATGGTGACCATATCGGCCGATAAATGTCGGCGAAAAAGCTAATTCTGACCCCCCCCTAATATATCGACCGCGATTTGGCAAGATCAAATCCCTTGAGAGCGGGTAATATCCGGGCGGCCAAAATGCGTGGTGAGCACAATACAAGCTACTAACGGATTTTCCCGAATACAAGACTTGTAGGAAATAAAAGTCCGGTCAGGAATTAGTTGCGGTGTCAGAAAATAGAGGTCCTGTATCAAATATAAAACCTGCCTTCTTTCTTAAATGTACCCGAAAGCTTTTTTTAAAATGTTCATCTGAGACCTCTGCTTTAGAGCTCGAGCTCATTTTAATCCTATTTGTTTTGATCCGCAACGATCCTAATTATTTCATGAGCACTTGGAAGCCGAAGGATTCACGACGTACCTGGAAGAAACAAACAACACGACTTGCGGTCGTCACCCGATCTCGCTACTCCCGCATTGAAGTATTAGACGAAAGTCTACATGTAGATTGCTGTAAAAGATAGGATTGTATGGTTGCTTATCCTATGTGGTGAACGTTGGACGTCTACTCGCGCTTTTGCAGCGTCTTACTCAGCCTAGTGCGTACTTCTGCGGCCAAATGCTTCATTTACCACCACTTCAAGCTACTGCTGTGAGTGCTCGGACAAACGACAACGGGAGCGGCCAGACCTCGCAGCCGATGTACTTGATGTGCTACTTCTTACCCAGAAGCTTCTCGATATAGGCTTAGCGTGCGTTGGGCACCCTTGTTCAGTGACTCTTCCTGAGCCCATACAAACTTCTTGGTATTCTCAAACTTGGCCAGCTCGCTGCGCGAATGGTAACGGTGCCAATTCTTCCGAACGAACAAACACGACGCTCTCGAGGTTCTTGCAATGAGCAAGACTCTCCTTTGCGAGCTCCAAATAGGTTTTACACGAGCAGAGGTAGTCCTAGAAGAAGCCTTGATGTAACACTTTCATGAAATAAAAGTCATCACCCGAAAAGAAAACTCCTCTTCAGAATTGATCGATTCGCAGGGGCTTATGGGAATTAGAAGACCGGCTTCTATTCCGGAAAATCCGTTAACAGACCTCGAGCAAGGTTGGTTTCATTACTCTGTAGAAGCACTGCCAAGTCATATCTTGCATCTACATTTTCGAGGTAAAATACCGGGCAGACGCTGCGGCTGCGAAGCAGGCACAGGAAATGACCGTGTATCGTAAAAAAAAGAATACAAGGAGTTTATACAACAAAAATCTTATCCCAGGGTTGAACGAAAATCTAACACAAGAGCGGGTTTATGCTAGAAGTACCCTACGATGGAAATAAAAAATACCGCTGTACCTAGCTAGCAATGAAGTGGCACATTCTCCACAACCTCTACTTATATTTGGCTAGTGCTGTCTCTGCAGTATTATAGAGGACGCCCTGCCCGGATTCTCCTGCTTGGTCACTTCCATAGGCTGCAGTTTCTCAGCAGGGGGCAAATTAGCCTCCTTAGGCTCATCCAAGCCCTTACAGAGCAATATTGTGTACTCATAATTTCCACCGCCCGTTCTTCGAATCGCCAGGCCCCAATCGCCGGCCAATCGCTCGATCCACTAGGATTTGCTATAGATTTCCGTTTAAGTACGACTTCTGCTTGACATGCGAGCAAAAGAACTATATGTTGGGCTGGGCGATTGGGCAAACGACTTGAGTTTTTGTATCTGGCGATTGGTGTGGCATATCCAAACCGCCGCGATTTGGAAAAGGTGGCCGGAATTCACAATATATAATGTCCATCTTTTCTGCGTACCTCTTCTTATGCATATCGGGTGGGTAAATCACACAGTTAGACCCAGAAGGTACAGTCATAGTGTAGCACCTGTCTGATCCGATCGGAGTGCCCACTCGCATAGTAGGGGTTGCACTGTCTCATACGCGTTATGGGGGCCGTTTTTGGATCGCAAAAGAGCCCACTCGCTCTTTGCACATATTTTTATCTACACCTGTACATTTCACGTAGATAGACATGTTGCTCATTCATAACATGTAGTGATAAACAACCCGTGAGTGCGAGGGTAGGGGGATACTCGGATTCGATTTCATACAGCAATTAGATGATACCAAACACGCTTATTGCGAAAGGATCTGACTAAACGTGCACACAGATTCATCTAGTCCCGAAACAGCTGAAATTTGTAACAGCTGTCGAGGAGTGGGTAGGACGGGTACCGGAAGATGTACGAAGAAAGCAGAGCGTGCTTTAGTTGCGCACCTTGACGAAGAAAATGTCCGTGTGTTGCCACATGTACGTCGGCTTTCAATGAGGAAACATTTGCTTGGTACAGTCAATTAAATTGTTTTGCGGGGCCTTGGAGTGTGGAGGTAACGCAGAAAATTGAGAGCAGTTTTGAGGTAGACCAGCAACTACCTGGCCGAGATATTGAATACCAGCAGCTTCGTAGCGGAAATATCGGTCTTGAACGCCACCCTGCGATCACTCGCACCTAAAACCGACGACCAGTGCTGCCATTACTAGCGTACGTAGTCACCCCTTTTCAGATGGAGCGAACCCCCTACGCCTTTCTCCCAATTGTGTTGCAACATTTGTACTGACGATTTAAACTCGGAAGCAAATCTTTGGAGATTAGCGTTGGATTTGAGCCGAGACAGAGTCCGAGGGTTAACACCAAGCATCATCAGGCTACGACGGGTTGCGTAGACGACTCCACGTACAGCGAAAATATCAGGGGTTCTTTGTCGGTTCAGGGCTTTGTCTTCATCCACTTCCACCCCCTTGAGCCCTCTGAAGAATGTCCTCATGTATTAGTACTCCGTCGGCACAGGTAATCGCTTTTGGTGGCACACAACTCGTAGGCCACTTCTGAAGTCACTATGCATAGACACTTTGACGCTACCCGCATTTATCTTATGCAGCAGAAACGCCTTGAAATGCATGGGGAGGAGCACGTCAAGATTAAGACTGCCGTCCTCGCGAAATAAATCGTCGTGATTCTGGCAAGTGGCGCGACCCAGGTGGAGATGCGATGCGACTTCGGGTCGGTAGGACGCGATACGTCTCCGTGTTTACACACCTCTTGGCGGAGGCTACGGATTTTGCTGACAAAAAATTGGAGCGTCAAAATTGGTTGTTTAGGAACTTAAAGGTTACAGGGGGCTTTAATGCGATTATTTTGGGTATACTATAGTTGGAGATTGTATTGTGCTTTGCATCCGCTCGCACTTCGTCGGAAATCATTCAGGCTTTGAGTGTGCTAGATCACGCAGGTGTTGTTTGGCACCACTTAGTGCTAATTAACCATTCATGACTTACAGCTGTTGGAGGATGTGGTGTCACACGCTCGCGGCTCCTCACCGCTCCCCGGGATCGCATGCGGACTTGCACTGGATGGTGAGAGCAGGATCGTGCGACTTTGCGCGTAGAGACTTACGACTCGTACGTTTCAGTACACAAACGATCGCTGAATGTTACTTTTCCAGTCTTCGTAGTTCCGCACGCTTTGTACTTGGACTTCTTCTTTTGCGCGATGTGCTGCTCACGAGACTCGAGTGGAGTCATGTGGCGTAGTAACACGCAAAATCGGCTGATGGACCTAGAAAAGAAAAACAAACTGCTCTGTTGTTTGTTATCTCAGGCCTGAAGGGGCGTCTCCACTATTCTTAAGCTCCTATACAAAATAACAAAGGAAACCAGAGGTTTTGGATCTCGGCCGACCCTCGCCCTGACTGGTGACGCTTCGAGCTCGTCTGAACCGGATAAGCCATCCGGACAACTCCCCGATCTCGGCTGATACGACCTTCGACCTGGGCTGAGCAGTTACGGCCTCCAGATGGTACCAAGTACCACTAGCCCGGCGTAGAGTTCTCCCGCTAGTACAATGTACCATTCAACGCATTAGCACCGTTGATCTGATATTATAAGATGCCTGGTGCGCTGTTCCACTACGGCCTTGGAGAGGGACACAAACTTGATGTTCCCTACACCACTTCAAGTCGAGGAGGGGGGGGGGGCTGGGACTTGCTCCCAGAGCTGCCTTTCCGCATGATTCTCGCTTTGATGACCAATTTTAACGGGCCAGTATCAACTGGCGCTGCAACACTATGTAATTCTCGGTATAAACAGCAATTGCGCTCGGAGGCGCCGTATACCTTGTCATTCGACCGTACGGGAGGTCCTAGCGAGATGGTGTCTTCCCGAACGGCGCAAAAATTGGCAGACATCAAGCAAGTGTTTGCTAAACTGAAGGAGAGTCTGCTCGATCGTGTTACGGATTCTGCACCGACGAGGAATCAGGCTCATTGCCATCTGCCGACGGGAAGCCAGCGGCGTGTCAGATCTTGGGTTCGTAACCCGCGACGTGTATTTAGATGCTCACACGGATCTGCACGGAGACCGAGTGGAACAGGGCTCTAAATGCCGGAATAGCTTTGTCAGATTGCGTAGGCTGGGACCTGACGAAGAGGCCTACGCTGCAGGCAGTAGTTGCAGGAATGAAAGCAGCCATGAGCTGTTAGGTGTGTCTCAGATGAGCCTCTCACGGATGGTTCCTGGAGAATAATCACGGGCTTCAACGTACCGCATCCAGCACGCGACAGTGTCGCACCCGGTACTCGTAGAGCGTACGGTGGCGGTGCAGTGCAATGTCAACACCAGCATGACGTTGATAAGCATTTACACGACGCTTGACCAGAATGCAGGCAGCAACAGTTTCGCGGATGCTTCCTGCAACAGAGTGCAGCGCACCCGTCGTTGAGGACCTACGCATACTACCGTCAAGACGCAACGACTAGGAGGGCCAAATTTTAGCCATTGTGGCCTCGGCGGTAGGCCCCTTAATACTACATCAGTTTTTTTTTTGTTTGGATATCACATCTGGTCAGGATAGCCCTGGTACATAAACAAACTGCGTCGTTAGACAAATAAAATGTTTTATCCTGGTAGTGCTACTGTGTAGTACGAGAAGCCCAATAGGGATTAATTCGGGGCCTCAAATATGTGGTCCACAGAAAAAGTAGGTATCGAGCCAATACAAAATTCAAGTGTAAGGGTCTTATAAATCTAATATTTTTCATTGAAAACCCAAATCTACTCATTTACACAAGTTTTATTACTAAGTATAGCAGGTGGAGGCTTAAATGGAACCTTACCTTAGCTTTTACGAATTTAATGGTTCAATACGTTATACGCATGCCCAAGTGCGTATGTATCGGTAACCGATCGCTTGTGTAAGAAACTACGTATGGTACATGCTAATTCCGGCTCACAAGAACATTTGCATTGGTGTATTACCGTACATTACATAGGCCTCCTGTTCTACCAATGTTGACAATGTGATCTTGAACGCGGTGTCATATAATCTATGTCAACGCTGGCCGTGCACGAAGTCTAGATGTAACTAAAGGCATTGGTGTCCGAACCTACACGTTTGTGTCGATAGGGGCACTCGGACTAGCTCCGAAAGCTGGGAGCGAAGGTTTTAAGCTCGGGAGCCTTTGGGGCCGCCCTCTCGCCAACCGCCCTCCAACAATCAACGGCTCGGAGCTGCTCGGCCTCCAATACGGTATTCGCCCTCGGGCGCTTCGATCCAAGGGAGTCATGGCGCGCCGCGCGGAGGAATCGTGGGATGCCACGCCGCGTCACCGCGACCTATCAGTGCGCTGACACAAGTAAGCTCGGTAAGATAGCAACAGCGCACTCGGTGCCACGACAGCGAGTATGAGCCCGCAGAGGGTGGGCAGCAACCGACCGCGCGGCATTGATATGTTGCATGGGTAGATCGGTAGATTGGCTGCTGTGTGTTGTTGGTAGCAGCGCGCTCGGTGCCACGGCAGCGAGTATGAGCCCGCGGAGGGTGGGGGCCACCGCTGCAACCAAGAGCACCGCGTCGATAGGTTGGGTGGTGGATTGGTAAATTGGTAGATCGGTAGATTGGTAGATAGATGTGGTGTTCTTGACAGCAGCGCGCTCGGTGCCGCAGTGGCGAATATGAGCCCGCGGAGGGTGGGGGCCACTGCAGCAATCGAGCACGAACTGAAAAGTGAGAAGAATCGTAGGAGAAGTTTTTATGGGCCGCGCCAAGTCCAGTTGTTTCAGAACTCTTCTCAACTTCCTGTGAATAATGCATTTTCGTACGCCATCGATGAATATGTGTACTTAGTTATCAGTACTATGAATGTACTGATTTAAAAATGTTTGTGTAAAACCCTCCTACCCGAGCCTTCGCAATAGATTTCGGAGATAACACAGCCCAAAAGATTTTTGGGTACTGTAATGCAAGCGTGAGTGCAAGAGGGGCTATATATAAAGGAGAACGGGTCGGGAAAAATTCTTTGGGTGGCGCGCGCATTTCTTAGCAAAATTCTTAGCGAAACTTCGTCTGTGTCGAGCTAGGATAGCAACCGGCATGCAAACCCTTCATTTTTACTTCCGCTGCAATTATGGACCCGATGCAAAGTGTGTTGTCGGTTGTTGGCCGCACGGAACTATCCAGCCATGGTAGTTTTGCGGCGGCTATTATTGAAACTTACGCCTTTCCGAGGACGGCTTCGTTGGCGAAGGCTGTGCAGCTTCGATCGAGAGAACTGGTGGAGCCTGTCGCGATGCACACGCCGGCAGACAAGACTAGCCAGCTGCGGCGCTTTCGAGGCTTTAATGTCGCGCTTAGTAGCGCGATAGTCGATGATCAATTGGATTTGGCAAACCTTCTTGTCGATACCTTTCATGGTGTGTGTATTCGCGATGGGGCATTGAAAGCGGTTTGGCAAGGTCACATTGGCTTTTTACAGCGCCTGCATGAGGACGGCCGGCTCGCATGTTGGGGGGAACGGATGTTGAACGTTGCTGTGCGCTCTGGGGAGCTTCAAACAATTGAATGGTTACACGGTATCGGCATTGTCGGCTCGGGCGTCGGACTGGTGACGGCCGCGGCTCGGCGTAGAGAATCGAGGTTTTTGGCTTGGGTATTGGCCCATACTGATGCGCCCGTGGTTGATGATGCGTTGGTGGAGGCGTGTGGGGCGGGGCGGATGAGGAATATTAAAGTGTTATTCCAGCGACTAGGTCGCATTCACCCCGATTGTGTGAACCGGGCCGCGGCTGCTGGAAGGCTTGATGTTATCATGTGGCTGCATGATCGCGGGGCTGTCTTTACGGCGCAGGCCATAGATGCGGCGGCTGGAGCAGGTCATCTGGAAGTTGTCAAGTGGTTGCACCAAAATCGGCATGAAGGGTGCACTTACGAGGCAATGGACGGGGCTATTTTCGAAGGTCACGATGACGTTGTTCGTTGGATTTTTGAAAATCGGGGGGAAAGGTGCTCAGAGTCCGGTATGCATTTCGCGGTATCGCGGGGCGCGTTGGAGACTGTTCAATGGCTACACGAAAATGTATTGCTGCAATGGACGGGTATGTTAATGGACGTGTGTGCAGTTTATGGGTCGCTAGAATTGTTGGTGTGGCTACATCGGCACTATCCGAATACGTGTTCGGCGGCAGCGTTTGACGGTGCTGTGCGTGCCGGCAACCAGGAAATGCTTGATTGGCTACAAGAGAATCGGTGCGGGGGCTACACTAGCGCGGCAATTGAGCTCGCTGCCGTGCGGGGCAATCTCGGTTTAATCAAGATGCTTCATCATACTGGAGTTGCTAGTAGCGCTCGAGCTGTCGGCAACGCGGCGGCGCATGGATACACCGACGTGGTTCGTTGGTTGCGCGACGAATGCGGGGAGGCGTGCTTTGTCTCCGCCATGGATGGTGCGGCCGGGAATGGATATCTTGAAACCGTTAAATGTTTGCATTCGGGTGGTGCGCCTTGCACGGTTGGCGCTATGGACTCGGCCGCAGAAAAAGGTCATTTGGAAGTCGTGATTTGGCTTCATGTGAACCGCGCAGAAGGATGCTCTAAGCGGGCTCTTGACGGCGCGGCGCGGAATAGCCATTTTGACGTTGTCGATTTTCTTCATGCTAACCGGGCCGAAGGGTGCAGCCGTCGAGCTTGTGCGTGGGCGGCGGAGAACGATGAAATGGAAATGGTGCAATGGCTGAAGTTATTTTACCCGGCTGAGTTTGACTCAGAAGCTGTTCGCTGAGCCGCAGAGCGCCTCGCGTGGCCTGTAGTCGTAGTCCGGAATCTATAGATTGGGTACGCCCTGTGTGGCCTAGTTCTGGCACGCTGATTAACTCTTTACAACGAAATGATACGTTTTTTGCTGCTAGCATCTATATTTCATTGCGGTTGAGATGGCGCTGTCAGTGTAGACGGATGGCGCTCGGCCAGAGGTCGATTGAGGGAATTCGACCTCCCAGGCGGGCTGCGTGCTGCTGTGATCCACAGATTGAAATCGCGCGGCGATGCACGCGGTCTCGTCAGCGAAAGGTCGGCTGAGGCAGACGACTATTACAGGAGGCAGACCGCGACTACATCGTTGTCCATCGGAATATTGGCGAGCTGGAGAAGAGTGAGTGGGGGGACGGAAGTTGCCTGTGCAATTTTGAGTGCGGCGTAGGGTGTGTAAACCGTGCCCGGAGAATTGAATGTTCCGAAGAATCGTGTAATTTGGGAGGGCTTTGTGGGAATCTCACATGGTCAGGTGTTGCGCCGGTAAAGTTGAGAGTTGGTGTTTCGCCCGGGAAAGGATACGGTGCTTGTGCCCTCGAAAAAAACGTAAAGGTTCGCTGGTGCGTGAGTACGTGGGTGAGATTCTGAACGAGCGCGGGAAAACGCGGCGATTGAAGAAGGGGTCGCAGTTCTACGTGATGTCGTACGGGGTCAATAAATTCATCGACGCCAGCCGCTACGGGAACGTTGCTCGGTATTTTAACCATAGCTGCGAGCCTAATTGTCAATCAGAGGAGTGGACTGTCTTTGGTGTGTATCGGGTCGGGATTATCGCTCTTAGTAACATTTTCATTGGAGAAGAGATCACATATGATTACGGAGACGACTTTCGTATTCCTGTATGTTTGTGCTCCAAATGCAGTAGAGAGCAAACCATTAGCAGTTGCCGGGGAAAGGATTTGTGACCTGAGTACTGGCAGGCCAAGACTACAAGACCGATGCGGTCGATGAAAGCGGTGGGCACGCCGTCACCGAGGATTAGCGCGTCTCCCTGCAGGGGAGGGGGCATTGGTTGTCGACGCGTGCTGATTGTGATGGAGAAGGCAATAGGAGCTCAATTAGTGCTACCACGTTTCTAGACTTCGCGTGTTATTTGTGGGTAATAAATCGCTTTCAATCAGAAACCTCGGCTGCCGAAGTCCATCCCCCCTTTTACTAAAGAGCGATTTGATTGCTGGGAGTCTGGTTCGGGACCTGTGGTTTTCTCGAGCTGCTGCAAGGGCTCGCGAGCACCCCGATGCGCGAGTTGGCCTTCGGGGCGTGGTTGTGCGCCATCCGTGCGGTGGAACGGGGCATAACAAAGTCCCGACGGCTGTATTCGGGGCGAATGTCCCGGGTATCGGAAATTGTCTCTATCATGCAGTATGGGTGGCAGCTGAGTTTGCAGGGGTGCGGGTTCCATTCGGCATGACTGCGTCGAAACATGTCTTTGAGCTGAGAGCGAAGGTTGGCCTAGAGGTTGTGCATCTTCTTGAGGAGCAGACGCTGCATAGCGCGTTTGGGCACGAGCCGCTGCATGTGGGTAACTTGGTCGCTAGTCCTAATCAGTACTTGGAGTATTCGGGGGTGATTCTTATCGCGGCGATGGCGTGCATGCTAAAGCGCGTTATTGTCACTCTATGTGCTGATGGGATTTACGTTACAACTCCCGGGGAACCCGGGCCACTTCTGCAAAATCCTCTGCACGAGGAACCCGTCGTCATTTATCACTGTGCTGCGGACTGCGTCGCCGATACTGTGTCACTGGATGAACGGAACCACTACGTCGCTGTTACTTTTGCTGATGAAGGAGCTCGGCGCGACTTCGCGGCAGCAATTCGGCGCAGATACAATTTCGAGGCGGAGCCAGTCCCAATCGATATAACCACCGCTAGCGAAGCCCCCAGCAAGAGAAAATGTGCGCCTTCTCGCCCGCCGGAGAAACCTGCAAAGCGATCCAAGCTGCAAAAAGAATATCCTGAAATACCGCGAAGCGAGAACGGCCGATTGGAGTATCTGATTGCTGAAGCTACATCGATTCCGGAATTGTCGAAAGAAGACTTGGAGCTCTTGCGCCAGAACTTCACCAAGCATCCGCGTCTGGCCTTACTTTACTTTCACTGCTGCTCTACTGATGATGCCTTCTACCTGTGTTTTTGCAGACGAAACGTTTGAAGGCGCCGGTGGCGAGGCCACGGTCGAACGATTAACGCGCAACCTCGACGAACCAATGAACGCTGAGACTGCAAAGTTTTGTCAGGATCGTTTTTGTGCGAGCTCTCGGAGTTCGGGGGATTTGTGGGGTGTGCGTCGTGCTGTGAATTTCTTAATACTGTCGAAGATCGCGTGCGGTGGGTGGCATTAGATGAACTTCACCAAGGCTTTCAATTATCTCCTTCCGAGCTGGTTGAAATCAAAGAAATACCGAGTTGGGTAGTGGAAAAGCACCTGCAAATTTATCGAGCGCAAGGGACACTGTATCATCTTAACCCAGATTTAGTCCACGATCCGTCCGCGATCCCGCTGTGTTGTAAATGCTGGGGCGATCCTCGTGCGTCCGAGTTTAGTATTGCTTCTGGTCATGATTACGGCCGGGGCGGTGGTTTGCCCGAGTTGGGGGAAATTGCTACCAAGTGCATTTCGCCGGTGAGGGTGTTTAAGGTGGAGGTGGTTGTATCGGGTAAACATAACATTGGACACTCGATTTGCTTTCCGTCAGATGGTCCTGTGGAAAGTTCAAAGGTGCTGCCCTGTACGTCTGATGAAAACATACCAAGAGTCACTTTCGTGGGTCCTCGTGGCGATTGGGCGGCAAGGAAAAAGAGCTGCAGCAATCTATTTTTGCTTCCCGTTGACGAAATGTATTCGTGGATGCGTGTCCTCATGCATACACACGAGTACTTCAAAACAAATCGTATAGAGATTGACGATTCGGAAACGGCAAAGGCTGCTCTACTCGCATTGCAATCGAGGATGGAGGAAGGCGGAGAGCGAGGAAGCTGAGGCAAAGGATGATAATATCGTCGCGGAACGTTTTGGCGAAGAATACAATGATGGTAGCGCGGATGTGCCGATAATTTCGAAGTCTGCTGTTCTGAAGGATGTTGACGGTTTAGATTTGGGTGTGAAAAACGCAGCCGTTGACGCGATGTTGTCAATGATCGATATCAAGTCGGCGGGCGTGGATAGCCCTCCCGTGGTAACCATTAGACGGGGGGAGAAACCTATCACCGAGTGGTCTCAAAATGGTGACATGATTGCCGCGGCATTCCCGTGTTTGTTCATGAAAGGCGGCAAGGCCCTTCCTAGTGGCACATGGCCTACGCCATTCATTAAACACTTGATGCGGTATTATGATGGGCGCTTTGAAAAAAATACTGCACTGGTTGCTACGCTGTTCAGCCAACTACAGCGACACACCGCCATTAAAAGAGCCGCGCAGGTTGGTTCGACCCGCCCTGCTGTTCTTGAACGTTTGGGGAAGTTGGCAAATTCGGATGATTTTAGGGAAATGCTTGTCCAGGTGAAGTTGGATCCTGAGTCCGCTCAGTCAAAACGGGTAAATGCGCATCTGCTGCGGATTTTATCTGTAGTTGGAGGTTGTGTGCCGTTTTCTGCGTTTGAACGGGCAACAATGCGGCCTAAGCTTGGCGCGTTGAGGGCTAAATACGGAATACCCCTGCACTGGGTCACCGTTGCCCCCCCCCTGAGCATCACGCCCTTGAGCTGCATCGTATTGCTGCGCTGCGAGAGCTGAACGCGTGGAATCAACCCGACGTCGTTTTCCAGCAAAAAGAATGCCGCCAGGAGGACTTGCCGGAGTCGGTGCACTGTCACGCCCGGGGAAGACTGGCCGTTTCGAATGAATACCCTGCTTTGGCGGCGCGCGCCTTCGAAAAATGTACAGAGCAAATTTTAAACGACATTGTTTTGTGCAAAGCGGCTAGTGGTACACGGATTTCTCGAGACTGTAACCAGCGGAAGGTGGGGGCCTATGGAACCATAGCAGCATTCGCAGCAGTAGTGGAGCCGCAAGCAGATGGACGTCTACATATTCACATGACGCTTTACGGATCTAGGTATAATCCAACGCTGCTCTCGAGGATAACCTGCTCTCCTGTATTGCGCCAGCGCGCTGCACAATTCCTCGAATCGATATGCTGCACTAACTTCGACGCTTCGGTGCATGAATGGCGCAAAAGCTGCATCGATAATGGAGCCTTGCCAAAAGCTTTCGAAATTCCTCTTCCGGACGCAGCTGCTGACTTTGGCGCTTTTCTCAAGGCTGCGCAAATGCGCGCAGCTACTACTCGCACACATCGACCTGTTTCAAAGGCAATCGAGGAAAGCAAATGTGTCGTCTGGCTAGACCCGCGGGTGAACACGAGGGGCCGACCTCGCCATTGATTGTTATCCGCGAACGCAAGGGTAACCCTCGAACCGGTATCAGGCCCATTGTGGTAGGCCACGAGTTGAAACCGCACATCCTCCGCGCTATTGACAACGGGTATTCTTACGAGATGGGTCAATGCTTCCGCCCGCATTGCGAAGGGCCAATATTATGGGAGCTCTCGAGGCCGGCGACAGACATACGAGTCGTCGAAACAAATCTTTTATTGGCTGCGTTAACAGCTTCCCTTACAAACTCATCGTTCGTGAATGGAGAAGACTCCGGGGATCTTGTTGAGGAATATCAGGAAGCGTACATGTCGAAAGTGATGCCCCGCTAAAAAGTGCTGCTTCGGCGATGCTCAGTGCTGTGGAGCATAACTTGAAATACCCTAGCCGAGCTAATGACTCCCAATCTGAACTGAGGATTGGGAAATATTTGGCGACCAGGACGATCAATAGTTTTTCTGGGGCGCATGAATGGTCTCATTCTCTGATGGTCTACGCGATCACCGGGCACCGATCTTTTATATCAAGCGACAAGTTTTGGTACATATTCCCGTTTGCGTTACCCTCTTTCGTGAAGCAGCTAAGACGCGACGGCGAAAAAAATACATTCCCGGCAAGCAGCGAGATCGAACAAGGAAGCATAGAAGATGAACTGACTGCTCTCGTTCAAACCGCCAATGATGAGGACTACTCAAAGGATGGGAGTTCCCGCCAGTGCGCGGGAAGAGGAGTGCGAACGTTTCAAATTGGCGGTGACGTTGTGTTCTTGACGCAAGCTGAATCTTATTATCACCGTGGACAGCGTTTTGCAGATTTCTCTCCGTTGGAGTTCGAGTGTATTGTTGACGTTCTACCGGCGGAAAAGGTCCGTGGAAAAAGTAGCGGGGGGAGCGGAAGACCGCCTCGACAAGGGTTTCCTTTTGCAGTTACTCACCGCTCTTCAAATCTCATCTCGGTGTTATACGCGCCAAACTCTTAACTCCGATATTTGGAGGTGCGCCTCCTCCAACGTGGAGCAATTCTGTTGACAATTCGGTTGATGAAAAAAATCGCAACAAGCTGGCCCGGTATTTACTGTGCGCGTTTACTCCATGGGAAACGATTGGCCCCACCTTGTCATTCGATGCCGCGGGACTGCTCGCCATGTGTAGTTCGTGGGATCGCTCTTCCGCCGCGTTGATTAATCGAGAGCGGTGTCGGTTCGCTAGAAATCTAATGAAGAAGGGGTTTCGCTGTAGCAGAAATGAGCAAACTGCTACGGATTGGAGAGATCGCGGTGCTGACTATTGGAAATCACCGAAATCGCATTCAAAGCAGCATTCATCGGGTCCATCGGCGGATCCAGAATTCGATGGAATAGTCTCCCCGCAGGGGGACCTGTACGAGCTACTGAGCAGGGCCGCTGCCGGTTCCGCTACCCGGCGCTCGAACATTGCATCCCTGAAATCGGCGTTTTCTGCACTGTTCCAGGACTATGACGCAGCGGATGGCAAAGGTGATTCTTCTGTTTCGCCTGCTTCGGAGCGGGGGCCGTCACTAAATCCTGTATTTTGCTTTGGCAAGGCCGATAAGAGCGACAGCTTATCTACAGTTGCGAGTTCAATCAAAACTTTCCAGGCCGGTGCGGCCGGCCCTAACGAACTAGCCCCAACCAGCGGCAGGGGGGCGGAGGTATCAGCGACCCGCTCGAAGCCGACTGTGTAATTGACTCATGTGATCTATCTGCGGAACAGCTCGCTGCTGTGAAATGTGTACTTAATGGCATTGATGAAGCTCAAAAGAGGCAGACGCTTACTTTGGTCCACGGTGGTGGAGGAACCGGGAAATCGTATGTTGTTCGCCGAATACATCAAGAAGTCGAGCGGCGTCGATATAAAGTTGTGGCTACGTGCCCTACTGGTGCGGGGGCATGCCAGTTGACAAAAGGGCGGCATTTCATTCCGCCTTAAAATGCGGCAAATGAGGCAGCCGCCTCTCCACGCAATCGGCGGCGTTCCTGCGGCAAGTATTCGATGCGACAGTCGAGCTAGTGGTGGTTGACGAGATCTCGATGTTCAAAGCGAAACATTTAGTTTTGCTGGATGAACGCCTGCGAGGACTCTGTGACAGCAGCCTACCCTTTGGTGGCAAATCCATTCTATTGGTGAGTCGACACGGTTAATCGGGAGTATAGCTATGACGTACTAACTGTGGGTTTTGAAACTTACCCAACAGACAGGAGATTTTTGGCAGCTCCAAGTCGTCAAAGGTATATCGCTTTGCAAATGCATGTATATGTAGACCAAGGACCCTGTCCTGTTGCGCGCGCGGTATCTGTTTTCTCTATTCACTGTCTTTTCGTTGGAGAAACAGCATCGGGCAAGTGGATTCCGCGTACAGCAACCATTACTTGAGCGCTTTCGCAGATTACCGGCCACTTACCCGCAAAACAATCGATGGGGGAAGGACGACTCTGTGTATCTTCCGATTGACAACGATATGGTCGCTTCGTTGACTCGCCCCTTGACGCGGCAATATGTCGCCAATGATGAGTCTTGGATTGGTGGATCTGTCGTGCTCGTTACCAGCAACGTTGACCGAGCTGTGCTAAACACTTGCATGGCTGCTGAATCCGCCCGGCGCAGTAAGACTTTACTCTTCCGCTGGAGGAAACCTATACTGGGCGCAATTGCAGACTTTTTACAAGAAGTTTTGTATAACGAAGCGGAACACCCCGAGCCCTTTGGGTATTTTTATTACGGGGCGCCGGGGCAGATACTCGACAATGCCAACGGGAACGTCGCGCTCGGGGTAGCGAATGGTACTCGGTGCTGGTATCACTCAATGGGCTGGGACGACGACGAATTAGTATCCCGCGTGCTACAACTTACTGAAGAGGCATTACGCCGCGGGGAATCACTAGTCGAGTTATCAGTGGCTCCTGAATTTATAAATGTCCGGCTAACAGACCGCGACGGGAACTTGCTGAGTGGATCCGAATGGCCTGACGACATGAACCTTGAATCCACGTGGGTCATGGATGCTAATGGGCGGCAGCATCACAAACAGGACGTTATCATTCCCGTGGGTATAGCGCAGTCGAAGGGCGATAATTACGCGATCAGACTTGATGAATCCGGGAAGAAGGAAAACCCAATTCGGTACGAACAACACGGCGTCGATTTGGCTTTGGCGTTGACTGTTTGGAAAGCCCAGGGCAGCACATTCGACCGTGTCATTGCGCTTTTAGAGGGGTCAACAAATGCGCCGAGTTGGCAATTCGAGCACATATATGTTGCTGTGTCTCGGGTGAGGAACTCTGAATCTCTCAGGTGCATGCAAACCACGCTTTTTCCAGACCGCAGCCATTTTCTCGCCCTCAGGTCAAACGTCTTTACAGTCAAGTGGCTAATGGACTTGGACGAGAACGGGCGGTGGAATCCGCGGCGTAAATAATAACGGCTAAATAAAAGAGAGTCCTCGATTGGATCACTGCCCATTAGCTATGCAACATTCACTTGTGTCTCTGGTGCTTGAATGTCGATATGCGCATGGCAAAAACAAATTCTGCAACGGAAAGCAGGTTAGGCTCCGGGTGTTCCCTGCGCGTTCGGCTTTCGCATGGAACTAATTCAAACTTCATTTGAATTAGTTCTACGACATGCATTCAGCCCGTTCTTACTAGGGCTTAGCGGGGGTGGGATAGCTCTCTAGACTTGCCCAACTCGCATTGCAAGCGGCTTTGGCGCGCCGCACATGCGGCGCGCAAGTCGCTCTCTGGACAAGGATACTTACCCCATTCAATATCATAATGGCATTATCCCTGTTTGCACTTCAAAGTTAGTTTTGGACTACATAAGTCACTCTGTGAATCTATCTGCGAATTCTCGGGGACTACTGGATGCATACTGGTATCCAGTGTGCACTTCAACTTTAGTACCGTTTACTTCCGGCTAAGTTTCGACGTACCAATCTATCAATTACGCAAGCTGTGTTAACTTTAAGCGGCGTGGTGCACGCGATATAATGAGGGCTGTCCAGCAGCCATACCTATCGGTAAATACTGCTATGCCAGCATAAATTCAACTCTCAAGCCCCCCCCCCCTTCCGAAATGTCTCCGAAAATTCTGCCAATGGCTTCTGGAGCACTTCCTAGAAAACCGCGCCGGAACCATTGCTCTCGCTTCTCAGGCTCATTCTTCATTCTCCAGTCCGGCCCAAATGGAGCCTCCGTCCACCGCTCCGCCAGCGCCAAGCTCCCACCATCATACTGGCACCGCCGTTCAGAAGCAAAAAAAGAAAGGCGCCAAGACTACCGGTAATCTCCTCGCATAGACAAAGAATGACAAAGACGATGCCAAAGTCCGTCGCGCTGCCGCCGCGCTTAAGCCCGATACTCCCGCCCCGACAATCGCCAACGCCCCTAGCCACGGTCGCTCTACCATCCGCAACGCTATCCAAGCAACCGCTATTTCCAGCGAGAACGCGCCTGAGCGTCAATCATCCATTGAACACAAACCCGCCAGTGGCCAAGCGCTGCATCCTTCGGGCAACAATCTACCACATCGCGACCCGCCTCAAGACAATACGCGAGACAATCCTCCAAGTCGCGACCCGCCTCAAGGCCATCACAAACGAACAATCGACCGCGCTTCCGATAACTCAGAAGCCGGCGAGCGCTCTCCCAAGCACCTCGCATGCGATCCGACCGCCACTGATGATCGCGCCAGCGTTGCGCCAGCAGCTGCAAACAGTGCTGACACTACGGTCGAGCCTGCCGCCGGCGCTAACACTGTCATGGACGTGGTCGCTGCAGATGCCGAAGCCACTAACACTCCCCCGCCATTGCCCGTCTTCACCGTCGCCGACTTGAACCCCGAAATTCGAGCTCCGTGGTCTTTCATTGGCCGGATCCTCGCCCGGAGCCCTGTTCGTACGTTTAAGTCGTGGCGTGCGTCTGGGAGGCTGTTTCGCGCTCATTTCACCGACCGGGACGGCGCTACTTTGCGCGTGACTGTGTTCAACGAAGGTGCCGAAAGGTTTTTCGACGTGCTCTCTCCAGGGGCGGTTTGCTCGTTCTCTAATGGGCGCATCAAGACCGCAAATTCCGTGTTCGCGCCGCCGAGTTCACCTGTCGAGCTCTCGTTCGGGGGTGACGCTAATATCCACCGAGTTACCGATGGCCCCGACTATCCAGAGCCTGCTTTTGCCTACATCCGACTCGCTGACTTGCCTGCTGCAGATCCTGCTGCTACTCCTACCGTCTCCGGAATAGTCGTCGACGTGGGGCCTCTCAGAGACATTACGACTCGCGCGGGCCGCAAGACTTTGAAGCGCGAATTCCTGTTGGTTGATGACTCCAATGTCGAGGTGGTATGCACAGCGTGGGGACAAGACGCCGACGAACTCCAAGATTCTCTACAGGGCCATCCTATTCTCATTCAAAACGGCCAAATCTCCGATTACATGAATTTCCGCTCCGTCAATATTGGGGTCCGGTCTACCCTGCTCCACCAACCTGCGACTTCCCGGTCTGCCGACTTACAGCGCTGGTTTGCCGGGCTTCCAGCCGGCCACGCCTTCACCTCCATGCACGCGTAGGAACCACAGCTACCGACTCTCTACCTTTCCATTCCTTCCAGCATTGCTATTAATTCACAATTCAATGGATCCGCTTTATGATTGATTTTCCTTCCTGCTAAACAAAGCGCACTACCAGCCCAATCCTCTAGTTTTATTAATGTCAAACAAGCGGTGGTAGCTTAAAAAAAGTGCTAGCTTTCGTTGGACGATACTACAATATTTTGTTTTCTAAGTAAGCATTACCGGCTGATACTTTGCATCTACAGTTTTAAAGCAAATTTTCGACCGAGGTTGGTAGAAGAAATTAATTAGCAAGCCTTCGCGGAGCCCTAATTTACGCTTTACTGTACGGAGTTAATCCTGTGCCGAATACGCAACTCATTTGGGATGACCTATCGGCCAGTATCACAAACCTTAATTATTTATCGTTGAGAGCGGCTCCAACTGGTGTGATCTTCGCTTTGCTGTTGTTGCCGGAGATTTTAGTGGGCTTGCCCCATCTGCAGCTGTACTGCCCCGATAGACGCCGTTGCTGGTTAAACGCCGGTAGTTAGGCGTGCTGCAGCTCGAGGCACCCTGACGAGCTTGTGTAAGAGTCGATTGCCCAGCAGCACTCAATTTCCCGCCAAGCCTGGGACCTTCTTCCGTTGAACCCTCGGGAGCTGTCTCAGGACGGAGTTTTGGTAGCTCGTCCCCACAGGATGCCAGGGTGTTGTGACTCGCTGGAGTCGGTGTGACAGCGCGTCTACCTGCGAGCTCGTAGTCCACGTTAACCCGCACCTTCTCTGGTTTCGGGTCCGCCAGCAGTTGGAACCACCCTAGCACTGCGTCCGAGCTGCACACTCGCGGGGGAGCAAGAGTCGAGCTCGGTCCTGCTTGAGTTTGCTTCTTTGGCGATACCACAGATGAACTTGCCCCCAGCAACTTCCCCCCCGACTTGCCCAGTTGCGAGCCTTTTCGACGACTCGCACTCTCATCATCACTTGCATCCGAGTACGAATCCTCGCCCTGGTCTTCCTCTTGCTCGCCCGGAGATAGCGTCCTTACGGTCAACGCGCTGTCAACGCGAATCGCTGTGGTTCGACTACTCCCCACTTCGATCTCAGGCCATGATGCGAGGTCGGTGATAAGCACTTTGGTCCAGTCGGGGGGAGCCCCGCGTTGTTCGATGGCTCGGTTCGTAGTCCGCAGCAGTGACACCGGTTCAATTACGATAGGCGGAGGGTTGGCGACGGCATACAGATTCGTTGAGACATTGAGAAGCAAATCGTGCTGGTTCGAGTCGGCCAGAGCTGCGATGGCGGCAACGATTCCCTCCTGGACCACTTTATTCACGTGCGGTTCGTCCCAGTCGGCAGCGCTAGCGGTCGCAGCGGCCGTAGCTGCTGCTGGGTCGGCATTGCTGGGTGGTTGCGCTGGAACAGGCGGAGGTGACTGCGTCGAAAGTGCCTGAAGTGCCAATGCGCACACGTGGCGCTGGAAGGGTAGCACCGCATTCGTGCCAAGCCTCAGAAGAACTTTCACTCCGTCATTCTTGATAAGCTGGCGCTTGCTCCGACGCAATCGCGCGAGGTTATAAAGCGCCACCACCACGTGCTCGCGTGTTTGCGGGCTGGTGGACTGCGAGAGCGTCAGGACGATAGGCACCAACGCTGTCTGCGAGGTCAGTCTCTGGCTACGCACGTCCTCCGCCTTGCTCGAAGTTGTTTGAGCAATGTCACTGTCAATCGAAGGAGGACCTGCTACTGACGATGTAGGCGGAGCTTCTTGGCGTGACAAATTGCGGATCACGACCATGCAATGCAGAGCGAACATCTCACCGCGCACACCTATGAGGCCCTTGAACGGTGCACGTGCATCGCTGGCATTGGTCGCACACAGCAGCGCGAGTGCGTCCAGAGCGCCGTCACGCAGCATGCCATCATGACACCGCGGATGGATGGACAGACTGCTCAAGGACGTGACGATATTCATACAGGCCGCGTTCTCTTCAGCTCGTGTCGTCGACCCATCCATTGCTCCTTTGGCGATTGCCACCAGAGCTCGAACAATTCCATCCTTTACGAGTCGTTCTTCGTACAACAACTCACCAGCATTAGTGGCGGCAGACCCAATGTTGAGCTTAGCGAGAGAGCAGATCATATCTGTAGCCACGCGCAGAGTTGGCCCCTCGGGAGCCATCGCAGGACTCGTGAGAAGTGCTGCTAAAGTCGGGAGTCCATTACATGCGATGAACTTGCGCTGGTTTAACTCCAGAGAGAAGAGGTTGCGCAGTGCAAAGACACAGGCGCAATTGGTCTCGACGCAGATTGAGGCTGGCGTCGACGACCCACCCCCTGTAGGTGTCGACCCCGTTTTGGTCTTCCCACCTTTCATTGCATCGTTGATGACGCTCACAACAGCTGAGGCAGCGTCGTTCGTCATGACTTGCACTGCGACAGAAGACGCCGTGAGGTTCGCGAGGGTCTTCGCTGCATATTTCCGCACGTCTCTGCTTTCCGACTTGAGCTCGGCCACCAGGATTCCTAGCACGTTGCTCTCATCGTGAACAAGAATCTCCGCGACGCGGGAGTCTGTAGCGCACGACAGATTGTATAGCACATTGGCGACGTACAGCTTCATCTCTGGGTCACGCACTTTGGCCAGGTTCTTCAGAACGCCCAACGCACCCTCCTGAAGCATCTGCAGCTCGACATGCTTGGCCGTACTCACCCCTTCAGAGTCCTTGGTCTCATCTCCATTGCCGATCGAGCCGCTGACACTAGCGCTACTGCTGAGAGTACAGGAAGCACTCGAGAGATTGCTGAAGATCCCGACCATAAGCCGCTTCATGGTCTTGTTCAAGTCCGCTTGGTACATCTTGGCTAGAATGCGCACGAGCTCCATCTCCAGAAGTTGCGTCGTCTTCTTGGGGTCCAGAGAAATATTGTACAGGGCTCGCAGCGCCAAGTCACGGATCGAATCACTCTCAAGTCGTGCGAGTTTCAGCAATGCATAGAGGACGCCGTCTCGCATGAGTTGGTCGCGTGCATCTTCGTGAGTGAGCAGGTTGAACAGCGCCTTTGCACAGATCCCCTTGGTCTGAGGACTATTGACTCGAAGCAGCGTAATGACGATGAAGTCGTCCACAGTTGCATCGCGCCACACTCGAGGCAGGGGCTTCCCTTTTGCTGGCGTTGGCCGCTCAGCCGCCAAGTTACACAATGCAATCGCCGCGCAAACCTGCGCCTCATGAATACCCGTCCGCATAACCATGTTCAGCGCAGGTGGGATGTCAGCGTGCTCAGCCAGAAGTCTCGGACCTTGCGGCACTGCCAGAGCCACCTTGGCGATTGTCAGCGCAGTTCGTCGCGCGGTCCGCTGCTGCAGAGCGACCGTCGACTTGGACAACCGCGAGTTCTTGGAAGCGGACTGCGTGGCAAGAAGTAGCAGGCACGCGAAAAACGCCGGCGCATCCACCGGGCCGGGTCCGAAGCCTGCGGGCACACTGCTGCCACTACAGATCTCATGCATCTTGTACACTATCTGAGACGCAGCGTACTGAGCCTTGATAATACTTCGGTCCGTCAGCGCATCGCGTGGTCGCTGGTCTGCAGCCGAGGCGATCAAAAAGTGTTGGATGGCATCGAGAACTCCGTCATCAAGAAGCGAAGGGCGCCTGGCAGTATGGGAGGCGAGGTGGGCAAGCGTGGCCAAACAGTCCAACCAGAGTGAGTATATCGTGGCCGGTGCCTCGGCTGAGCTTGGTTTCTGCAGGACGCGCACAAGTAGACCCACTGCACCCTCGTAGTAAAGCAACTCGTGGTTCTCCGATCGCGACGACAAGTGGTGCAAGAAGCTAATGCAGACCCCGCAGAGCTCAGCATTTGCCAGATTTCTTGATGCAAAGGCCAACATGGTCGGAACGGCGCCTACTTGATCGTTCGCCTCTTTCCCGTCGAAGCGCTTTTGAGTAGCCTCCGCCAGTCGAGTCTTCATTCCCGGATCTTTGGCAAGCCCTAGCATCGCGTACACGCAGGCCTTTTGAATCTCCTTGCTGCTGTTGCTAGCACTCGGTGCTGCGGTTTCTTCGTTGCGGATGAGATCCAGGAAGGCAGGAACTACGCCGGCGTCGACCAGCGCCTGGAAGTTGGCAGGATGCAGAAGGAGGTTGCTCAGCGCCGTCACACAGTCCAGTTTGAGCAGCAACGCAGCAACCCGTTTGTCGCTTTGGTTGTCTGTTGCGCCTTCACTTTGATGCTGCGCTTCGGTGATTGCCGAGCCAGGCAGATCGGGAGCATGCAACAAACCCAGGAAAATGGGCACAGCTCCGTCCTGTACCAGCGTCGGGCGGCAGCGATCGTCCAATGCCAGATTTGCAAGAGCCACAACCACGAACTTCTCCGTTTCAGGGTCGATACTTGCACGCTGGGTCGAGACTGAAACAGACATGCGACGACCACCACTACTTGGAGCTACATGGCTATCATCATCGCTGTAATCGTCGTCTTGGTCGTCGTAGCCATCCTTTCGGAGAATATTCAGCAGCTTCGGGATAAAGCAGGCATTGCGAATGCGAACTTGAAGTCGGGGATTGCAGCAGAGCATCGCGATGGCGTTGACACAGTTCTTGCGGACCATGCACAGGAGGGATGTCACGACTGCCTCCCCTTCGATACTATCCGTGTCTGCTTTAGTTGTCCCCTGCATTTGCCGTAGCTCCGCCCCCACGTTAGTGAGAATATCCGACAAAATGTTCAGCACGCTGTTCTTCGTCAATGCGTCCTGGTTCGTCTTCACTGCCGCCAAGTTGCACAGTGTGCATGTGATGGTCTCCAAGAGCGTGAGCTGCAATGGCGGTCGAATCGCCACCGCTGCCAGCACTTCCAAGGCAGCAACCGCTCCTTCATCCACAATTACTCCGCGTGTCGTGGGGAGTATCGAGAGGTTCAAGATTGCCTGGGCGCAAATCTTTCGCGTCGCAGTGTCCCCGTGTCGAGCCAAACCAACGACGGTGCTTAACAGAGCGTCGCATGTGACGGCGCGCGGTACGTCGGACAGGTTCACGAGCGCTAAGACACAGAGCAGCTTCACGTCGTTCGGTGTAGCAACGCACGACGTCATGGCGGTGGGGACCGTAGCCATGATCTGGGAGAGCGCAGTCACAACACCTTCGTGCACCATGGCGAAGTGATGCGCCTCGTCGATCGTGAAGCGAAGCAGCGCACGGGCACACAGAGCCTTCACAGTTGGGTGGGGAGTGTGGACGAGATCCAGGAGGGCCGCAATGACGTTCTCGTCCATCATTTTCGCGTACAAATCCCTAGTGGCCTGGGAAGGAGCCATCGCCATCGAAGCCGAAGAAGACGACTGAGTCTGCGCCTTCTTCATTGGAGTTAGCAGCGGCGATATCGGGACAAGGACGTAATGCGTGAGGTTCAGAATCGCCGCGGCAGCGTACAACCGGATCGCGGGATCGTCCTGCTTGAGTAAACCTGAAAGCGTCGCGAGCGCTCCCTCACGCAGAAGCTGAGCCTCGTAGCCCTTGTGACACGAAATGCTGTACAGACCCTCGACCGACTTGAGCTTCATGTCCTTGGTCAGAAGTGTCGTGTTCACGGCGCCAGTGAGGATGGGGGACAACGTCACCGCTGGCATCTGATTGAGCTCTCTTTCCGCCTCTTTGTCACTCGGTGCCGGGACGCCAGCGCTTTTGTGCTTGCTGCTGGCATCGGATCCCAGCAGAAGGCGGTTCAGTGGGGTGGGCGCTGACGCCGACGTTGTAAGGAGGTCTTGACAGGGATTGTGGCTTTCAGACTGGAAACGGGACTTGTCGATTCTTGACAAGTAGATCAGCCCTTCGTCATAGTCGCCGCGTTGGTAAAACAGATCCCCACCGAAGTTTTTCTTCTTGGCGACAGCCACGACTTGCTCCCGATCGTTATCACCGCCATTCTGGTCACCTTCTGCACTCCCATTCACGTTCCCACCTCCAAAAAAGGTCGTGAGGTCTCGAAGTTTCCCGGGACTGCCATCATCAGCCCCGCCCAGTGTCTTGCTACGGTACTTGTCCTGTGCTTCTTGTCGGCGCTTCTTGTTAGCTGCCTCGCTCTTAATATGCTGCAGCAGGGCTCGAACGAGGTCGTCTTTGTCCGGATGATCACGCCAAAACCCGCGCTGTCGGTGCAGTTTCCAGTGCTTGACGAGCTCCTTCAGCTCCTCGAGGCGAATGGGCGAGTTGTGCGGGTCTCGGTTGCGCGGAAAGAGGTTGTACTTGATGAGGTACACGCGAAGCCCGTCGATCTCCTGGTCACGCCGCAGCGCTGCCAGCCGCTGCTCCATATTCACAGCGCATTTGGGCGGGTTGATTGTCATGGGTGCTCACTCCGCGCAGGCGGCAAAGCTCGAAGTGCTGGCTGCATTCTGGACGGCGATGCTATTTATGCCAAGGCGCTTGGCCGTTGCTGCTTCATGACAAAATTGGGCTATGATATCACAAGGAACCAGAAGATTATCCTGCTAGTGGGTCTCGCACGTACCGAGTTGCACAGCTCCAGTCCATGCCACCTACACGAACGCAGTTGTGAGAACCACACACAGGGAGTCAATTGTTCATCTTGCCTTGCATTTAGAGGCTAGCTACAACTCCCGCTCGCTCGCGCTTGCGGTTAGTGCTTTTTCTTGCGAGGCTTGGGAGACGGCGTCAAGTCCACGACGTAGAAGAGCTTCTCGGACATGTGATACGACCGTTTGTCTCCATCGTCGTACGCGACGAAGTGCTCGTACGTATCCTCGTTGAACTGCTGCACAGTACCTTCGTACCACTTGTCCTTGGCCCATTTCACGCGCACGCGTTTGCCGACAAGTCGTTGCGGGTTATCGTCGCTGTCGTAGAAGGTTTCGACGACAGCCTCGGGGTCCAAGATGCTTCGGATCCGCGGCAGCAGCTTCGTGGTGGAGCGGTCGATCGCCTTGATGAGTCCCGAGCTTGTGACGCTTACATTCACCCACGATGAGGTGCTGTTAGGCTTCACCAGGACGGTCTTGCGCTGCTGCAGATACCCCTCAGCTCCGCGGTGCGCCATGAGCCACTTCTCCATCCACCCGCAGCTCTGGCGATTGTCTCGTAGCCATTGAGTTACCCCACTGTGCCGCTTGGCAAGCCTCGCAAGCATGTCGAGGGATGTCTCGGTGGCCTTATAATACCGCTGTTGCGAGGCCATTACTGCAACTAGCTTCGTGAGGCTGTCCGTGAGGCGCTCCACAGCCAAAGAATCTCGAATCTTCAGCAGCGTATTCAGCGTTCGGAAATACGGCTTGACATCATGATGGTCCTCTTTCTCGATTCCATGCATGATCGTTTCCACGAAGGCCCCAGTGACACGTCGACTCTCCCAGCACAAATGACTCACAATCTGCTCCAGCGGCTTCGTCTCTTTGGTGTAGTGGTTGGCGCGCTGCGTGAGCAAGGTGATAAAGCGCTCGTTAAGCAGTACGTCGTGGTCCGCCGGCGTCAGATCCACGTGATCATGGGCCATATTAGACGGCAAAATCAACGGATGTGCGTCGTCTGCCTTGACATCCATTGCAGGGGGTAAGCTGCAGCGAATAAGCACCGACAGCAGCTTCAGAATCGTAACGCTGAGGTCAATGCGCTTCAGAATCTGTTTTGGCTTGTGCTTTTTCAACTGCAACAGGAGCAGCGGCTGCGTACTTCCGAGGCCAGTGAGTAGCGCTACAATCGCACCGACAACACTGTTCACCACGAGGAAAGATCCTTCGTTGCGTCCCGTCTGCACAAAGTCATACATCGTGAGGAAGTACTGGTGATGATGCTGGACAGGAACCGACAGCAACGCTGGCATCAGCTGGATCAGGAAGAACATGAACTCGAAAGATGCAGGCAGTTGCTTCTTCCCGTCACGAGTTGATTGCTGTGCATCTTCATCCGCCTCCTCCTCGAATTCCGTGTTTGATGTAGTCACGATGGCTTCCGAGAGTACGTTTGCCATCAACTCTCGAACCTCACGATGCTCGTTAAAAACGAGTAATTCGAGGAGCAGCGACTCATTCGCGCTCATGGTCGCTAGGAACCAGCGGCAGCCACCAATGTCAGAATGGTAGAGCGATTGAAGGATGAGGCGCCATTCCAAGACCTTGCTCACGTCTCCACCTTGCCACAGAGTGCCGAATACGAACTTGGTCGCCACTTGCAAGGCTTCAAATTGCACTTCAACGGGCTCGAAGCGCGGCATAACAGCCATATTCTTGGCATTTTCTAGCCCCACGAGGCAAGACCTGAGGAGATTGTACGTGAACTTGAGGCACCGGGTGTCGTACAAATACCGTTTCCGCCAGAATAAGCGGTTCTCCATCGCTATAAGCTTGCGAATCGGTTCAGGCGCGATTACCTGAGTCATATTCCGCAGATGTGCTAGCCGGGCTGCAGCACGCCTCATGAGTCTTGAGCAAAATGCCGCCACAAGCACAGCGCTAGCGAATTTGACACAGGGGGCGTCTTCATCGGTGACAATACGCACCTCGGGGGATACTCGAGCGTAAAATAGCATAAAGCTGCTACGGTTCTTCATCTTGGTCGGCATCGGAGAACCTTCCTCGGGCGATGATCCACTGGCTGAACCTTGGCGAGCGCGCGTCTTGTCCTCACCACCAAAACATTCCTCTGGAATTTGAGCAGGATCAAATGGGGTGACGAAAGTGTCGTTGAACTCGTACCACTGGTTCTTGTCGCGTGGCACTTGCTGGTCTCGCAAAAATGAGTAATAGTGGCCTGAATTGGCCGTGCCAAGATGAACCACAGTTCCCACCAGCTCATATTGCGAGTACTCCGGCGCTGTCGTTCTACCATCATCCGCATTATCAGAAGATGTACTCAAACGAACGTCGTGACTGGTTGAGCCATCGTCCGCTGATGAAACCGATCTTTTTCTCTTCTCTTGCTGCCCTTCCTTGGTGTACGGATACATGTCCAGCTCGGTGGGGAATTCAAAGCGGTCATGAAGCTTGATTTGCTGCATCTTCTCGAAGTCGAACTCGAAGCGCTTTAGGTGAATAATCAGATATGCGGGTAGCTTCGAAATCGAGATCCGCTTGTGCGTTTCCAGTGTCACCTTTTCTTCCTCTTCACCATCATTTGCGGCGCTCTCTTCACTTTTTGAGCCACTTCCCTTCTCCCACGTGTAGCTTACCTTTTCGCCTTCCACCCATCCGTCCAGCGACTCTTTCAGGTTCTTTCGGTCGCGAACAGGGACAGATATGAAGTGAAATGGCTCAAAGCGCTCGCTGTAGCGGTCACCCTCTGCAACTAGCTCGTTGCTAAACTCACCGCCGAAAAACGTGTTCAGGATATTCTCGTCACTGGTGTAGTGATCGCCACCTCCAGCACTGATCCCATTCATTTCCGACTCGATTTGTTGGAAGAAGGAGGTGAGAAACTCGCTGGCATCCTGCTGAACATTCACATCCACCGTTTCACCGTCCCACGTTTTCATCGCGCGGGTGAATGGGCGCGGGTTATAGTACGGCTTCGCGCTACCCTCCAAGTGAGCGAACAGCGACTGAAGCTCGTACGTTAAGCTCTTCACTTCGGACTTCTCGCTTCCATTCCCGCTGGATTGAAGGCGCAGAACCTGACGACGGAACCGTGGCATCATGAAGAAGCTTTGGATCGTCGAGTTCAAGTAGCAAGTGCATCCAAGGTTTTTCAGGCCCACGTACTTCCCCCGTTGAAGTAGCTGATCTTTCACCGTCTTTAATCCCTTCCGCTTCGACGTCGAGACCGTTGAGGCCGTAGCAGCAGGCTCTGGAGGACGCTCCAACGTGTGCTGATTTGCCATTTGAGTCAGTAAGAAGCGCAGTCCATCCGTGTTATCAATCGAGAGCTCCGCGAGGAGATCAAATGCGATTCCCCTGCATGAGTCACTTCGACACTTCGGTTGTCGTAGATAGTATTGTGACGAAGAAGATGCCTGGGCACCCATCACCCCGCTTTCACTCCCTCCGCTTCGAGGCTCTCCATTTGTTTGGTTGTCTGGCGTGGCAAAGAGGCACTCATGGAAAAGCTCATTTATGATCCCTTCTTGCTCATGCAGAGTAGGCGCTATAACTTCGCGCAAGCTGCGTCCATCGCACGGGACATCCAGAAGACCATCCGCTAGTACGGCCGGGATCCGTTTGATGATAGCAAGCAGCGTGGACAACTGTCCTTCGAGTAGCGCGTCAGGAGTGGGAGGAAGAAAGTGTTTGGTTGCTGCAGGTCCAGATTGCGCCCATCGCATACTTTTCCGAGAGGCGAGCGACGAAGGGCCAACAGCACCAAGCGCATCATCCTTAATCTCGAAGGCCTTAATTCGACGACACAGGATTCGGCAAGACGGGAGTATTGCGAACTTGGTCAGATCGTCCGCGCTGGTGACAAGCAGAGTAAACACATTGTAGTACTCTTCATCATCCACCGGGCCCGAGTATTCGCCCAATAAGCGCAGGAAAAAGTTGCAGCACGCCACACGGTCCTCCTGCAGTTTGTTTCTAGAGGTGGACAAAGCAGCGATAGCGTTTGCAGCCTCCAACCGGACAGGCTTAAAGCGGATCTCCACCAGACAACGCAACACGATTTCTCCATGACCCGCATAACTCTCCAAAAGCTCGAGTGCGCCTTGCTTTGCCACTAGCGTGCATGTAGCAATGCAAGATAACAGCCGAGTCATCAGATAGGCGTCGCTTGGGATTTCATCGACGTTATCAGGATCCTCGACTTGTGGGCGTGTATACAACGTTAGACAAAGGGGCTGCGTTGACTGCAATTGGTCCTGTCCACTTATTACAGACTGCAACTTGGATGACTCGTCGCTCTGATCGATCAGAGCAGACGAGGAAGCTTTTCCGGATGCTTCATCGATAGTTTGAAGACTGCTCAGTGTTTCAAGAAGCTGATGAATCAATTGCTGAGGGTTTCCTTTCATAACATCCCCATTCTCCTCCGCCAGCTTGGACTCAACCAGCACAAAATGGCGAAGCAGCTTCACAAGCTTGGATAGGCACATCACAGAAAGCGTTCCCTGGGCAACTAGTTCACGAGGGCTTGACGATAGAAAAAAACTTTCAAGCTGCGTTCGGCCACCAAGCTCAAGAAACGAAGCACTCCACGTATTCACGGTCCCGATCAAGCCGTCAATCCCAGCCACACTATTTGCACTACTTGGGTGCGCTCCTTCAGGTTCATCGTCGTTATCGTCACCATCATCGCGCCCATCGCCACAAAGCGCGAATTTCTCCACCAGCTCAAGTTGATACAACAATTTTGGAGGACACTTTGTATCTAGCAAGGTGTTCCACTCAAACGAATTGGGAGCCTTCCGGATCGAGCCATCAATAGCTAGCACACCGTTCAGTGTACGCGTTTGCTTTTCCATCTCCTGATCCGTTGTGAGCAACTTCAGAATCTTCCAGGCTTCGTCGGATATTCCATCATTGTAGGCTAGCAGGTTAAATAGTAGTGCTATCCATGTGTCATTCTGTGCAACCTCCATCTTGATCGCATGCCAGTCACTTTCAGGGCTGCTGTTGTTGCCTGTACCTCCTCCACCAGCAGCGGCGGCAGCAACACCAGCGGCTCCATGGAAGTCGAGAATACTACGGTTCGTGTGGCCACTAGTGTCACTTTCTACCTTCGACAGCATAATTGCCTCCACGTAGCTGGCTTGCTTGGAGCCCCTGCGAGAAGGTGCTGGGGCTGTTTGCGTCAATGACGATCGTCCTGAAGACGAACGTGAAGTTGAAGAGGAGAAAACGCGCGCCTTCTCGAGCGTAAATTTCCCATGCCCCTGAGCCGTCAGTTTAGTCTTTGCCGAATTCACAATTCGAACTCGATCAGCTGGGTGACCTGTGTCCTTGGCGATTCGATCACGCAGCTCGGACACAAGCGACGTTCGCCTCAAATGATACCGGAAAGGTGCTGCAACTCGGCCGCCTTGCGTTCGAACGTAAACCGTGAGCTCTTCAGGGCCATCAAATGTCCCCCCAGCACTGTCGTGTGCTTGCACGACTGATTGGTGAAGGAAAGTGCTCAATAGCACCAACAGACGAAGAACCTCTCGCGTTTTTGAGTCATCAATCGAAGTTTTTGCCTTCTCCTTCAGGCGCCATAGGCATCGTTCGACAAAGTCGGCCCAAACCTCGCGTCGAACGAGTTTAGACCCGACGTGAAGGTGCAGGTATATCAGATAGTTGCTCGCTTGTTGGCTCACGACGTCACTCTCGGCGCGCAAAGCCACATCATATAGCGTCTCGAGGCCTTGCAGGTCCATCGCTTCTACGACGAAAAGGTCAGCTTCCTCCTTGTTGCCGGATACACTTCCGCGAGCAGGAGTAGTTCCGACGACAGCAGTAGAGGAAATACGCCTAGTGCTTGTGTTGACAAACCGAAACAGCCGCTCCAGGGCCCAAAAGGATTCCTTGCTCATCGTCTGCATATCCAAACGTATCTGAGTAGCGCTTCCATTTTGAGCACCAGTGCCAATTAAGGATTGGAAAATTTCACCCACCACTGCTTCAGAAAATCCAGTGTGCCCCGAGTACGCGCGATGAACGAAGTTATTAGGATCCGGAATCACTGTCGTAAACCAAGCAAAAAATACTTCGCGCTCTTCCATCGTGCTATCGGAACCGTTAAAACAGCCCCACAACTCGCGTACAGCTTCGAACGGCAACTTCAGGTCGGATTTGGTGACAACATACCCCAGGAACGACAACCGCTTCTGAATAGCAGCGAGGTGCAACGGTTGCGCCCGGCACTTGACATCGGCTTGAGCAACGTGGTTCTTGATGGCTTCAACAACAACCGACACAATACTGTGCGCATTGTTCAATTCTTTAAGGAGCTCGCTCGACGTCGTGGGTGGCGAATTCGCCCTGGTCAGTGACAGTGTCGAAGCTGACGAACTACCGCCATAGCCATCAACAATCCGCTGAATTAAGCTCATAGACGTCTCCACTAGTGTTCCGGATTTGATGTTCTCGGCACACTTTCGCAGGTAGTCGCTTAGTAGTTGCTGCTGCTCTTTTCCTGACGTGGAAGAGGATGATCCTGCGGAAATCCACAGCTTTTGCACGTAATTCAGCGAGTCGGCTAAGGCCGCCTCCACCTCAGCTCGCATTGCCCCACGTAGCACTGAACTGTTGTTCGCTCCATTTTCATGCGGGGCTTCCGTTTGAAGGATTGCATTCCAGTACAAGGTACAGCACAAGCCTACCACTTTGTTCAGAACCTCCAAATCTTTTTGAGCGCTTGCACTCAGTTTGTTTCTCGACCCAGACGCAGCGCTTACAAGCGACGTTAGCGACATCTTGAAGCCGCCGGTTTCAGCATCAACCACAAGCTTCGATGCGATCATAATGACACGCTTAATAAAATTCACGACCAGCTCGTCATAGTCACTGATAGGCACTTGGGTCAGCAGCATCACGACAACATCCATCAGATCGGCTGAAAGCACCCCGCAAAGCGAGATCAAAATGTCGAAGACCGTTTTCCTGCCCGAGCGCAGCTGGCTCAGTGCTGTTTTCCACATCAACACAATATGTTTTTCCGTCAAGAGGCCGTGAGCTGCGACGAACCCAAATATCTTTTTCGAGCGCTTGAGAATTTCCAGGTGAGTCCCTCCTTGGATGGAGTACTTGGCACAGCTCTCACGGTCTCCTAGTATGACCTCCAGGATATCTGACGCTGTCAACCACTCCACAATATACTTTGAGCGCAACCATTTCGTTACTGGCTGCTCGCCCGCTGAGTCCGTTGAAGCTGGGGTCGCACTCGAAGCACTTAACGATGTCGTAGTACTGACAGCCTGCGAAGAACTGCGCCTCAACGTCAAGCTTGCCTTCTTCTGCAGAGCATCTTTTCGCTGCGCCATCGAAATCAAATCATTGATGCGAGAAATACCCAGCAGGCGTTGGGACAAGTAGGGGCAGCAAATAAACTTTTTCGAGAGATCCAAGTGAAAAACTTCAATCGCCTCGGCAAACTCCACATCGCACAACGAGGCTGCTCCATCGGTAGCGGTCGACTCATCAATATCCGACTCTGCACTGCGGCCTCCAAGCAAAAGACCATCGCGGCAAAGCGTATCCAAAACGCCCACTATCTGATCAATCAGTCCATCGTCGTCCTTCAGTTCCTCCCCACTCATACGCCGAAGCCGCGAAAATGTAGCGTTCAGAAACTCCCGAAAGAAATCCTCCGTTTGAACTTCGGTGGTAGACCGACGACGACTCGTAGACGAACTCCGACGTCGCTTTTGCTGGGTTAGACAGGGTTTTGCTTCATTCATGATAGTGCAATACAGCAGCACTTCCGTCAACTCGATCTCTGTGTCCGCAAGACGCTGAAGGATGAGGCGAAAACCTCCTGCTTGCACGAAAAGGTCCACGTTGTCGATGTAGTAAAACGAGCGGCACGGGTGGCGAGTCGGGATCGCAGCCAGTGCATCCGGGCTCACCAGGTACGACGTGTACACCAGACGCTGATACTTTGCGGCCGTGTAGCTTCCCGGGTACTTGATGTAGAAGAACATGCACGAGTTGTGGCCGTTGAGGATCATCCGCAGCAGCGACAGCATGTAGACCATCACGTCGCCTGCGTCGTTCCCGAGCATGCACGCGACGACGTTCTTGAGCACGTGCTGATGAAACGCGTTCATCTCTTCGGCGAGATCGCTCGACAGGAACGTGCACAAGAGTGACTTCTCGATGAACGGGATGAGGTACCGTGCTAAGTACGCCTTCTGCTTCTCTCGGTCGTAGAAGTACTTGTCGAACTGCTCGCGAGCCTGCTGCAGGTCCTTCATGTTGGCGTTCCACATACTGCCCTGCTTGCGCGGGAAAGGGTAGGCCGGCGACATGTACACGTTCGTGTGCGTGCCCAGCTTGGCCACCCGGTTGCGGCACGTGGAGCGCGACAGGAACTCGTCGCGCCCCTTCTTCCACGTCGGGATATGCACGCGGATCTCGGAGGCCGAGTGCTGCAAGATCTGCGCCACGCTCCACTTGTTGGACGACAGGTCCTTGACGTCGATCCAGTTGCCCGCCTTCTGGTTCAGGATGGACCACTTGGAGCCCGTAAAGTCCTCGCTGCCGAGCCTCCGGAAGCACAGGTACGTCCGCAGCTCCTCTGTCAGCAGCAATAACCCAGTATCAGCACTACTGCAAAGCAACCACCAAGCTCACACTACTGCTGCGCACTTACTGCCCGCGTCGTCGGCGCTCAGCAGCGGCTCGTCGAGCCACTCGAAGCCCTCGGGGACGTCCTTGAGGTCGCGCACCACGCGGATCTCCTTGAGCGGCATGGGCTGCTTGGCCTGGGCCGAGGGCGACGCTGGCGGCTGGAAGGGCGTGGCCTGGTACCAGAGGAAGCGGCCCTTCTGGCGGTCCACCGACTTGTCCAGCTTGGTCCACGTGGCGTCCTCGCTCGGCTCCTTGTCCCCCCCGATGCGCAGCTGCGTGATGGCCAGCGCCGCGCCCTCGGGGCCGTCGGACGCGGCCGAGGGCGTCGGCGGCGGCGGCGACTCCGAGAGCTTGTACCAGAGATACGTGTGGGGCGACACCTCGGCGGCCGCGCCCTCGGCGGTCGTCACGCGGTGGAAGCTGCCGCCCGCCGCCAGTGCGTTGCCGTACGTCACCTCCAGCGCGCCCACGAACTCGTAGTGCATGGCGGCCTCGCGTCCGGATGCAGAGTGATTGTCGCCTCGGCGCTCGGCTCCTCCTTCTGCGCGTGAAGTTGAATGTGGGGGATCTCACAACGGCCGGTCGCGGTCTGTGATTGGTGGATTGGGGGCGGCTATAACCGGCGGGGTACGGTACTGCAGTTGAAGTGCTGCTGGCGATCGCATGCAGGTTGTCATCATTGCTGTGCAGAGTCCATTTTATAGTGTTAAGTAGCATGGGTTGTGCTGTGTCGGACGACGTGTCTATCTACGTATACTTACCTAGCTCCAGAGCGGCAGCAGCGAGTGCGCGCCGCAGAACCAGCGGTCGCACTTGTAGAACGACTCGCGGTCGAACCGCGCCTGGCACGCGCTCTCGTCGGGCAGCGCTCTGGACGGACACGGACTCGTCAGGTGCAGCGTCGGCGGGTTCTGGTACACGGCCTCGCCCTCCGTCATGAACAGGTCCAGCGCCTTGACGCGGTTGGCCACGAGATGCCGCTCCCGCACGAGCTCCATCCCTGCGCGGCGGATCCGGTCGATCTCGGGCCAGTTGCGAGCGTCGTTCACCCACCAGATGATCGCCTCCGGGTCCCGCCGATCGAAGCCCACGTAGTGCTCGCCCTCATTCATACCCAGCGCCGCGAGCAGTGGCGCCACGTCGCGGTTCACGGCCAGCAGCGCGCCCGTCGACGGGATCTCGAAGATCTTGGCGATGACGTACTGGAAGATCAGCGTCGTGGTGATGGCCGTGCGGTACGAGCGCAGGTAGGACGCGTAAATCGCCGACTGGTTGTCGGCTACGTAGTAGCCTGAGTGCTGATACAAGTCCATGACACCCCGGTGCTCCTGCTGGTAGGTGCCCAGCCAGTGGCGCAGCGGATACCAGTTCGAGCCCAGCTTGCCCGACAGGATAATCTTGTTGATCGGGTACTCGTTGAAGGAGGCGTTCACGAAGTCCGGGCCGGACGAGTGCGGCAGCCAGACCGTCAATGGCAGGTCGCGCTCGTTCACCGAGTCGGTAATCTTGGCAAAGTAGTCGTCCATGAAGTACGTGTAGGTACCCACGAGCACGTCCACCTTCGTCAGGATCTCGTCCCGCAGCGTGATCGGGTTGAACTGGTCGTAGTAGTGCAAGTCGTCGTTCCACACGGCAATGATCGTGCCCAGCGCGCGCAGCTCGTGGAAGTACGCCTGGTACTCCTGCAGCAGCGCCATCGGGTAGTAGAACGAGTTCAGGCAGAAGAGCATGACGCTCGGGGCGCGCTTGCGGTCCATGTCGTAGATGACCTTCATGGGGTTCTTGGACGTGTCGAGGTCCTCCCACCCGTGCTCGCCCTTGAGCTCCTCAAAGAGCGACAAGAAGGAGCGAAGCACGTAGCCCTTCCAATGCGAGGTGCAGCCCACCAGGAACTTGCGCCCGTTGGTGTGCTTCCTGCGCTCGGCCACCCAGGCCTTCACCTCTCTCGGATTCAAGGCGGAGGCCGGGAAGAGCTTCCCGTCGGGCCTGCCGGTCCCGTCCTTGAGCGTCTGCATGTCCACGTCCATCTCGTGGTAGAAGCCCAGCTGCCCGTTGTCGCCCCGCTGCGGCACGAAGTAGCCGCTGAACCGCAGACGCCCCACCGCCTCCAGCGCCAGCAGTGCTGAGCCCGCGGCCACCACCAGCGCCAGCACGCCCAGCAGCAGCGCGCACTTCCACGCGGAGCGGCGCGTCAGCAGCAGCCGCGAGCGCGTGGTGCCCCAGAGCTTCTTGAGCCAATCCGCGTGGCCGACCCGCCTCCGCCGCTTGCCCTGCTTGTCGTTGTCGTCGTCGCCCCCCGCGCTCTTGCCCGCCTTGGCCCTGTGCGCGCGGGAGGACACGACCGGGAGCAACATCTTGCTGCTGCCGTTGCTGCCCCCCGTCAGCCGCACCTCCAGCATCTCCTCCAGCTCCTCGCGCGGGTCCCCGTCGGACGTCCGCGAGCCGCCGCTGCCCACGCGCTCGCGCATGATCCCGCCGCGGTCGATCGAGTCCCTTGAGCTCCAGGAGCTCCGATGCCTAGTGGCGTCGCGTAACACAGACAACAATTCGTTAAAACTCTGTCAGTGACCTCCCTCCTATTGGCTAATATAAAGTTATCCATTATGAACCAATCACGGTGCATTTAAGTTTCTATTATAGCCAATCAATCGACGTCAATGCTTAGTGCACAACGGTTATTGCAGCCTGAGCCCATGCAGGCGCTGACGCGGGAACTGGCGGCGCAGATCGCGGCCGACCACCCGGCGCTGCAGAGCCTCAACCTGTCGAGCAATGCGCTGGCGGACGTGCGCCACCTGCAGCTGGTGCCGCGCTCGCTGACGCAGCTGGACCTGGGCGCCAACCGCCTGGCCGCGCTGCCGCCGGAGCTGGGCGCGTGGCTGCCGAATCTGCGGCTGCTGCGGCTGCGCGGCAACGCGCTCGAGTCGCTGCGTCCGCTGAGCGCGTGCCTCAGACTGCAGACGCTGGACGCGGGCGCCAACCGCGTGGCGCTGCTGAGCGAGCTGCGCTTCCTGCAGCCGCTGGCGCAGCTGCGGCACCTTGCGCTGGACGGGAACCCGCTCGCCCACTCCGCCGCGTACCGACGCGAGGTGCTGACTATGCTGCCGCAGCTGGAGACGCTGGACGGTCGGGAGGTCACGGCGGCCGAACGGCTCTACGCTAAGTTGCAGCTCAAGACGCAGCCCAGCGGCAGGACGGCGTCGCCCGCTGCATCACCGGCGCCGTCCCCGACGCGACTCCTGACGCCCGAAAGTCTCCAGAGAAATGCTGGAGGGAAGAAGGAGGTGCCCGCAACAGCTGATGAATTGAGATTTGAGGTGGATGGAGGGGTGATCAAGAGAGAGGAGGAGGAGAACAGAGAGGAGTGGAGGAGACAGCGCAGTAGTGAAGTTGGTGGTGGCCTGACGAGGCTTCCCGTGCCGGATACGACGGAGAGGCAGCCTTCCCCGCTGCTACTGGCATCGACAGAGCTGCCAGCAAAACCTGCGTCGGTGTTATCAACCTCTGACAGATCGGAGATGTATTGTCCTTCCAGGAGGCGGGAGCACGTGGACAACATCAGAGTCCGCCAGAACGACACTTACGTTACACGAGACTCCGGGGTTATCTTTGAGAGCAAGCCTCTGAAGACTCACGCTGCATTGGCGAGTTTGGAAACAAGGGAGACCCTGTTGCAGAGTCGTGTGGATGCGTTGGAGGCGATCATGGCGGTGCAGGACAAGACGATGAAGAACGCGCTTGCTCGCTTTGGAGACCGGGGTGGGGGCTCGCACGTTTCTTTGACTGTGAAAAATGGCAATTGTGTTACACCGACTGTGGAAGCGGCAGCGACGGTCTACACTCAGTTGCTAGCCGCCTGGCGTGAAAGGTGCGTCGCGCTCATGGTACAGGCGCGAGCGAGCGAGCTTGCTCACGAGGCTAATTCTCACGAATACCGGCAACGAGAGGCTCGGATTTGTGAAGAACTTGCAAATTGTGAAGAAAAGCTGGAAGTGTGGCAGCAGCGCGCTGCCGATTTTGAGGCTCAGCGAGACTTGGAGGTTGTAGCAGCCCGTCAAGCGGAAGACCGGCGAGTCCAGGCCGCTGCGAAGGCAGTACAGGCAGTGCGAAGCTTGGCTCAGGAGCGTGAAAGTCTGCAGCATTTGTCCCAAACTGTGGTTCGATTTACAGGGGGTCTGGTTCGTGATAAAGTGGAGCAACTCCATAGCAGTTCGTCAAGATTAGAAGCTCTAGAGCGGAGGCTCCTGTTCGCGAAAGAGCGGATTGAGCTGGCAGCTACTCTGGTAAAACACCGAGAAGTGCGGCTGCGCAATAGCGAAGCTGCTATGGAAGCTGAGCGACGAGTGTGGGCGCATCAGCTGGAGCAGATGCGCAACGGAGCGCTGCAAAACGACGAGTCAAAGCAGGAGAACAATGGAGACAGTGCGAATGTAGCGGCACCTTCGAATACTAATGGGAAGATTTTGAGGCCGGCGACGGAGACGGCTCTGCGGGCCCTTTTTCACCGTCTAGACGCCTATGATACTGGTCTGGTACGCTCGCAGACGCTGCTTCAAGCCCTACGACGAGGCGATCCAGGAGTGCTGAGTGCCGTGGGAGGCCCCAAGAGGTTGTCGAAGCTTGTGTCTCATGTGGAGACCGCCCTCCGGAAGTTGTCACTCGGCGGTGATGCAACGTCTACTATCACATGGGGTGAATTTCTGCTGTTTTTCATCCCTGAAAGCTCCGTGACGTTGTCGGAGGTCTTGCAGGGCACTGGTGGCGCGGATGATGGGGCAACACGTAGGCTTGATCACGTCGATGGTCCGTGTGCCTTATGCACTGCAGTTAGAACAAACGACCTGCCAGCTTTACCACTCTCCCTCCCCGTTCACACGAGTGGTCTAGAGAAGGCGGAAGGTGAACCAAAATCGCCAAAGAGACGCAAAGAGCGGAGGGCTTTGGAAACGCTTAGTCACGCAGAACTGGTGCAACAGAATGCAGCTTTGCTGGCCGATCGGGAGCGTCTTCGGCGAATAGTGGCGCGCGATGCGCATGACCTTCGAGATCAACTGCGGGCTATTCGTCGAGAGTGGGAAGCCAAGACTGGTGAACTCGTTTACCAAAAAGACAGGCTTCAGCGCGAGCTCAGCGAGAGGGAAGTGGGGCTTCAATCCACGCAAAAGCGTTGCGACGAGATTGAAGCGTCCCGTGACGAAGCTCTGTTGGAGATCCAGAGACTGCGCGATCAGCTTTCTTCGCAGAAGCAAGAGTTCCAGCAACGTAAACAGAAGCTAGAGGCTAAGCATGCTGAGCGGCTACAGCACGAACAGGAAATCTGGCAGGCGGAGATCCAAGACGCTCGGTTGGCCCATTCTCTGCTTCAGAGCGACCACAGCAAGCAGCAGGTCTGCATCCGACAGCTCGAACGAGACTTATCCCGGCAGAAGGAAGCGCTGCTCGCTCACGAAACGGAGCGTGTGGCAAATCTCGAGGACAAAGTGCGCAGGCGTGAGGCGGAATTGACACGGCTGAGGCGTGAACGAAACACTATCCTTAGCTCCCTCCGTGAACAGGAGCAAAAGCTGGCCGTGGCGACCAAACCGGTCGAGCCTACGCCTACAGAGTCCACGGGTACGCAGACAGAAGATGCACGGCCAGCGAAACAGAGCACAGTGGCGACGCAGACAACTGTGATATCGACAGCTACAGGCGATCGCAAGCAAGGGCGGGATGAAGGTCGCGGTGGTAGGATGAGCATCAACGAAATCTCGGCCCCGAACTCTATAGATGAGCAGCACGAGGTCCAGCATGTCAAGCCTCCGCCTCGTTCAACTGGCGTTGCAGTGACTCGCATCTCTCCTGAGGATGTAAATATGAGGCTGCAGAAGTTGCAATCGCTCACTGAAAGCTTGCTCGCGGACTAGAGGGATAAAACTGCTTGTAGAGCAGCGAATATTGTTATGAACTATGAACTAACGAATACAGGATAATACAGCCCCTGCAGCCGACCTAAACGACGTAGTTCTTACCTGCCACCATCTTGGTCTTGGGGTCTTTCTTCGGTCGGCGCAGCGACGACGGTGGGGCTAACACACTCGCCTTGCCCTGCTGGCTCTTTGCCCAGGAGTAGAACATGACGCCACTCACGACGATGAGCGTGGCGACGCCGCGCTTGGTGTCGAAGCACTGCGACTCCTGCTGGCTGCAGTACAGCATCGAGCTGATCACGAACACGCACACAGCGCGCAGACTCTGCATGATTCCAGTGGTGACGGCGCCGCTCGAGCCCAGCATCACGAAGTACGTGAGCCCGTGGGCCAGCTGCGACAGCGTGTACGCCACGAGAGCCGACACGATGTAAGTGGTGTTGCCGTTGGCCTCAGCAATGGGCTTCGTCACGAGCGCGTCCCATTCGGGCAGCACGAAGATGCTCTGGTACACAGCGATAATAGCAACGCAAGCGGCGCCGATCTTGAGGCACAACTCCTTCGGGTGCGGGCGCTCTGCCAGCTTGAGCGTGTACTCTCCAGTGACGTAGTTTCCGCCGTAGAACGCAGCGCCCACCAGCGTGTTGAAGCAGCCCATCAGCACGACCGTGTTGTCACGTCCGCTGCCCGACTCGCCCAGCGCGCTGAAGGCCAGTCCGAACGTCACGAGCGCAATCCCGAACCACTCCTCCTTGGACACGATCTTCTTCAAGATGAACCGGGACATGAGCGCCGACCAGCAGATCACGGACGAGTACACGACCTGGTAGAGTCCGCTGCCAGCCATGGACAGCCCCACGTTGGAGAAGATGCAGCCTGCAAAGTCCAGCACGACCGACACGATGACGCAGAGCTGCACCGTGGAGAGCGAGAAGGACACGGACGAGGGCGTCACGCGGAAGCCGAGCGCGGGCTTCTTCTCGTCGTCGCTGGTGTCCGCGTCGTCGTCCAGCAGCAGCTCCTGCAGCTGCTCCTGGTCCTCCTTCTGGTTGTCCTCCTCGGCCACCGTCGTCCTCCTGGTGAGCTCCATGTCCGCGGTCTCCAGGTCGATGGAGCGCCGCTTGGTGGGTGTCAGTGAGTCCGTCTGCGTGGGCGTGAGCTCGGGCTCGACGTCGTCCTCTGGGGATCTGCTGACCTGAGCGACCTCCTGCGGCTTCTCGAGGGCCACAAGCCCATCCTGCTGCTGGATCTCTTCCTCCTCCTCCTTCTCCGCCGCCTTCTTCGCTGCTGCTGTGGTGGCGGCGCCCATAGCAGGCAGGAGGCCCACGAGCATCATGCCGAGATAGTTGCAGAGCGGCAGCAGCATGGCCTTCTGGTCGCCCGCGCCCTGGTAGAACACGAACTGCGCCACGCACGTGGAGAAGACGCCCGTGAAGAGGAAGACGCCCTGCACCAGCAGCTTGCGCAGCGCCGCGCCGCTGTCGGCGGCCGAAGCAGACACCTTGGACACCTTGGGCAGCTCCATCCTCTGAGCGATTGGCGACTGAGTGAGACCCTTGGGGTAATTTCGGATGTGACGTGTCGTGTTGGACACGAAAGCGGCCACGGCGTGGGATTGGCTGAAATAGAGAGAATAGAGACCCGTCGATTGGATGAAACTACTTTCTACCAATCAAACGAGCGGAATACGATCAGACGATAAGGTGAACCGACTCCTGGCAGATCGCCGGACACTATTTACGACCAGCTGAATGGCATCCCAGGCCTCTCCTTCCTCTCTGCCTCGGCGACGGGGGACCAGTTGGTCGGCGCGAACGAGTGCGTTCTTGCATACCATACTGGCGCTGCAGGCTTGAAATGAGGAAGGGGGCGCGGCCGTCTCGCACCGACAATTGTAATATCAAGGCAAGTTGATGGCAGACGGACGTTGAAGTTGGCCCATGCCATCAAAGCTCGGGTTGTGACGAATGTGCCGCGATATTCCTGGCGATTCTACCAATCCCCTGTACATGTACTTGTGGCCGCCGCGACCCACGATTTCAGTTGCTAATCAGCAAGGTTGCTATACGAGGTGCACGCCCAGCTCAATCGTTTTATCGACAGCAAGTTTATTGACGTTGATATTCCTACCGTGAATGCTCGCTCAGTCTATCGCGTCGCCACATTTACGCCGTGTAGCCCGCGTACGTGGGGTAGGCTGCGTACTCCCACTCGACGCTGTTCTGCAGCAGGTCCTGGTCGAAGCCATCCGCACCGCCGCTCACGTACAGGAACTTGGTCACGGGCACCGTTGCGTAGTAGCTGAACGTCGTGTTGGCCGGCACGAACAGCACGTCGCCCTGGATCAGCGCCGCTGACTCGCCGTCCACCTCGACGGAGAGCTGGCCCTCCTCGAGCTGGAAGGCCAGCGGCTGCTTGGGCGTGATGGTGTTCACCGTCTCGTTGCTGGCCTTCACCGACATGGTGAGGGTGCCCATGGTGAAGTTGCCTCCGCTCTGCGGCCCCTTCTGCACGGGCGCCAGCAGCTTGTAGCCGTTCTCAAAGTTGAGGTACTTCTGCGCGTAGTTTTTGGCGACGAAGAACGGGGTGTGGCCGTCGTCCGCGAGCTCATTGGAGCCGTTGTGCCAGTTGCCACTGCCCGCGGTTCCGTTCACTGCGTCGCGGCGGGTCTCCCACGTTAGCTGCGCGTACACGTCGTACGTCTCGAGCGCCGAGATGGTGTCGGCATTGGTACCCGCCGACGCGTTGGCGTGCGAAGGCTCGAAGTTGGCGTACATGCTGGAGTTGTAGTACGAGTCGCGCAGCGCCACGAAGAGTACCTCGAAGCCGCCCGGCTGGATGACACCGGTCATCTGCGTGTCGGGATCCAGCACTTGGAACGTGTGGTACGTATTGTGGGGAACGGCGCCGTAGTCGCCCTGGGTGAGCACGCGCGTCTGCTGCTCGGACGACGTGGAGTCGTACGACTCGGCCCAGAGCTGGAAGCGGCCGCGCGTGCAGTAGAAGTTCTCGTAATGGGTCTTGTGGATGTGCGGGAGCACGCCCAGGCTCGTGGACTCGGGCGCGCTGGTTTGCAGCAGCGTGAACGCGCCACCCGAGGACGGACCCGTGACGGAAAACCGGTAGATTTGGTCGCCGATCTTGACAGCTTCACCGTGGTTCTTGGGCAGCACGTATGCGCGGAGCTCGTCGGGGGCCGTGTCCACGACTAGCGAAGCCGAGCTGAGCGAGGCCACGCTCGCAGCCATTCCCACGATAAAAGCGCAGATCTTCATGACGTTGGCCGTGTAGGTGAGGGTGATAAAGGATTGATGGGCGCTTTGGCTCTGGAGCTCCAAAATGGAAGTGAGTGCGAGCGAGGACGATGAGAGATCATGGCCCGCAGCCTGAAAGGCGCGGCTGTGCCCTGATGATTGGACTAGTTGACCTCGACAGTGAATTCACTCAGGCCGTATGTGCAAGACAAGCCAGATGCTGCGATCGTGCCGGCGGTTCTGCTGTGGTTAGAAGGACAGGCAAGTACTATCCTGCGACAGGCTCTACGCATGGCGCGGAGGGCCCCAGTGCTGCTCTCGCGCTCGCTGACGAGAAGAAAGTCCGGCTTGTCCACAGTTTGATGATGGTCAATCGTGTTGCTTGACCGGCGATACCGCCTGGTAAATGGCACAGCAGCAACAACGATACCCGAGACGTGGGCTATCCGGATATGGTACTGTAAGGCTGCGTGGGTAGTGTGATTGATATGCCGCAGTTTGCATTAATTTTCTAGTTTCCAGGCTGAGGTGCTGGGCCCACTTTTGCATGATTCAACGTGCTACACGCCCGCAACTACAAACTGTAAGCACGACGTCGGTTGCCACTCATTCGTCGATCTGGTTAACCAGACCCGTTTTACACCTTGGGCTACTATTTATGCTTGAAGTAGTCGCGCGTCAGCTGGCCTTGCAATTGCAAGTTGCAAATGCCTGCAGGGGCATTGCAAACAATGGCAATGCAGACGTCACTTGCGTTGTCTGGCACTCCTCGGTTGACCTTCGTGGCATCAATTTGACTGCAGCGCAGCGCTAGGTCTCAAACAGTCAGGCTTGCTCGAGTGCAGGGTCAAAAGTGCGGTTGAGTTTCACCTAGAAAGCCTGGCGGATACATCCGCATCCGGTGCTGAACCAGGAAAAAAGTGCGATGTGCAAGTACATTGTACTGCGCATGGCTGGGGTAAATGTAACTTACTATTTATTATACGTCGAATCCTCCGCTCCAGGCAAAAATGCCACACAATATCTGTCCACTGCTACAAGTGCGCGGCATTCAGTCGACCAGCGCCCAACTCGCCGCACACGCATACATACCTCGAAGTACAGCACTTGCAAGCAGGGGATACCCTTGAAGAGGTTTCAAGGGAGAGGTTTCAAGGGTAAACTGAAGTTTTGAAAGCCGGTCCAGGACTACTGCTTATGCTGGACAACTCGATTATGCGTGAAGTTGGCCAGCTGTTCACACACGTGATTGACGCATTGACGCACTTGTGTGCAGGTTGCCCTCGTTCCCTGCATGTACCGAGAAGCGAGCGGAATGCGTGCATATACTACGCAATACACGATGACAATACAGCAGCCAGCGCTTCAAGGCGTGTGTAGGTGAAGGCAATGCAGAGGCGGAGGGCTATCAAGCCACTGGCTACGCTTTGCGATGGATTGATGGCTTTGAACTCGTGCAAGCTTGGCTTTGCTCTTAGCGCAGCACTTGTAAATCCTGGCTCGAAGTGATGCCTGACCCTCTCGCCTGCGTCCGTACGCGCTGCTTTGGCTTCATCTGGTACGTACAACTTGTACTACAAGCAGGCACCGCGCTGTACGAATTCAACAGAGTAGCTTAATTGCGCGGTGTGTCTGCTGCTCGATCAGGCTTATCGCGAATGTTCACATTGTCATCACAAGCGGAAATACAAGCTCGGCATCTTTGATCGTGCAGCAGCGTCCTCGCGCGCTCGGTCGCCGGCTGACAATCGAGCTGGATACTACCGTCGCATTCGTGGATTGCTCAGGGCACAGTTCAGCCCAGAACTCGATCAAAATGCTGTACGGGACGAGAGGCAAGCGGCTGCATCTGCGCCTTCCCAGCGCTCTCGAGCGTCAAAGGTGGATGGAGGCTATCGCGGCTGCTGTGGGGACGCCTGTGCACGCGATGACGATCCACCCACGCACCCACTGGCGCTTTGATGCTCCGCCAAAAGCACCGACAGGTGCAAGCAGCGAGCTTGTCAAGCCCCAGTCGGTGAGAATCGCCCCACCAGCTCCTACTCCCATTCAGCTCACATCTGCCACGGTGCCAGCCAAGTGGTCCCTGCGAGAATACTGCGAGGCGTATATCATCGCTGCAGCGCCGCACCCAACTGAGCTTGCCCGCTCAATAGACTCGTCAAACTGGTGCAACCAGCAGCTCCCGACCAAGCGTTTGCTGTATACGAACGCTCGCGGCATAACCTTCGAGCCGAACTGCTGTTAGTACCGCATGTGAGCTTAATACCGGGCAGAATCACTTTTTCTTCCATTTCTCGCTCTCCTTCCTCATCTTTCCAAACAGCAACAAACAGTCTTCATCCTTTATACTTGTCTGTGCGCAGCACGCACCTCACACAGGACCACATTTCAGCTCGGCAGTACTAACTTCCGAGCACCACCGCCTTGCAGAACACGACGACGGACGTGGCTGCCCAGCCCGTGAAGTTGCCCATCAGCAGCCCCATGGACGTGATGGTCACGTAGTCCGACACGGACACGACCTCCCTCTTGGGCTTCACTTGGTGCTTGGCCGGGGGAGTCTTGGTGCTGGCACTGGCCGGCTGGTAGCAGTAGTACATGCCGGCGACGCCCATGAGACACAGCTCCCAGCCGAACATGGCTCGGGTGCTGAAGGCTCCGCTGTACGTGCGGGCGCTGGAGCCGATGAAACCCGTGGCGAAGGACAGCAGCAGCGGCGCTAGCTGGGCGAAGGTCTCGCCCAGCCTCGGCTTGAGGGACGGCCCGTAGTGGTCGTACAGCCGCCGCTTCTCCAGGTCCGACAGCACCTCGTAGGCCTCGGTGATGGCCTGAAACTGCTCGGGCTCGGCATCCGGGTTCTTGTCCGGGTGGTACTTGAGCGCCATGGAGCGGTACGCCTTGACGATCACAGACGGACTGCAGGGACGACAATAAATGCATACATACCGACGGTCAGTATTAGTGTGGACTGCGACTTTAGGGCCGTGGATCGGAGGCCACAGGCGACGAGCGCGGCTGGGAAGCGCATGGATAGAGAGAGCAGCACCTCGCGTCGACGTCCACGCCCAGCACCGAGTAGTAGCACGGCTCCTGCACCTCGTACATGGCCATCGCGGCGGCAGCTCCGCGGTCTGATGCTGGTCAATTTCGAGAGAATTTTTACCGCATAAATTACCAACAGTTTTATCTTACTGAAACTTACCGATTTGTTTTGGTTTTAGAAAATGTATCGATTTTTTTTGGTTGAAGGCAATTGATGCTAGACAAGGTTTGTTGCAAGGTAATGAACGATTTCGATACTGTAAGCCACGCTTTTATATTTATCGAGGGTAGTATGAATGGTAGGTACCGCCTGGAGGACGGTGGAGGACGGCTTTCCGTTGGGCCGTTCGTTCGTTTACTTGAGAATGGACTGCACCACCACGTCGAGGAAGTCGACGGACAGCGCGGGGGCCTCCACTTTCATGGCGTCGAAGAGCTCGCGACTCATCTCGAAGACCGTGCACGACTCGGCCGCCACGGCGGCACTTTGGCGGTTTTGCTGGCTGAGGAAGAGCACCTCGCCGAACATGGAGCCCGGCTGCACGGTCTGCAGCAGAGCGAGCGGCAGGTTGGGCGCGATGCTGCCGTCCTTGTTCGCGAACAGCTTCACGCTGCCGCGCGCGAGGAAGTAGAAGGTGTCGGAGGGCTGCGCCACGCTGTAGAACTCGTGGCCGGCGGGCACCTCCATCTTCCGGAAGAAGCGGTCGACACCGCGCAGCAGTTGCGAGTTGTCGGGCTCACCCAAGTAGCGGTGCAGCAGCACACTGATCGACTCGCTCGAGTATGCTCGGTGCTGCGTCGGAGCGGGCTCGTTCGACTCAGTGGCGCTCAACTTTTTCGCGCAGAACTCGAGCGCTGAGTCGGCAGTCGCGAAGAAGCTGCTCTCGCCCGCGACGTGGTTCTTGACGAGCAGGCCGCGGATGTCTGAGCTGGCGCTCGCGAAGACCACGTTGATGCCTTGCATTCTGCAGTAGTTCTGCAGGATCAAGAAGGCGCTGCGGGCTGCCGTCGCGTCCATTCCGGTCACGCGCGTGAAGTCCATGACGACGAACTCGGTCGGCTGAACGCTGTCGTCCGGAGCGGGCGTTCCGTCCAGACACTCGAGGACATCGTAACCCGTCCTGCAGATGGGAAGGAAGCTCGACTCGCGTTGCGTTCCTCTCTCGTCGTCACTCTCCCATGGCTGCTTGTGCTTGTGGACGAAGACCGCCTTTTGGACGCCATCCAGGATTTGGACTGCGGAGCCGAAGAAGAGGTACCCGCAGAACTCAAAGTGCGCGATGGAGCCCTGCTTCATGCTGAAGACGGTGCTCTGTGCTAGGTTCCGCGACGCCCCTGACGGCCCGACACTCTCCCCGAAGTTGGGCACTGCAGCTGAGAAGCGAGGACGCAGACTCATCACACTCTCCGCAAAGTTTGGCGCCGCCCCCGGGGAGTACGGACGGTGGCTCATGACGGGCACTTGGACGTAGCTCACCATGAAGTTGAGAGCAGCGACGCCCACGGCGATGACGATGCCCAGCTCAAGAGCGCAGACGTTGATGGCGACGAACGAGAGCCACACCACCGCGCACTCGCGCAGGTACATCTTGCGGTACGAAAGCACGAGCCACTCGAGCATGAGGTCCAGCGCCACGAAGACGAGTGTGGAGGCCATGAAGAACCTCGGCACGTAGCTCATGATCGACGTCGGGATGACGACGATAGCGATCTCGGCCAGGATGACGCACACGCCCACGATGCGGGAGTCAGTCTTGGAGCGGCACGTGAAGATGGTCTGTTCCAAGTTGTACGAGCCCGTGAAGCCTCCGAAGAGTCCGCTGACGATGTTGGACCAGCCGACCGATTTGAGCTCGTGGTTGATGTCGAGCTGCTTGCCAATGTCGATCTCAATAGCGACGACGTCCAGGCTGGACGAGAGCGCCACGATAAACACCATACCGAGCCAAGTGACGATCTGCCGCGGGATCTGGTCCCAGTGGACCAGGGAGGAGTCGTACAGCGTGACGATGTCCGTGAGCGATGCGGACTTCTCCAGCGGGTCGATCCAGCCGTCCTTGCGTGCTTCCTCGAGTGTGGTCCCGCCCGCCGCCAGCACCACGAAGAAGATGGTCGGCATGACCACGATGGCCACGGACAGCGCGAACGGGTTCTTGACGTTCCTCGAGATGGCGAGCAGCACCACGCCGCCCCAAAACGCCGGTAGACACAGCAGAATGTTGTGTTCGCGGCCGAGAGCGTCCACCATAGAGGAGAAGTCGTTAATCACGGTCCCCGTGCTCAGTGCGAAGCCTGCGAAGAGACAGAATATGCCCGTGTAAGCCAAATACCCTCCGATGACGGGCATTGGCAGGTACGAAGCAAGCGCGGCGAGCTTGAAGCGCCCCAGGACCACGAGGCAGACGCCGAGTAGGATGGTGGCAACGCCGATGGTGACGATGGTAGTGGCGATCATGGCCTCGACTGTGACGCTGTCGTCCTGTTCGAGCGCGTTGCAGATGGAGGTGGCCATGACGCCGAGGAAGATGATACCGACGTTCTGCACCTGGCCGATGGCGAAGGGCAGCGAGCTCATGAGTGTGAACATGAGCTGGTGGATGGCGCTCGAGAAGATGACGAGCTTGGAGAGCGCCGGCATGTAGTGGTCGAACGCCGAGTGGCCGAAGATGATGGCGGCGTATCCGTACATGATGGGGATGGCTCGGATGGAGTTGACGACGCCAAACATGAGCGAGTTGGACAACTTGGTGAGCGGGTGAGCGTTGGTGCTCGATTCCTTGTGGCCAGACGCCATGGGGCCTTTGCTCAGCAGGAATTCGCGCGAGAAGGGGTTGCTGCTCTTCCGGCGTCGGTCATGAGCGGTGGAGGACATGTCCGCCACAGGGGTGACGGGAGTGCGCCAACGGGGGGTCGGAACGCAAAGTGAGAGAGGCCCCTTGTTGCTGCCGCCACATCGACAGGAGAGTGCCGAATGCCTTCCGATACAGAGACGATGTCACGTGAATTTTGTTTGGGATTGGCCAAGTGTATGTGTAACGCACAAGCAGATCCTGAAGACTGGGGGAACTCCCTATGGGCGAGCATTAGCACGGTGACGGGGCTCCCAAAGCCAGGAAGGTTACCGTGCAATGCTTGCAAGCGAGCCATGGAGCGCCCGGGTCGAGTGAGCGCCTCGTGCCGGCACCCTCGCCGTCAACACGCCGAAAGGCGAAGCGCCATCTTCAAGGACGCAGAACTTGAACGGAGTCAACAGTGAGATCTGCTTGCCCATGGAGCAGAGAGCTTCCTGGCTTTGATAAGCTTGAGCTCTGCTCGTCCGGAACTTTCCTTTGACCCCGGGTTTGACTCAGCTTATCCGAATCGGCCGAATGCCAACGAAAACTCTGGCTTTGGTGGTGATTCACTCCACTCATACTGTTCCCGAGTTCGAAGAGAAAGCTGTTAGAAATGCCGAATTCTTGGCTCTTCACTTTGGCTCAAGCCACACCACAAGATAAGAGGTGCACCGCACAGTAGCTGCGCGAAAGAGAACAATCGAAACAAACAACTGCTTGTAGACGCAGTCTTCATTTGGACCAAGTCATCACCTCAATACACACGTGTACCAACCAACCTTACATATGTGGCTGCGCTCAGATAAACATCGGCGCGCGATGAATCATCCCGCGTAGAGCTGAACAATACCGTCTTGATAAAGGATCGTCACTGCGCACCAAACGCAGACATCGAGATCTTCCACCACCACCAACAAGAAGAAGAGTGCAATAGAGTAATGCGCCTTATATTTATTCGGACAATTCGGTGGCGAGGAGCCCAGCATTAGCGAGCGTTAGGTTAGTGATCGACAGCGCCATGGACTGCACGATGACGTCGCGAAGACGCATCGACAGCATTGGCGTCTGCTCCTTCATGGCCTCAAACTGCTCGCGACTCAGTTCATACACGGTGCAAGCCTCCATCGCAGAGGCCGCAGTGTGTCGCCGTTGCTGGCTGGAAAATGCCACCTCGCCGAACATGGAGCCCGGACGGACCGTCATCAGCTGCGCCAGAGGTTTGTTAGCCTTAATGCTGCTGTCGGCATTCTTAAAGATGGCAACTCGACCACGGGCGAGCAGGTAGAACGAGTGTGGAGACTGAGCCACTCGGTAGAACTCGTAGCCGGCTGGAACCTCAACCTTCCGGAAGAAGTGGCCGACGCCGTCGAGCGCTGGTCGCGAGTCCTCGGGACCTTTCAGGGCGCGTTGTAGCAGTATGCCAACCGTGTCATCGGAAGTATTGTTTGCTGGTAAGTGCGTTTCGCAGAACTTGATGGCGTCCTCGGCACTGTCGTAGAAGCTCTCTTCGCCGGCGATGTCGTTCTTGAGCAGCAGCGTGCGGATGCTGGGGAGCGCACCGGCGAAGACGACGGCGATGCCTCGGTTCCTGCAGTACTTCTTGAAGATCAAGAAGGCGCCTCGCGCTGCCGTAGCGTCCATGCCGGAGACGCGGCCGAAGTCCATGACAACAAACTCGGTCGGCGAAGCGTGCGCGTTCAACGCTGGCGTACCGTCCAAACACTCGATGGAGACGCTGTGAGGCGCCGCGCGTGTCGGTAGGAAGCTCTGCCTGTCCGCAGCACCAGTAGCAACATCGGTAGTGCTCTTGCGGACGTAGACTCCCTTCTGGACACCCTCGAGGATCTGCACCACGGAGCCGAAGAAGAGATACCCGCTGAACTCGAAGTGGGCGATGGCGCCGCGCTGTCGGGTCCGCACCGTGTTCGATGCGAGCGCCTGGAGCTGCATGTCGGACGACGACGACGAAGAAGAAGAAGAAGATGAAGAGCCCACACAGGGATTCACGATGGGGACCTCCACGTAGCTCAGCACGAAGTTGACGACGGCCACGCCCACGCCGATGAGCATGCCCACGTCCAGAGACACGAGGTTGATGGCCAGGAACGAGAGCCACACCACGGCCCACTCGCGCACGCACATCTTGCGGTAGGCGAGCAGCAGCCACTCGAGCATGAGGTCGAGCGCGACGAAGAAGAGCGTGGCGGCCAGGAAGAAGCGCGGCACGTAGCTCATGACGGACACCGGCACGGCCACGATCGCGAGCTCCGCCAGGATGACGCAGACGCCGACCACGCGCGAGTCGGTCTTGGAGCGGCACGTGAAGATGGTCTGGCCGAAGATGTACGAGCCCGTGTAGCCGCCGAGCAGCCCGCTCACGACGTTGGACCAGCCCACGGTCTTGAGCTCGTGGTTGATATCGAGCTTGCTGCCCATGTCGATCTCGATGGCCACGACGTCGAGGCTGGACGAGATGGCGACGATGAAGACCATGCCGAGCCACGTGACGACCTGCTGGGGGACCTGCGCCCAGTGCACGAGGTCCAGGTCGAAGAGGCCGAGCAGCTCCGAGACGGACGCCGTCTTCTCCACGGGGTCGACCCAGCCGCTGTCGCGCGCCTGGTCGAGCGAGATGCTGCCGATTGCCAGCACGAGGAAGAAGAGGACGGGCATGACCATGATGGCCGTCGACAGCGCGAACGGGTTCTTGAAGTTCTGCGAGACCAGCAGCAGCGTCGCGCCGCCCAGGAAGCCCGGCACGCACAGCAGGACGTTGTGGGCGTCGTTCAGCACGTGCAGCATGGACGAGAAGTCGTTGACCACGAGCCCCGTGCTGAGCGCGAGGCCCGCGTAGAGGCAGAAGACGCCGATGAAGGCCAGGTAGCCCCCGATGACGGGCATGGGCAGGTACGAAGCAAGCGCGGCGAGCTTGAAGCGCCCCATGACGACGAGGCAGACGCTCAGCGAGGCCGTGGCGATGCCGATGGTGACGATGGTGGTGGCCACTTTGGCTTCCGGCGACACGTCGTCTCCGAGGTCCTTGCAGATGGAGGAGGCCATGGCGCTGAGGAAGATGAGGCCGGCGTCCTGCACCTGGCCGATGGCGAAGGGCAGCGAGCTGAGCAGCGTGAACATGAGCTGGTGGACGGCGCTGGAGAGGATGACGAGCTTGGAGAGCGCGGGCATGAAGGCGCCGAAGGTCGGGTGGCTGAAGATGATGACGGCGTAGCCGTACATGGTGGGGATGGCCCGGATGGAGTTCACCACGCCGTACAGCAGCGAGTTGGTGAGCTTTTCCAGTTGCTGGCCACCGCATCGGCTGGCGCTGCTTGGTTCAGGCTTAACATTGGGATCAGCTGGCGTCCCGGTGTTGGGGAGCAGCCGCGTCGGAGACTCGGCGTCTTCGATCCATTCCTCGGGCGCCTGGCACGATGCCGCCGGGTTGACGACTCAGAGCTTGGGGTATCCTCGCATGGCCGTCATTGCGACCGCTCCTCCTCCACTGAGTTAAAAATGGTGGACGGCGGCGCTGGTGGTGCAAATCGGAGGTATCAGCTCGAGGCGCCGAGGCAGTTGTTGGTCGTCAGAGGTCTTGCTTTGCATAGACCGTCGCTGCAACGGCGGAACAGAATGGTCCTCCAAAGTTTACAGATGTTTGGAGACTTGACGATGGATACTTAATCGGGGTACTTAATGAAGTACATGTAGCATACTTTCTTGAAAAGCTTTACTTTTGAGATCATAGAATCGACTGCAACGCAGCAGCGGCATGAACGAACACAGCCGGAGGCAGCTCGCCACAGGAACTGGCTTTCGCCATTCTGCCTCCTGGCGAGAGCATTATGAACAGTGCGGTATTAATAATAAAAAATGTTGATGTATTAATATAAGGTGTTACTGGACTTGTAGCCGAACCTCTAATCCCCCTTCCATCCTCGAAAGCAAGAGGAGTGGGTTTGATATGTAGAATATGCATATACGCCGTAGTTTAGCGAAGTTGATTGGGGAAGGCACGAGGATTTCTTGTCCTGCGTTCGTGTTTGCCCATTTCCTGTTGTCATTCATCAGCGTTGCGTAAATAAAAATTGCAATAAAACTATTGATAAAATTGGGGTCAACAATTACAATTAGAAAATTGGCTGCAATGATTTTATTGTATTGTACATGTCCAGTTGACTTAATAACTGTATGTGCGTGGGTAGCCAATCAAATGGTCCATACAGACCCCTATACAAACCACAAGAATCTCTCCAAACACCTAAGAGAGAGATCTGTACGTGTGTCCGTAAGTCCGTGTGAAGCCCGTGACAACATAATAAGGTGGTCCACATAATCGTACATAGACAGCCTCGGCCCCACTCCAAGCTGCCGAGCGCAGCGAAGGCGGCACCCGCGTGCGTTTCTAGCGGGCCGCAGGGCCCGCCCTACAACTATGTACTAATAACACGGCGAGGCGAGCGGAACGGGGGCGATTACGTCACCCCCGCCGTGACGCTTGGCCTAATATAATACTTTTCGGAACACCTGCTATTAATTAAAATGGGCCCACCGCGTAGTAGCAGCTATCAGTGGGGTCGCGGTCTGTTAGTATAATAGCGCTGTAGCGAGGTTTGCTTCATATAAACACATGCTACGATAATTGGTATGCTAGTGAGCGATCGTAACGCATAAGTTAGCGATAGCAGCGGATAGTAAGCGATAGAAGCGCATAGTAACGGATTGAAGCGCATAGTAAGCGACAGCAGTGCGCGTACATATAGTGGGAGGCGTTCACTGACACGCATAGCATATTTTTACTGTAATTATTTAGGAATGTAGATACTTAAGTATTATAGCTACAGCGGCGCTCTGTGTTCATCTTGGGGGAATATTTAGCTACACTTGCTTAAACGCGTTTCGTATATCTTTAAGGTACAATGTGTAGCGTTAGGAGAATGCGTTAGTGGGGTAGTATATAATATTCACTGAGTGGAAGCCTTTTATTATAGTTTACGCTGGGATTCCTTTTCTAACCGTGTTATGGGGCGGATATACACGCAGGAAACCGAATTAACAAAGGGCAAACGTGACTTTATAACTATATAGTTACGAGTGCGAACTCTCTATATCTTACCTACTGTAGTGCAGGTGGTACACTAAAATGGTAATGTTCGCCGCGTAGTAGAGTAATAAACCATAGCCACGTCTAAAACAATGAGTTTTGAAGTAGACCACGCAGTTGTTAGCGCAGCCCGCGGCTACAACTATATTTGACGGAATATACAGCATGCTGAAGTAAACGCGGTATTTATACAAGAACACAAGCACAAAATATAATCCTAAGTACAGGATTAGCGAAGCTCATACTTTGATTATTGCTGAGGTTTATATATAGCCCCAAAGCAGAATGTAGATGTTATAACTAAGTAACATTGAACTATTGTACGATGATAAACTGATAAAACAGCAGATACATAGACATATACCGAAGATAGCACAGTAGCTCGATCTACCCTACCATGACATTTAACAACATTCACAATAAACACGGATTTTTAGATACCATGATATGTTTTGTTTTGTTTTGTTTTGTTTTGTTTTGTTTTGTTTTGACATTGAGGTACATTGTTGTCACTTAACTTCGTGGCTAACGACATCGATGACCTTGACGGAGGTCGTCTCTAACCGATCTCCCTGCTTTATTACCCCTAGTGGCTACACACTCAGGGCTGCCCCCAACCGTTAAGGTGTGAAGGCCCCGAACCCCGAAGCGTTCTCATCGCTGATGTGCTCCAGCCAGTGCCCCAACGTCACTGGCTGCGTAGGCATGAAGATCTTCCCAGATCGAGTCGGAGCCGATGACTCGAGTGGGTTTACATTGCATGCTACGCCGTGTATTCATCGCCAGGTTGGCGAGCGCATCGGCCATCTTGTTGAAATCGCGTATGTGATGCTGCCAGCTGATCACCGACAGTTGATCCGCAACCCGCCGACTTTGCCAGTATAGCTGAGTGAGGTGTTTAGCCTTTGGTGGTCGCCGCTTCTGCTGTTGATGGATGATAATTTTGCTATCCCCAACCACGTGGAGTGGTCTCCAATTGTGGCGATGACAGGCCTTTAACCCCATAAGCAGCCCCATGTTCTCTGCAATGTTGTTCGTTGTGGAAGGTGCCGCGTATGACATGCTGATAACTCAGCAGATTTCGAAAACACCCCACCCTTCGCCGACCCGAACCACTGCCGCTCCACTCCCTCCAGGCCCGGGATTACCACGGGAGCCGCCATAAAAAAGAGGAGATACTTCGAACGTCCAACAACGGGTGCTGGGGTTGGCACGGCCGGAATCGAATGAAGCGCTTTGCGCGCCACTTGTGCCGCTCGGTCAAGCATAGGAGCGTGTGGACCCCGGGCAATGTGGAGGTGCACAGTGGCATATCCGTGCCGCAGTCGAGTGTTGAAGATATCCAGATGATAGTCAAATGACATTATTGAGCGGGTCGAAAAAAGCAACTCGCCACCTCCACACTGCGTGAAAATAGAGGGCCGCTCCGATTCTCCAGCAGCTCTCCATCACCCGCGTGAGTGCGACAGTGGATTGTCCAGCGCGAGGCCAGCTACGGTCGGGAAGAGCTGCTGCGCAATTGTCCATACCCCCGCAGGGATCATTGGCAGCGTGAGGCCAAAGACAGCCTCCTCCAGGCCCGACGTAGGCAGTCCCAATGCCAGCCAACTCTGTAGGAAACGCGTGCGCATCCGAACCGCTGCTGGACAACTCCAGAATACATGGTAGAGATCCACTTGGTCCTGCCGAACGCACACCGCATGAGGACATCCAACTTGTTGACGACTGCGATCGTATGGCGATAGCGCCTGGTGTTTGAGCCGAAACAGGAGCTGCTCCCCCCACGGGTTGAGACCGACAATGCGCCGGATCCGTGACCATTCAAGGTGAGAGAGACCTGTCGCAGCCGAAGGCCTTTGCCGCTCCCAGTGTTGTTGGCGCCGCGCTCGACTGGCGAAGCCTCGCCTCCGCGATGCAGCAGCAATAATAGTTCGAAAATGTCGACGCGGTTTGATCCATCGCCGATTACCCACCCATAAGCAGACCAGACGACTGACACGCGGGTGCAGATGTACATACTGAACTCGAATTTCGGGCCCGACTTGCGCGGACACGAACTTAGACAGTCGAGGATGACTGCTGATAACGTGGTCCCGTGAGAGAGCCCTCGATCCTGACGTCAGCTGTACAGATGGTGGCGAACTGGAAGTCATCCTCCCGAGCACCGGGTGGTCCGCTGGTGTTGCTTCAATCCGTAGCTCCGAGCTGAAGCCACCTCGATAAAATAGGCGGGGGTAATTCGTGACCAATAGTAGAACGAGGGCCTCCACCCTCTTGCGAATTGCCGATGTACGTCTTCTGCGGGGGAATAGCAGGGTGAATGTGATAAGTCCAGCTCCATGACATCTCCAGTGAATGATATCACGGAGCCGGTCACCGTACGTAAGCAAGCTTCGAAAGCATGTCCGGTTGGCGATAGCTCCTGTTCGGCCATCGATCAGCTGAAGATCCACCACTGAAGCGTAGGGAAGCCACTCCAGACACTGTTGGCCATGGACGGCAGCTTCAGCCAAGAGGAAAAGACGGCAGGTAGTCGACCGTAAAGCTGCCCCGTCGGCGACTAGCCTTGCGCCGTTCCATTGAAGATCGACACATCCGAAATGTCGGGCCAACTGGTACAAGGCTGAAACCATCGGTGCCCGAGCGGGAAGGTCAGCAGCGCCACCTGCCGTGGAAACGATGGCCTTCCCAGTTGACCACATAGATGAACGACGGCGGATGCCGCCTACCAGTGGGACTCTTGCATTTGGGGTCACGAAGGTGGCCGGAGCACGGGCACCAGGTATCAGCTCCTTACACACTAAGATGTCGCCGACGATATGATCGACATTAGATCCGAGGACCGCCCACTTTGAGACTGTGATTGCAGCCATCGCCATCAGTTCCACACGCAGATCGGGCACAGCCAGACCCCCTTGGGTCCGGGGCAAGGCTGCGAGATCCGCATCCAACCAAGCCTTCGCCCCTTGTACTTCTGAGGTAAAAACGCCGTGCCACACGTAATTCTTGATCTTTGTCGTCAGCCGATTAACCGTGCCAGTTGTAGGCCAGGCATGCTGGCCGATGTATAGCAGCTTGGGAATAATGACCGCTGAAGCGATCAAGCTGCGTTGGTCGACGGTTGTTGTTTTCTGACTGGCCATATACAATCTGGTGGTTAATTGTCGCTCTGCCATGCTCCATGTCCTCTCGGGGTCCCTCGTGCTTCCAACAAAGATACCGAGATAGCGTCCTTGGTGCTCAGGCTCCTGGAACCGCAGGGGATGTGGCAGGCAGGCGTCCCCTGCGGGACCGTCCGGCCGTAGTGCAATCACCATCGTTTTCTTGTGGTTAAGGAGAAGCCCAGATGCTGCCCCAAATTCTGTGGTGACCCTCAAGAGCGCCTCCACTTGAGATACAGATGAAAGGTAGACAGACGTGTCGTCAGCATAACCGGCCACTTTGATCTCCACCTCTCCACCTTCCGACGTGAGCTTGACCCCTTGTAACTCGGGACGCCTATCGAGCTCCAGGTACAAGGCCTCGAGCGCCAAAATGAACAGTAACGGTGCAAGGGGGCACCCTTGCCTGATGCCGCTCGTCACCTCGACTCTGTGAGACTTAAAACCATTAGCCAAAACCGTAGCAGTCGTACCAGCATGCAGAGCCCCAACCGCCTGGATGAACTGCTCCGGGTACCCGTGGCGCTGGAGTGCCTTCAAGAGGAAGTCTCTGGATAACGAGTCGTAGGCCTTCATGAAATCTAGCAGCATGACCAGCGCTCCGTCTTGAGCAGAATCTACAGACACAGTCTGCTGAGCGGCTTCAAAGATGTGTAAGGTCTCGTGGATCGTCCGCCCCGGGACGAAGCCATTCTGGTGAGGATGCACTCGGTCGTCCAACGTCTCTCGCACTCTTCTTGTCGCTAGGATTCTGGAAAATATCTTGTAGTCCGTATTCAGGAGCGCGATCGGCCGGTAGTTTAAAGGATTATGCAGATCCCCTGACTTCTTGAGGCAGAATATATCCGCCTCCAGAAAGGACTCAGGGAACACTCCTGCCGCGTACCACTTGTTGAGCATCACTGACAGGATCGGTACCAGTTGATCAGCGTAGGAACGGTACCAGCTACAGACAACGACTTACAAAGCGGGCAGACACAAAAAGCCGGCAGACGAAGTCAAGCAAAGCTTAACATGAGCAAGCCAGCCAATCAGATTCAATCAAATGACTTCATCTTTGTATACCATCTGGTTTTGTGTACTTTATATGCTTTCTTGTGTACTTTATGCAACACACCGTGTGTTTTATGACAGTTTTACAGATTTGACGGGAGGGAATTTGTCGTTGTTTTTATATAGGAGGATGGCATTAGGCATGCCGGCTTTGTAAGTCGTTGTCTGTATTGCAGAGACGATCAGGGACAGACGCCTTCCCCTCTTTGCAGGCCGCGATTGCCGCCTCGATCTCCGCTGTCGATATCTCCTTCACTACAGCAACTTGTTCATTCGCCGGTTCCGCGACGTCCTCAATCCATCCGGCGACTGCATCTTGCGATGCCGCGTTCGTCACGTGTTGTTGCAGTATGGGGGTCCAGGCATCAGCAAGGATGTCCGCCTTATCGTGCACCCCTCGTACCGGCGAACCGGGGGTTGGGTCGAGGCGGTGTATGGTATTGTCCGTGAACTTGCTGGAGATGCGTCTGAAGAAGTCCCGAGTAGTTTTCCCTTCCCAATGAGTTGCTGCAGCAAAGTGGCGGCGCTGATGTAAGGATGCCCTCGCTCGCTGGCAGTCAGCAATGGCACTTCGGAGCCGGGCCGCCGGGGTCGAGCCGTGGATATCCTCGAGCGTCAGCGCGTCTAGTGCATCTGTAACGGTCTCCACCGTTACTGGTTGGCCATCATCACACTCACGGATGCGGGCTTGCTGGTTACGAAGTCGGCGGAGCTTTTGGCGGTAAGTGTTGCGCCTGGTGCGCCTCCGTTGGCGAGCTATCTTAAGAGTGTCCGTTACGATTCGGAGCTTGAGTTAGCCCCACCACTTGGCCATCTCCCCAGCCTCGACTCCGTCAGCCGACACGCGCTCCAGGAACTGTTGGAGCAGTCCCTGCGTATGTTGTTTGACTAAGTCTTCAGCAAAACGAGGAGGTGGGTGTACGGTTGCCGCCTTGCGTACCCGGACTGGGTCGTCCGGCTGCTGTAAATGCAACTTGGCAGCGTGGTGATCGGCTGAGACCGCAGGGGCGACGACTTCCCAGCCGACGACCCATGCACGTAGCAGTCTGTTGACGTACCAGCGGTCAAGGCGGGATGAAGCGTCCCCATGACCAGCCACCGGATAGTGATAGGTGTGCGTCTCGGTATGGTGGCGGCGAAGTTGATCCGGCCGCCATTGCTTGGGTCTGACAGCTGCTACCGGATCGATGACGCCCCATGTCACGAGCAGATTTCTGAGAGCAATAGAATCATGCGCCCCCGCGCGCGTAGTGTAGCTTTGGTCAGCCTCCTCGTCCAGCGTACAGTTGAAATCGCCACCCACTGCAACAAGCGCGTCACTCGGAAGTTCTATGGTTGCTAAACGACGGAAGAATCGCTCGCGTTGGGGAATCTGATGAGGCGCGTACACGTTGATGACGACCAGCGGGCGACCATTTAGGTGTCCTCTGACCGCCATGAAATGCTGGCTCCACTGATCCTCTAGGCATGGTGTCACGTCCTTGAACTCCCCGTAAGGGTCTACCAAGATCGCGACACCAGCTTTTTTTCCTAGTGCTGGCGACCAGAAGGACCTGGTGGGGCACTGAGGACCGGTGCGGAAACCCCAACCAGAGGCAAATAAGTCCGTGAACTTCACTACTTCTGGCCCTTCCACGTGCGTTTCCTGGAGGAGAATAACTCCATTCCTTCCATGATCACTTTGCGTTCTGAGACTGCGGAACCAGGCGTCCCTGTCGGAGGCCCGAGCTCCAAAACCATTCACATTTTGCGTAACGCAGCCAAACGTTTGGTCTGTAGGATGCAGTCCTGTGGATCGAACGCCCAGCGGGTCCATGACCACCCTTTCTTCTTCTCGGAGTTGCATGAGCCGCTTTCGGCGGTCCGCTCTGAACCGGTTCCGCGTTTGCTTGGCCTTCGCGACGCCTGTGACGATAGGAAAGAAGTCGCCCAGACGCCGTTGTCTTACTTGACGCTGTCGAGACTGTGCTGTCGCGACAATAGCCCGCGGCCCAGCACTGGCCCCCTCTAGCGTATCCATGCCTCGCCCCTCTCGAAGCGGGGCCCTCTGATACCGCATGGAAATTGCATCAGAGGTGTTGTGGCACATTGTGCCTTTATTTGCGGCTTGGAAGAGCAGCACGGAACTTCGATGTGTCCGTCAGCTCATCCCAATTCAGGCCTGTGTGGAGCTTGATCACTGCTCCCCAGTTTCCTTGTCCAATTCCCATACAACATTGCTCCACCATGCGTACCAGTGCGCTAAGGAACCGAGAGGCACTCTCCCCATTGGCGTAGCTCCCCACTGCCGCACAACATGTGGTAACACGTGTAGGGTGGTCCATATCGAGTCCGGCATCGACCGCGGTTGTCCCCGAAGGTATTTATCCGCCAGCCATTCACTGAGGGATGCCCACCCACTATCAGCCGCGGCCATCTTAAAATTGTTCCCGAGGTCAGGCCCATTTGCATTTTCTAGCCACTGTTGGCTCAGCTTGCGGAGGTCAGCCGGGCGATCTTCATCTTGGCTCATACACCTCGGAGTACCACCTACTAATAGCCGTCGTGTTGTCATGGTGGGCGGTCTGGAGCTTTATCCGCAGCGCTGGGGTCAGTTCGTCAGGACTTTGTGCGTTTAGCACGGCCTGATAGACGCGTGCGTGGATCTGACCGCTCGGTTGAGAACGCTGCCGTGGAGGCATCTCAGCACCGACGGCCATCCCGGGAATCCTCTTGCCGATTGCGTAGTCGTCCATGCCCGCAGCGGCGAAATCCTGCGTTCCGCTTCATGCATCAAGACTTCCATCTCGTCCACCTGATACTCGCAGTCATCCAAAATCGGCCAACACATGCGGAGATGGACGACATCCAAGCGCTGCCGCATAGTGAGGCTGCGTTGTTGGTATCTTCGGTATCGTCGAGCAAATCTAGCGGGATCCCTCCGACTTGCACTTCAAACCCGACCTGCGTCCGGCTTTTCTCCCCAATGTTCCTCACCACCACGTCAGCAGGCCTGGTGAGGAGGCCGTCACGCCACTCAAATGGATGCGCGACCTCGGCCGCAAAGCTGGATCGCCTTCCGCTTGCCATTTCAGGAAGAGCTCTCCATGATGAACTCCATAGAAATGACTTTCGTGCGTCCGGAGCAGCAAGATCATGGGGAGGACATGAAGCCTCCGACACATGCGCAGATATGCCGTAGCGTCGTGATCTTCCAGCGCCGTGTAGCTCCCTGTCTCGTGGATCAGAGGTTCAGAGCTGCCCGGTGTCTCCAATTCATATTCCTGGTAAGTGTAGATTTGTACATGTCCGTCACCGTGGACATCGACGTCCATGGCCATCAATGGCTGCCGGAGGTACTGAGCATAGGTCCTCAGCACATGAGGGTTGACCCAGTTCGTGCTGGGAACTCGGGTATCGACCGACCGGAGACGTTCATGAAGAAGATAGGTGCACACAATCGCGATCGCCGCTTCCTTAGTCTTGGGGTGCTCGCAGCCCGGGTTCAGGCGGTCGAGTTCCGTAAAAGGGTCCAGGATCCCCAACTTGCAGTCAGCCTGCAAGTTTTCCACCATCAGCGCATAGATCGCCCGCTTGTGAAAGGTGGCGTCAGCAATTACTTCCGGGGTAAGTGGTAAACTGCCATGCTCTTGGTTCGATACCGTCGCGTATAGAGCAAGAATCGCACACTGCCCGTTAGCAGGAACGTTGACCTCCCTGCCTTGAAACCAGGACAGCCAGTAATTGACCTGTGTTGGGTTCGTGCGGGGGGGGGGGGGGGGGAACGGTTTTCTCGTAGACAACACTGGTGTCCGACGCCTGGCTCGCATCGGACGCTTGGCTTTCCTTCCCCCAGGCACCCGCTGAGCAAGCTCGTCCGAAGGCAAATCCGATGCGCTGGATACGATAGAGTAAGGAGCCTCCGAACCTGGTGTAGGCGCAGGAGGTGGACTTTGGGATGGGGCCGATGAACCAAGATAGCTCGATACTGGGGAGGCCGTCTGAGCAGGAGCTGGAGAAACCCTTTGAGCCTCTGAAGAAGACCTTACCGAGGAGATACGTGAGGCAGCCAGCTCAACGTACTCCGTGCGTTCTACTGCATCTGCCACGGCTCGCTGGCGGCGACTGGCGCGCTGTGCACTCCGCTGTTGCTCGGCTGCAGACGTGTCCGGTGGAGTCGTCTTTTCGGTCAAAGCATGCTCCTCGCCTTCCTCCGCGACCATCACCACATCCTGGTCCGTAAGGACCTCCTCGTCCGGGAACGCATAACCAGCGTCGTCTGGTCCCATGTCCTGATCTTCGTCTCCAGTGTCACCATTGGCGACCGAGGCAACATCCGACTCGGACTTGCTGTCATCGTCCATCAGCGCCTGATATTGGCCGTATTCTCGGGCTTGCTGGAAAAGTTTGAAGGACGTTTGGTGTCCTTGTCCTCCCGGTGAAGACGCGTTTTTTTCTTGGCGGGCTTGGGGACCAAGATGCGCTGCGGGGCCGCAACCATGGTATGTTCTATGCGGATACTTTGTAGTTCGGGCTAACAAAGTGCGACTAAGTAAACAACACAGGACCCGTACAATAGAGCGTGTTTTACCCTGCAACTTCCATCTACTGAGAGTAACTCTGACGTGGGAATGTATATTCAGCTGATACCTGTCACGTAACTCTACTAACAGTACTTCCAACAGAAAAAACTTTTTACATGCGCACAATCGAAATGGATAACATTTGAACTCAATAAAAGCCCACCGGAGCGAAGCGGAGGTGGGCGGCCCTCACTACTACGACTAACCACAAAACTATCCGCCGCGTAGCGGCGGCGCTCGGCTAGTCCTACAGACAACGACTTACAAAGCCGGCATGCCTAATGCCATCCTCCTATATAAAAACAACGACAAATTCCCTCCCGTCAAATCTGTAAAACTGTCATAAAACACACGGTGTGTTGCATAAAGTACACAAGAAAGCATATAAAGTACACAAAACCAGATGGTATACAAAGATGAAGTCATTTGATTGAATCTGATTGGCTGGCTTGCTCATGTTAAGCTTTGCTTGACTTCGTCTGCCGGCTTTTTGTGTCTGCCCGCTTTGTAAGTCGTTGTCTGTAACCATCTACTAGAGAGACTTTGTCCACTTTATAGGTGGTCCACATAATCGTACATAGACAGCCTTGGACGCCGAAGGCGGCCCCATCACAAGCTGCCGAGCGCAGCGAAGGCGGCACCCGCGTGCGTTTCTAGCGGGCCGCAGGGCCCGCCCTACAACTATGTACTAATAACACGGCGAGGCGAGCGGAACGGGGGCGATTACGTCACCCCCGCCGTGACGCTTGGCCTAATATAATACTTTTCGGAACACCTGCTATTAATTAAAACGGGCCCACCGAGTAGTAGCAGCTATCGCTGGGGTCAGGCACCCTACTACTTAGTATAATAGCGCTGTAGCGAGGTTTGCTTCATTTAAACACATGCTACGATAATTGAGTGAGCGATGGTAGCGCATAAGTTAGCGATAGCGGCGGAGAGTAAGCGATAGCAGCTGATAGTAAGCGATAGAAGCGCATAGTAAGCGACAGCAGTGCGCGCACATATGTGGAAGGCGTTCACTGACGCGCATAGCATATTTTTACTGTAATTATTTAAGAATGTGCATACTTAAGTAATGTAGCGGTAGGTTAATGCGTTATCGGGGTAGTAGATATTCTGACATTCAATGAGCTGGAGCTTTTTATTATAGTAGAAATTCCTTCTCTAATCATGTTATTGGATGGATATACATGCAGGAAACGGAATTAGCATAGCGTAAACGCATAGTTACGGGGTAAGAACTTCTTATTTTCAATCCCTTAGCTACTGTAGCGATAGGTGGACCTGCCATGCTACTTACTGTAGTACAATAGCAATGTTGGCTCAATTCAAACACATAGTAAGCTATAGAAGCGTATAGATGGTTATAGCAGCACGTAGTCAGCGATAGGACGGCATAGTTAAGCGCTAGCAGCACGTAGTAAGCGATATGAACGTGATAGCAGCACGTAGAAAGCTATAGGAGCACGTAGTAAGCGATACCATCAACGTTGTAAGTGATAGCAGTGCGAGTACATGTAGAGCAATGTGAGCTGAAGGTGGATAAACTATTTACAGCGCGCCCAGCTTTTTTTTACTATACTATTTTTTTGGGGATAAGCACAATATAGCAACCGAGGCCACTACATGTGCCTATCGGTGGGATAATCTGTTATGGGATATTTTAATTAAACTGAGGGTGTTATTGTGTATGTGCATGTAGTTCATACGACATGCCAACATTGAAATCCCTCTGTCGCTACCCACACTCTATCATACCATATTATTGGGCCGTGCATACCTGTATGCTAATTGCACGGGACGGAATAGCGCACGGTGTACTGCATCGTGATTGCATGCAAAGTTCTTACTTTTCATCACTATTTAAATGTACGTACTGCAGGTGGCACGGGAACAGCGTAGCAGAATAGAAACGAGATAATTACGCATAATTTTGACATTTTGAAGTAGACCACGTAAAATTATTGGCGTTTGCAGAGGGACGATGCAGCACGATAAATACACGGAATTTTTTTAACAGGCGTCGCCTCGGTGCAGGAACTTTTAGACCTTTCCGTGCAACTCAAAACTGAGGCCCTGGAAAACGGCCCCAATGAGCTCGAAAGCGGTATTAATCCAAAGGGCTTGTTCTCACGAGCACAATGGTAGCCGACATAGTCGCTTACGCGAAGTAGTTATCGCGTTATGGCCTCTCCGAAATGACGAGTTGAGCGACTCTTCGTCGTAAATTACAGAATATATTTAAATCCGGTAAGATATCAGAAACGTCTTGTGGTGGTAAATATGACTGACTGGCCTCGTAGTGCTTAGCTCTTTATTGGTCGCAGACCCTCGGTATAATTCATCCACATGATGCTACGGTGAGGCATACCAAAACACAACAACTGACAGAGCACGCGTATCACCAGAGTCCGTTGGTGTCATGGAAGGCGCTTCTTCCCCCCTTCCTTCCTTCCTCCCTCCCTCCCTCCCTTCCTCTCCCCTTTCTCTGGTGTCTACAGTGAGTAGCTACCGCTCTAAAATGACGTTGATAATATTATCAACCCAACAGTAGCTACAATATCAACTAGTGCCCGTGCATCTACACCTTTACCTTGTATGCAAGGTAATCTAGTGGCTTTCTTCTCGTATATTGTTGCAGATATTGGACGGATACTCTATTGCAAGTATCCCTCCTATAGATTGAAGCAATGATAAACGATTAGAAACGAAAGCGGGGAGGCAGTAGCAGAGTGAGCGCGCTTAGCAGCTTCGATTTGATAGATTATGGTGACTCTAGAGAGCTATTCGCAGCCTGACACGAATCTCTCATTGGTTTGTATTTACCTCGTGCTTTTCCAGAAGTCGCATCGGAAAGGTCTTCCTCAAAACGTAGATAGAGTTGTCAATGTAAGTGGGGTGCCATCGTCCATGTGACGCGAATTCGTTTCGCTAGGTTAAACAAGTCCCGACAAGATCCATTGGAATGCATGTCCTGTATTTTGGCACTTTGTAATCCGTTGTTGGTGCGAGATCGTGATATTTTTTATACTGGGGTTGTGAAGACCAAGCTACTTGCATTCAAACTGTTATTGTTTAGTCATTGATTGACAGTGAGTTTACGATTGTGGGTCTAAATAAAGTGTTGCTTCTTATGCCTTCCAGTTAGACGTCTCCACCTTCGGTAGCCACACTTCCATTGACCTGGCTTTGGCTGAATTGCTTGGAATTCGTCGGTCTCCTAGGTGGCAATGCCTTGCCAGATTTCTTCTGCTTCTGTAGAAGGGCCGATATTCTTGAGCGTATTTCGTTTTCGCCTGGCAAATTGTAGCGTCGAGGATACGCTTTCGTAAGAAATTCTCGCATTCTGGCCGGTCCCATCTTGGTACTGGCATCAGCCACCCCGCGATTGAAGAGCTTCTCCACTTCTTCACTGTACAGAGCAATATATTTTGCACCGTACATGTACCCTTTCTTCTGCCGGCGAGCCCATCCTGGCGCTAATTGTTTGTGCTCTCGAGTCATTTTGACGCACTTCTTCGCCGCTGCGATTACCTTTCTGCCCAGACCGGTTGACTCAATTATATCACTAAAGTCCCCCCCTGTTTGCATGTCCATAAGACCCCGCTTTGCATAAGCTTCGACGTCTTTTTCAGAAAAGTCACGGCCGTGTGGGTCATTACCAAGTGTGGGGCGCTCACATCTCATATCGCTCGTCCGCATCCGTAGTTGACCAAACTGAGTAATTTGGATTCCTGATAAAGCACCAATAGAACCACCAGGAAGCGCCACAACTGTTGACGTTTCACTTGTGGCTTCTGCGTCATCCCCAATTGGCTCAAACTGCTCACATTCATCTTCACTGTCACTACTAAAATTACCTAATTCGATGTCACTGTCCAAAGTGTCATCACGAAGATCCAATTTCTGGCGATTACGGTCATGAGTCGTATTGCAGTCGCACCGACCAAGTGTCGGACACACACACACTATGCATCCATCTCCAACACCAGAATATTCAAATATCGTGAGTTTGAACGATGGCCACGTTTTGACGTCAAAACGCTCTTTCCATAGTGAAGGGAGCATAAAAGGCGGGTGGTCGTAAACGACCTCATTGAAACGAGTAAAAAGTCGGCCTAACGACTTCGCCAACGGCTCCACCGCTTCGTAAACAAACTTCATCTTGGCGCGATTGTATTCCACTAACTCCACTATACAATTCGGAAGACCGCCATCAGACGTTAAAGCTGTTACCACTTCCTGCGGGGTTGTAGCGTCGTGGCCTTGACAAACCCAAGCTTTCACTTTACGCGTTGCAGTTGCAAAATGGGCATCTAGGACGCACATCCCATCTTGGGTCTCAGAGTGGATGAACCGAACGACCTCGATATTGTTCAAAGCGCCAACGAGAGGAAGCATGAGCGCTAGATACGTGTTTTGATAACACGAAGCATTATCGGACTGAAACGTCACGCGCTTGATAAATGGGAACGCTCGGTGAACCGACAATAATATCCCCTCAACTAATGCGACCACAGATTCTTTAACCTGTTTGTTATCCCCGTTTGAAATTTGATCGACGTACACTTTATTTTCGCGAGCAGAACCACTGGCAGCATCATACGTCCAGTAACGAAGTAGGGCTCCATGCCACGGCATTCCTCGTTTCCCATAGTGATCAACAGTCTTTTCGCGGAAATAGATTGGCTCAAGTTTCATTTTGAAATCAATGACAATGATCGCATCACTACTGCCCCTTTCATCCATACACTTGGTTTTTATAAGTTCAGCAGTTTCCTGAATCGCCCGCTGCTGGTTTGTGACCCGTACTCTGTGACCCAAGTAGAGCTCCATTTTTTCGTAAGCATCGTCCGCAACTTCAAGTGTCGTTGGATCGGGATTTGTTGCCTCCAACTGCTGCCGGAGGTCATGTCCATGGCGATACACTGCTGGCAACTCACTGCACGTGATAACGTTTTAGTAGCGCCGCTTGATGCGTTGAGCCCATTTGCCGCCTCTGAGATGGTTCTTGCCTATTAATTGTCAATAATTGGTATAATACTGTATTGTATTGGAATCGTTGATCTCCAATAATAAAAATTAGTATTGCAAAACCCAATTATTTATTGGATCGCAATTATTATTTCGGACCTCTGGTTTCCCACTACCGAATTTGTTTTGTAGAGGGATACACCCACGTATGGGATACAGGATAGTATTAGCTAATCACAATTGTGTCTTCAGATTGACAGGGCTTGACTTGTTGAGGGATACACCAGTTTTAGCCCAGTAATTTTTGCACTCTCGGCCGCTCAGCGCGCGATCATTTCTGCAACGGCGCGGGCGCCACCAAGTCACCCTCGCCTGTCTGGAGGTCAAGGCAGCTGGAAAACGACGCGGGCCCTACCATTTTACACTGCTGCAATGAAGAAGGCTATGGTCGAGCACCTGAGACTACACTGCAATGTTTGTTTCGCTGAAGATACGTTCTTTCCGGGTCTACCTACAGAAAAGTATCAAGGGGGAAGAGTGGTGGTGGGGGTGCTTCTGTCAGCGGCAGGAACAAACGCAAAGCTTGCTCTACTGAACTTCGATCTCAAGTTGGGGTGGTGGCGGCGAACAAGCTAATAAGTTGGGCTGCTCAGTTTAGTAATTTTGATAAATACATCTGGGCGTCTGGTGCCGATTCGTTTTTTGAGCAAAATCGGGCGTCTGGTATTTTAGCTCCGGTAGGGTGTATCCCTCTACAAAACAAATTCGGTACTTTGATTTTTATGTGGTCCAGTTATTGGTCTCATTCGAATAGTTCGTATTCACCCGCCTGGTGAGTATGAACGGCGAGTTCATCTTCAGTAAGTAATTCCAGTCGGTCAAAATTGAAGCGCATTTCCGAGCCTGATCGAAGGGTTCGAGTTAGCTTACTTCTGCTGATGGTAACAGACTAAGCGATGCATTCAGTCAGCAGACAGGTCAAGGTTGTGGCTCGTTGGCAACAAACTCAACCAACTTGAACCTAACAACGAACGGGTGGTTCCAATCACCGCCGGCTACCTCGCGTCTCTCAAGCCTCGTAAGCCTCGTAGTGCCATATAGCCGAGGGCTGTGGTGAACACTGTACACCTCGTGAACCACACACAACCAATCGTTGAATTGATGAAGAGCTTGAAGACCACATCAACTTGCCATCTATTGGCCAAAACGGTGTTTCAGAGCCCTACGATGTTGCGCCGTGTAGCAGAAGTTCACCGATACCTCGTCATCAGCGACTCAAAGCGCCCCCGATACGACTTGTTGGTCTTCGCATGCAGTTTGTCCGAGTCGGTATTATGAACGCCATCCACAGAGAGTAAGACGTCGCACACCACGCTCAGTCGCAGTCGTTCAACCGTCGCGGCAGCGTCCTCCTCAGTAATTGCCCATCTCCAACGCGTCCACCCGCAACTCATTGGGCGTCTTGGTCTTCTGCAGCCCCGCCATTCTGTCTGCGATCACCCTCCGCACAATCTCCTTCTTCTTGAGCTTCTCCAGCGTCGTCCGCCTCATGCTCACGCCAGTCAAGTGCACACCCGTGACCTCCAGCGTGGAGCCCGCGATTTGGTCAGTATGATGTTAACGTTTGTAGTGAAGTGTTACCTGTTTAACACCGGCAAGGCCGACACTAGCTGCTGCATGATCCTGGCTGGCCGCATTCCTCTCCGAGTACTAAATCGTGCGGTCGTAAAGTTCTCCTGGTTGTAAGTAAGCATTGTCGGGGGGAGGGCATAGGGGGCTGAAGCAGTCAAATTCACGTGTGTTCAGCTTATATATCGCGATAGATCAGGCACACAACCATTATGAGCTTTCTAAAAGGCTTTCCCGGAAAGCCTTTCCGAAAACCTTCATGCACCCATACTAGAGCTTCAAAACCTTGCTTTAAAAAATGGGATACACAACTTTCAGAGCTTTCCTGGCTGGGGGCATGATATTGTGGCAGATTTTTTATTGTTGGAGAAATGGAGCACTCCGTGTTTAAGCCTACCCAGTAGCATGCTCACTCTTTAGGTCTTCCTTGCAAAAGAAGAGAAGTTGTATGAAGATCCGAGCCGGAAAGTCGCTGCGAAGGACTTACTTCTTGATGACAGAGTTGATCCATTCAAGACCGGCCGACACGCGAGCGTACACACTAGCGACGTCCTTGTGACCGCAAGGCATGCCCCAGCTCGCCAAACCGATGAGGATGTCGTCAGCGTCGCCACTGCCGTTTTCCTTGATCAGCGGGCCACCAGTGTCGCCAGCGCACTTGTCCTTGCCTTCCTCGCCACCAGCGCACACTTCCGACGGGCCCACGGTGTACGTGCAGTTGCTGGTGACGACCCTCAACTCGACGCTCTGCAGCTCGTTGGCGCGCGCGCCGTTCGGGTAGCTGGTGTCACCCCAGCCCATCAACTTGGATGACATGCTCGGAGCGATGTCCGAGCCATCCGCCGCAGGGAGCTTGACCGGGGAGAACTTGCTGGGCTTCTCGAGCGTCAACACGGCAAAGTTGTACGCAAAGTTGTTCGGATTGTACAGGGTGTGGTTCTGGGCCGACACGACTTTGAGCCGCTCGCCGTCCTTCGCGCCGTTGAGGTAGTGCGTACCCACTGCAGCCCACTCGGCAGGTCCCGATCCTAGGCTGGCGGTGCATGTTGCGGTAGTGAGCACGTGGGTGGGACTGATAAGAGCACCGCCGCAGAACGTGTCGCCCTCAGCGGTTGTCCGGAGGCCGACCGTGTACGTCTTCGCGCCGACTGGAACGGTGCCTCCGCCCATGACGAGGGAGCGCTGCACGTGTTCAGCTTCGACTCCGGCGGTGCCAAGCGCGACGAGCGCAGAGGTGAGGGCGGGGAAAACCTTCATGCTCAGCGGTGGTGGTCCAAGTGTATAGTTTGCAGCACGCGGTTAATTGGAGAATGGCTATCACATCAATTCGGTGGGCCCATGAGGGCGTGCTTGCTGCTGCCAGACCTGAGACCCACTATTATCACATGGCATCAACAAACTAGGCATTTGTTACATAAGCAGACCAAAGTACCGAAACCATTCTAATTGCTGACTTAGTTCGTTGTTCGGTTCACCAGCACTGCCACGCCCCAACAAACTCGGCAACCGCACGGTATATGGGCTGTAAATAATTTTTTAAGTTCGTGCCTTTGCAGAGGCAGTTGGGGTTGCCCCAGCACCATTGCTGAGGTATCTACACATTTTACTACATGTATTATTAATACCCGTAGTGCATGTTTCTGGTTCCCAGCCCCAGCCCCTACACTACATGAATACTGTACCTTTACTTGGTTAACTCGCCCCTTTATAGGCCCTTTTCGTCAAAAGGGGCACGATGTGCACGATCATCGTCGTGCCACGATATGCAAAATGGCATGACTGAGAGTAAACCACCATTACTACGCGTGCTGAATAGATTTTTGATTTGATAGCACATGTACAAGAATGTCACATAGACGTATCCTTCGTGCGACGAAGTTCGTTCATCGACGGCACCGAATACCGGTACATGTACGCTACGTCCAACTACAGTAGAACTGTACAGGTATCGTCTTTCAGAGCTAGTCGATTAGTTCACAGCAAATAGCATTTACTGGGTAAGTTGAGGACAAATAATCGGTATCGTTTTCTCTTCTTCGTACTGCGAAGTTCGTAGTATAACATAAAATATTGTACATGTATATGCATGCGGCTCCACGACGTCGACAGTCGAATGCCTTGGGAAAAGTCAAACTCAATTGTACAACAGCGCTAATCCATAGGGAGGAGTTCTAGTTGATTACTTAGTAAGTAATCAACTTGAACTCCTCAGGAGTAATCTGTAATACGTGTAAGTATTACTTATTACATGTATTACGGATTACTCCTGGGCCAGGAGTCCTTGTAAAAAATGTATTACAGTAATAAATGTGCGACGTATTTTAAAAAATATAATGGCCGGTGTAGGTACCTTGTATACCGGATGTTGCCTTTTGAAGCGGCATGACCCCGACCAAGAAAGCGCTTGCCGCTAAGTTTGTTATCGAGCACAGTAACGCAGATAATGGACTGCAGTCTCGGGAGAGTGCTATTATTATCCTGGCCACCCAACCTTGGACGGAAAATCAATTTTTGATTTGATGATTTTTGATCGACCTTAACTTAGCAACCACTTGGCCGATGACGCTGCGAATGCCCTCAATCGAAAGATAAGCGTGTCTTTATTCGCGTAGCACTGGGTTCTTGTCCATAACTCGACAGGTATGTTCTTAATTTGATCCGTAATTTATTATTGCTGCGACGGAATCCGTCCAAAGTCGTGGCTTAAAAATTGAAACCTTCATAATTTCTTTTTGACCCCGTTTGGAGTGCTCAACCTTTAAGAGCATACTGAGGATGCTCTAACCTTCATGTAGAGGGTAGCTACAGCCGAAACGAAGGTCTAGGAGATAAGATAGAGCTGTCGGCGTGGCGCCACCAGTGTTCCAGGCACGGTTGCTGTTACATACCGGTATCGACAGTAACATTGGACTAGTCGCAGTCGTCGGATATAAGTTGTGACAGGTTTTGTTAGGTAGTGTGTTCACTTGGTATGACATGATGGCTATCCTGAATATAAGATGTGCGAGTTTTCTAACACCAAAGCTGTCAAATTATAACAATTAGGATAAATGACGGGATGGTGGTTTTTTATCGTGATTATGAGCTTATCCCCGTATGAAAATCGATGGGGATTTGTGATAGTGACCCACCCCAGACTTTTTCTGAAAAATTGAATTTTATTCCGATTTTTTCTTATAAATTTTAAATGTTTCATATCACAATATTAAAGTTTGTACAACAACTTACCATTATCAGTGATTGTTGTTGAATTTATTGTGTAAGTAGACTTTTTAACGCAATTCGCAGTTCGAAGAACTGTCGATTGGGGAAGGTTTTTGGATGACATCAAACGACATTCACGCTGCATTCGTCCCTTCACCCCCGTGCGGATGACATCAAACAACATTCACACAACATCATACAGCAATCGGTCTGAATGACACTTACAGGTTTTGATGGATGCCTCTTCTTTTTTTCCTTCTACTGAGATTGATATCAGATGCCATCAGAGGATGTGGGGCTCCATCAACTACTACGACGAACAACGTATTGTGTATTAGCGGACTACGACGACAAACAACGTATTGTGTACTAGCAAGTATTGTATTCTTTCGATCAATACGAGGCATCGGTGCTAATGATGCTAACCTTGGACACAATGGGATGTTCTCGTCGGAGTTGATGGGTCCCCTCTCTGGGAAGAAGAGTGTCAAGCCGGCAATAGCCGACGAGATGGAGGCCATGTTCACGCCGGGGGCCTACCAGACATGGCTCTTACCGAAGCTGTGGACCAACAAAGGCACTCGCATTCGAGGATCCAAGATAAAGACATTCACGGGGGTCCATTTGACTGGAGTGAGCATGAAGCGGATTACGCTGGCGTCCTACAAGATCTCTGACCTACAACAGAGAGCGCTAGGGATGGATTTGGCGAAGTTGCAAAAGGTGGGGCCGCTGGAGAACTATAAGCCGGAGGAACTCATGAAGGAGTTCGACGGCGAGATCATGGCGGAATTCGTTGAAAAGGAGATGTCGGCAATTACCGCCGAGGACAAGGCGACGAAGGTTGAGCGCCTACGACTGAGCGTGGCGTTCAACTTCTTACTCTCCGTTGATGGTGACAGCTCGGAGGAGGCACGTGGAGGAAGCACGCATTCCAATGTGGTGCGCTTTGAGTCCCTGGTGGCCCACCCCGACGAAGTGGACTGGCGAATCCAAGAGTGGAAGTGATCTAAGTGGAGTGGACGTGAAAGAGAAGATAACATGGGCGAGAGCGATCCGGAAGATTTTTAAATGGGTCTTATGCAGAACAGGTCTTGGATTTGATCAGAGCGTACTTTTTCTTTGAACTTGTGATTGGATCACATTCGCCATGTTTTGACAACAAACGCCTAACTTTAGCAGAATACGAAAGCCCTCAAGCCTCAGCGCAGTGGCTGCATGACGCCGGCAACTATCATCAAGTTGCCAGCGGCTCGCTTAACGGGGTCTTCCAGCCCTAACGGTCCAACCCGCTATGGACTGAGCCTCCTCTCCACCCATTCCAGCAACCACAGCGAGCTGCTGGACGTGGAGCTAGGAGATCCAGGTGCAACAGCAGCAGGCCGCGGCGCGCCGGCGGAAGGTGCGCGTGGCGTTCTCCAGCTCGTCGCTGACCAAGTCGCCGCTGGCACAAGACGGCTTCTGCGCTCCAAGGAGAAGGTGGGCGTGGGCGCGCCTGCCGTGTGAAGTGCGGCACGCATCTCGTGATCGAAGGCCGCGCGCGGCGGAGCCCGTCTCGATGGTGTCAACGTCGCCCGAGCTCCTGGTTCCCGCCAGTGCCGTGAGGGTGTCCATGCTGTAGCAGGAGAATCCCAGGTCGGTGGAGCTCAGCTTGGGTACCGCAGCGCTTAGGCCCTCCCGCTGCAGAAGACATCCGTTCGAGTTTTGTTGGGCGGGCGACGATTTCGTCGTGTGCTAGGCCCGCATTCCCCTTCGACGGCCGGTCGGAGGTGGCCCACTGCTTCGCTGCTTACGAGTTCCTCGGACGGAGACATGGGGTCCAGTTAATACTTCAGCTTGAAGCTCGAATCCAGCGCCGCCGCGTCGCCCCGCTACGAGTCATAGCCTACGACGTCATCTACGGCGACGTTAGACGCGGACAAGAAGAATGCAAAACGAGGACACCAAGCCCGAGGATAGGGACAGCGATTCAGTGGTGGGGAAGATGCAGTTCGCGGCACTAACACTGAGATGAGTTCATCGGGGCGGGGGCAAAGAGAGCAATATTGTGGTCAAGATCAAGTCTCACCGCACCCCCAAGCTCTTCATCAAGGTCAGCACGTTCCAGGGACCCCCGTGCGGCACTCCGTGCACCGGTTACGTGAAGGAGAAGCGCAAGTCGGACACTTGACTGCGTGGTCACAGCTGAAGCCCTCGCCAAGCACTTCTCGTAGGTTGTCATATTCGCTACGGAGGGGATGAGCAGCAACTCGAGGTTCGTGCAGGCGGCATATTCACCCTGTAAAGCGATGCATCACACGAAGCATGCCAATCCACGTGGGGTTGGCCGCCATTCTGCTCGAAGGCGCTCGCAGCTACGACTAGACCGTGCTGCCTTACACAGTGGCGTAGAGGTCATTGCTACGTCCAATACATAGTTTGCATATCGAATCAAATACAATTGTCTCACTATACATGTATAAGAGAGACCAGTGTGTGAGCTTACCGCCTAATGCATCTTGCTGCGGCTACGGTACCAACTCGGAAGAGCAGCAGAATATTGCAAATAGAGGTGCAGGTATTAGGAAGTGACTACGGACGTATCGGGTCTTGCCACTGGATAATGTCTGCTCATTCAGAGAAGACCACCTTTCGTCTACAAGAAGCTTGGTTATTACTTGGCAGAGCAGAACGTTGAACGGAGCATATCCAGATAGAGAAGAATTGTCGTGTCATGTTCCACTCCTGTGGGTGTTTGGTTCAGGTCTACCGATTCGGTCTCATAATCAGCATGTTCAAATCCTAGACCTGATCTGCATAAGAACCAAAATAAAGGCAACCGGCGATCCCAGCATCACGGTTTTAAATTACTATAGCTCTCGTTGATGGGACTTGTCCATTGTGCTTCGTTGGGGGGGGGGGGGGGTCTCTCATTCGCTCCAGAACTAATGCTCATTCAGTATTCGAGATGCAGGTCTAGCGTGCCGAACGCTTCGAGTGAACATTGGGCCAGTCGTGGAGCGCTGACATGGGGAAAATACGATCGTGGGGCTTCAAGGATACATCGTGACGTGAACTTAGTGTGTGCGGTAGGACATGCAACTGTCTCGGCCTGGCGAACTGCAAAGGGTTATACGTAGCTCCTAAAGTTGGTAAAATGCTCGACGCTCGGTCATCTCAACAGCAACGATTCAGATCGCGGCTTCAACTCGCCATTCATTGATCAAAACTCATTTTAAGCTGTTGGACGTGACTGTGGTTGGACCATCTCCGATGTTGCGCCGAGGTGTAGCTCTTCACCGTCGCGCGGCGATCCCGGCGCTGCGATGCCAGCCCTTCTCCCAGCTCTCCCAGCTCTTGCAGCTACGAAGGGTTTCAAAAGTCGCCTGGACAGCCGCCGGGACGAGTACCGCCGCTGTCTGGACCGTGGCGTATTCGAGACCAAAGAGGTCTCGGCCGAGACGGTTGAACTCTTTGGCAAGGCCCAGCTACCTGCCGACACGGAGATCGACCTCGTGGACTTTATCGAAGGGGCGAAGGGTGCATGCGAGCGCGTCATGAGCGCCATATACTCGCAGGAAATGATGGACTACGTCGCAGAGAGGACGAGCGCTAGGCCGGCAATCGCTGACGAGATGGAGGCCGTCTTCATGCCGATGACCTTCCAGCGTGACTTCATGGACCTGGTGTGGGCAGCTGACCGAGCCGTGCAGAGCGTAGGCGCTCGGATCTCAGGCTCAAAGGTGAAGTTCACTTGAGTGACGTGGAATCGGGCCAGCTCATGCAGATCGATAACACGATCGATCAAACACGCGATGAACTGGCGGCACCGGAATTTGCCAAGTTGCAGAGGCACAAGCGATTGAAGCGCATGGGTGCGGACCAGAGGTCCGAAATAATAATTGCGATCCAATAAATAATTGCGTTTTGCAATACTATTTTTTATTATTGGAAATCAACGATTCCAATACAATACAGTATTGTGCGAATTATTGGCAATTAATATGAAAAAAGGTTGCACGGGCGCCAAACATAGCAAAGTACTCATAAAAGGTCTACATACGCAACGATTAAGGTGCAGTAAAAGCCATAATGGGCAATCAACATCTTTAGAAACCAATATGTACGCAAGTCAGAACATCAATGACGTCCAGATGTAGTGAATCCCGCCGAACTCATCACATCAGGGGACGGCAGCGGATGGCAATCCACTAGGGACTTGAGCTTTATGTTTTGATATAGTGTGTACGCCTTTTGAGGCAATTGTAGGAGAAAAAACGAAGTGGGTCCGCGAAGCAGCTGATCATATAAATGCTTAGTCTGTAACCTCATATCAGGTGCACACACTATGAAGTGTGTCTGTGTGAAGCTTGACTGGTCATGATGCGGTGAACCCATTACCTGTGGCTGGCGTGGGTCACCGCTGCGACATGCTATCGAGCCCTTAACTGCGGTGATACCAAGGTGAAACCCTGGAATCCACTACACCAGATTAACGATATATAGCAAGATCCAGATACGTATTACTACCGGTAGGTTGTTTAAGTTTGCCGCAAAAGGGTTAAGCATTCACCATGCAAAGTTTTCTAAAGCAACACCCCAAAAAGTGTTTCTAAACGACTCTGTAATCATATGACACACAGAGAGTGGCTTATTTCTTCTGTAGAAATGCCTCAAATTGAAGAGCAGTATATTTATATTGCGGCAATTTTTTATTATTTCTCCTTGCTGAATTGTATTTTTTATTACGGTCTGATCTCGTACTCAATTCAATATAAGGTCTTCTGCCAGTTTCGTGCCGTCCTTCGAACTTGCGGACTTGCTGTGGCATAACTTTTCATTGAATTGTCCATTCTGAAATCTGATTGCACCCACTAAATCTGCGCGATTGGGCTGAATTTATGTACTTCACGCTAGTCCGTGTAAATTTTGCAGAACTTCTTGTTATTGTTTTGAAAAGCTTGTTGATTTGGAGTGAGCTGCCAGTTTCCTGCCTCTTTTTGATAGCATTTTTGTATGCTATGCAAATCCTAGGAGGCTCATCACCGGAAATTGCATGTGACGCTGGAAAAATCTACCAATAGACTACGAGAGTTTAACAAGGAGAAGATGCTAATTGGCTAAAACAAGTAGGCACGGAGCTGGTTGTAGGCACGCAACTGGCACCTTACCTTAGTACTGTATTTTCGGACCTCTGGTGCGGACCAACTCCCTGAGTTCGTCGACCCGAAGTCATTGGAGCAACGCATTGAAAAGGCGATGGAGATGACCCCAGGAAGCTACGACGATGGTTGAGCGTCTACAACTGAGCGCTACGTTCAACGTTGCTCTCTCAGTGAAGTGCGTTGAGGATGAAGGCGAGCAGACTGTGGACGAAGGTGAGAGCACGTTTGTCCTGTGCTTTGAGTCGCTTGCGACGCGCCCCGACGACGTGGACTGGCGAATCCAGAAGATGGAGATGATACACCCAGAGTAGGCTCGATGCAAGGTACCACGTGGAAAAATGGCAATCTACAGCGGAGAGTTTCCCACTACTTTGATTTTTATGTGGTCCAGTTATTGGTCTCATTCGAATAGTTCGTATTCACCCGCCTGGTGAATATGAACGGCGAGTTCATCTTCAGTAAGTAATTCCAGTCGGTCAAAATTGAAGCGCATTTCCGAGCCTGATCGAAGGGTTCGAGTTAGCTTACTTCTGCTGATGGTAACAGACTAAGCGATGCATTCAGTCGGCAGACAGGTCAAGGTTGTGGCTCGTTGGCAACAAACTCAACCAACTTGAACCTAACAACGAACGGGTGGTTCCAATCACCGCCGGCTACCTCGCGTCTCTCAAGCCTCGTAAGCCTCGTAGTGCCATATAGCCGAGGGCTGTGGTGAACACTGTACACCTCGTGAACCACACACAACCAATCGTTGAATTGATGAAGAGCTTGAAGACCACATCAACTTGCCATCTATTGGCCAAAACGGTGTTTCAGAGCCCTACGATGTTGCGCCGTGTAGCAGAAGTTCACCGATACCTCGTCATCAGCGACTCAAAGCGCCCCCGATACGACTTGTTGGTCTTCGCATGCAGTTTGTCCGAGTCGGTATTATGAACGCCATCCACAGAGAGTAAGACGTCGCACACCACGCTCAGTCGCAGTCGTTCAACCGTCGCGGCAGCGTCCTCCTCAGTAATTGCCCATCTCCAACGCGTCCACCCGCAACTCATTGGACGTCTTGGTCTTCTGCAGCCCCGCCATTCTGTCTGCGATCACCCTCCGCACAATCTCCTTCTTCTTGAGCTTCTCCAGCGTCGTCCGCCTCATGCTCACGCCAGTCAAGTGCACACCCGTGACCTCCAGCGTGGAGCCCGCGATTTGGTCAGTATGATGTTAACGTTTGTAGTGAAGTGTTACCTGTTTAACACCGGCAAGGCCGACACTAGCTGCTGCATGATCCTGGCTGGCCGCATTCCTCTCCGAGTACTAAGTCGTGCGGTCGTAAAGTTCTCCTGGTTGTAAGTAAGCATTGTCGGGGGGAGGGCATAGGGGGCTGAAGCAGTCAAATTCACGTGTGTTCAGCTTATATATCGCGATAGATCAGGCACACAACCATTATGAGCTTTCTAAAAGGCTTTCCCGGAAAGCCTTTCCGAAAACCTTCATGCACCCATACTAGAGCTTCAAAACCTTGCTTTAAAAAATGGGATACACAACTTTCAGAGCTTTCCTGGCTGGGGGCATGATATTGTGGCAGATTTTTTATTGTTGGAGAAATGGAGCACTCCGTGTTTAAGCCTACCCAGTAGCATGCTCACTCTTTAGGTCTTCCTTGCAAAAGAAGAGAAGTTGTATGAAGATCCGAGCCGGAAAGTCGCTGCGAAGGACTTACTTCTTGATGACAGAGTTGATCCATTCAAGACCGGCCGACACGCGAGCGTACACACTAGCGACGTCCTTGTGACCGCAAGGCATGCCCCAGCTCGCCAAACCGATGAGGATGTCGTCAGCGTCGCCACTGCCGTTTTCCTTGATCAGCGGGCCACCAGTGTCGCCAGCGCACTTGTCCTTGCCTTCCTCGCCACCAGCGCACACTTCCGACGGGCCCACGGTGTACGTGCAGTTGCTGGTGACGACCCTCAACTCGACGCTCTGCAGCTCGTTGGCGCGCGCGCCGTTCGGGTAGCTGGTGTCACCCCAGCCCATCAACTTGGATGACATGCTCGGAGCGATGTCCGAGCCATCCGCCGCAGGGAGCTTGACCGGGGAGAACTTGCTGGGCTTCTCGAGCGTCAACACGGCAAAGTTGTACGCAAAGTTGTTCGGATTGTACAGGGTGTGGTTCTGGGCCGACACGACTTTGAGCCGCTCGCCGTCCTTCGCGCCGTTGAGGTAGTGCGTACCCACTGCAGCCCACTCGGCAGGTCCCGATCCTAGGCTGGCGGTGCATGTTGCGGTAGTGAGCACGTGGGTGGGACTGATAAGAGCACCGCCGCAGAACGTGTCGCCCTCAGCGGTTGTCCGGAGGCCGACCGTGTACGTCTTCGCGCCGACTGGAACGGTGCCTCCGCCCATGACGAGGGAGCGCTGCACGTGTTCAGCTTCGACTCCGGCGGTGCCAAGCGCGACGAGCGCAGAGGTGAGGGCGGGGAAAACCTTCATGCTCAGCGGTGGTGGTCCAAGTGTATAGTTTGCAGCACGCGGTTAATTGGAGAATGGCTATCACATCAATTCGATGGGCCCATGAGGGCGTGCTTGCTGCTGCCAGACCTGAGACCCACTATTATCACATGGCATCAACAAACTAGGCATTTGTTACATAAGCAGACCAAAGTACCGAAACCATTCTAATTGCTGACTTAGTTCGTTGTTCGGTTCACCAGCACTGCCACGCCCCAACAAACTCGGCAACCGCACGGTATATGGGCTGTAAATAATTTTTTAAGTTCGTGCCTTTGCAGAGGCAGTTGGGGTTGCCCCAGCACCATTGCTGAGGTATCTACACATTTTACTACATGTATTATTAATACCCGTAGTGCATGTTTCTGGTTCCCAGCCCCAGCCCCTACACTACATGAATACTGTACCTTTACTTGGTTAGCTCGCCCCTTTATAGGCCCTTTTCGTCAAAAGGGGCACGATGTGCACGATCATCGTCGTGCCACGATATGCAAAATGGCATGACTGAGAGTAAACCACCATTACTACGCGTGCTGAATAGATTTTTGATTTGATAGCACATGTACAAGAATGTCACATAGACGTATCCTTCGTGCGACGAAGTTCGTTCATCGACGGCACCGAATACCGGTACATGTACGCTACGTCCAACTACAGTAGAACTGTACAGGTATCGTCTTTCAGAGCTAGTCGATTAGTTCACAGCAAATAGCATTTACTGGGTAAGTTGAGGACAAATAATCGGTATCGTTTTCTCTTCTTCGTACTGCGAAGTTCGTAGTATAACATAAAATATTGTACATGTATATGCATGCGGCTCCACGACGTCGACAGTCGAATGCCTTGGGAAAAGTCAAACGCAATTGTACAACAGCGCTAATCCATAGGGAGGAGTTCTAGTTGATTACTTAGTAAGTAATCAACTTGAACTCCTCAGGAGTAATCTGTAATACATGTAAGTATTACATGTAAGTATTACTTATTACATGTATTACGGATTACTCCTGGGCCAGGAGTCCTTGTAAAAAAATGTATTACAGTAATAAATGTGCGACGTATTTTAAAAAATATAATGGCCGGTGTAGGTACCTTGTATACCGGATGTTGCCTTTTGAAGCGGCATGACCCCGACCAAGAAAGCGCTTGCCGCTAAGTTTGTTATCGAGCACAGTAACGCAGATAATGGACTGCAGTCTCGGGAGAGTGCTATTATTATCCTGGCCACCCAACCTTGGACAGAAAATCAATTTTTGATTTGATGATTTTTGATCGACCTTAACTTAGCAACCACTTGGCCGATGACGCTGCGAATGCCCTCAATCGAAAGATAAGCGTGTCTTTATTCGCGTAGCACTGGGTTCTTGTCCATAACTCGACAGGTATGTTCTTAATTTGATCCGTAATTTATTATTGCTGCGACGGAATCCGTCCAAAGTCGTGGCTTAAAAATTGAAACCTTCATAATTTCTTTTTGACCCCGTTTGGAGTGCTCAACCTTTAAGAGCATACTGAGGATGCTCTAACCTTCATGTAGAGGGTAGCTACAGCCGAAACGAAGGTCTAGGAGATAAGATAGAGCTGTCGGCGTGGCGCCACCAGTGTTCCAGGCACGGTTGCTGTTACATACCGGTATCGACAGTAACATTGGACTAGTCGCAGTCGTCGGATATAAGTTGTGACAGGTTTTGTTAGGTAGGGTGTTCACTTGGTATGACATGATGGCTATCCTGAATATAAGCTGTGCGAGTTTTCTAACACCAAAGCTGTCAAATTATAACAATTAGGATAAATGACGGGATGGTGGTTTTTTATCGTGATTATGAGCTTATCCCCGTATGAAAATCGATGGGGATTTGTGATAGTGACCCACCCCAGACTTTTTCTGAAAAATTGAATTTTATTCCGATTTTTTCTTATAAATTTTAAATGTTTCATATCACAATATTAAAGTTTGTACAACAACTTACCATTATCAGTGATTGTTGTTGAATTTATTGTGTAAGTAGACTTTTTAACGCAATTCGCAGTTCGAAGAACTGTCGATTGGGGAAGGTTTTTGGATGACATCAAACGACATTCACGCTGCATTCGTCCCTTCACCCCCGTGCGGATGACATCAAACAACATTCACACAACATCATACAGCAATCGGTCTGAATGACACTTACAGGTTTTGATGGATGCCTCTTCTTTTTTTCCTTCTACTGAGATTGATATCAGATGCCATCAGAGGATGTGGGGCTCCATCAACTACTACGACGAACAACGTATTGTGTATTAGCGGACTACGACGACAAACAACGTATTGTGTACTAGCAAGTATTGTATTCTTTCGATCAATACGAGGCATCGGTGCTAATGATGCTAACCTTGGACACAATGGGATGTTCTCGTCGGAGTTGATGGGTCCCCTCTCTGGGAAGAAGAGTGTCAAGCCGGCAAAATTGAAGCGCATTTCCGAGCCTGATCGAAGGGTTCGAGTTAGCTTACTTCTGCTGATGGTAACAGACTAAGCGATGCATTCAGTCGGCAGACAGGTCAAGGTTGTGGCTCGTTGGCAACAAACTCAACCAACTTGAACCTAACAACAAACGGGTGGTTCCAATCACCGCCGGCTACCTCGCGTCTCTCAAGCCTCGTAAGCCTCGTAGTGCCATATAGCCGAGGGCTGTGGTGAACACTGTACACCTCGTGAACCACACACAACCAATCGTTGAATTGATGAGGAGCTTGAAGACCACATCAACTTGCCATCTATTGGCCAAACGGTGTTTCAGAGCCCTACGATGTTGCGCCGTGTAGCAGAAGTTCACCGATACCTCGTCATCAGCGACTCAAAGCGCCCCCGATACGACTTGTTGGTCTTCGCATGCAGTTTGTCCGAGTCGGTATTATGAACGCCATCCACAGAGAGTAAGACGTCGCACACCACGCTCAGTCGCAGTCGTTCAACCGTCGCGGCAGCGTCCTCCTCAGTAATTGCCCATCTCCAACGCGTCCACCCGCAACTCATTGGGCGTCTTGGTCTTCTGCAGCCCCGCCATTCTGTCTGCGATCACCCTCCGCACAATCTCCTTCTTCTTGAGCTTCTCCAGCGTCGTCCGCCTCATGCTCACGCCAGTCAAGTGCACACCCGTGACCTCCAGCGTGGAGCCCGCGATTTGGTCAGTATGATGTTAACGTTTGTAGTGAAGTGTTACCTGTTTAACACCGGCAAGGCCGACACTAGCTGCTGCATGATCCTGGCTGGCCGCATTCCTCTCCGAGTACTAAATCGTGCGGTCGTAAAGTTCTCCTGGTTGTAAGTAAGCATTGTCGGGGGGAGGGCATAGGGGGCTGAAGCAGTCAAATTCACGTGTGTTCAGCTTATATATCGCGATAGATCAGGCACACAACCATTATGAGCTTTCTAAAAGGCTTTCCCGGAAAGCCTTTCCGAAAACCTTCATGCACCCATACTAGAGCTTCAAAACCTTGCTTTAAAAAATGGGATACACAACTTTCAGAGCTTTCCTGGCTGGGGGCATGATATTGTGGCAGATTTTTTATTGTTGGAGAAATGGAGCACTCCGTGTTTAAGCCTACCCAGTAGCATGCTCACTCTTTAGGTCTTCCTTGCAAAAGAAGAGAAGTTGTATGAAGATCCGAGCCGGAAAGTCGCTGCGAAGGACTTACTTCTTGATGACAGAGTTGATCCATTCAAGACCGGCCGACACGCGAGCGTACACACTAGCGACGTCCTTGTGACCGCAAGGCATGCCCCAGCTCGCCAAACCGATGAGGATGTCGTCAGCGTCGCCACTGCCGTTTTCCTTGATCAGCGGGCCACCAGTGTCGCCAGCGCACTTGTCCTTGCCTTCCTCGCCACCAGCGCACACTTCCGACGGGCCCACGGTGTACGTGCAGTTGCTGGTGACGACCCTCAACTCGACGCTCTGCAGCTCGTTGGCGCGCGCGCCGTTCGGGTAGCTGGTGTCACCCCAGCCCATCAACTTGGATGACATGCTCGGAGCGATGTCCGAGCCATCCGCCGCAGGGAGCTTGACCGGGGAGAACTTGCTGGGCTTCTCGAGCGTCAACACGGCAAAGTTGTACGCAAAGTTGTTCGGATTGTACAGGGTGTGGTTCTGGGCCGACACGACTTTGAGCCGCTCGCCGTCCTTCGCGCCGTTGAGGTAGTGCGTACCCACTGCAGCCCACTCGGCAGGTCCCGATCCTAGGCTGGCGGTGCATGTTGCGGTAGTGAGCACGTGGGTGGGACTGATAAGAGCACCGCCGCAGAACGTGTCGCCCTCAGCGGTTGTCCGGAGGCCGACCGTGTACGTCTTCGCGCCGACTGGAACGGTGCCTCCGCCCATGACGAGGGAGCGCTGCACGTGTTCAGCTTCGACTCCGGCGGTGCCAAGCGCGACGAGCGCAGAGGTGAGGGCGGGGAAAACCTTCATGCTCAGCGGTGGTGGTCCAAGTGTATAGTTTGCAGCACGCGGTTAATTGGAGAATGGCTATCACATCAATTCGGTGGGCCCATGAGGGCGTGCTTGCTGCTGCCAGACCTGAGACCCACTATTATCACATGGCATCAACAAACTAGGCATTTGTTACATAAGCAGACCAAAGTACCGAAACCATTCTAATTGCTGACTTAGTTCGTTGTTCGGTTCACCAGCACTGCCACGCCCCAACAAACTCGGCAACCGCACGGTATATGGGCTGTAAATAATTTTTTAAGTTCGTGCCTTTGCAGAGGCAGTTGGGGTTGCCCCAGCACCATTGCTGAGGTATCTACACATTTTACTACATGTATTATTAATACCCGTAGTGCATGTTTCTGGTTCCCAGCCCCAGCCCCTACACTACATGAATACTGTACCTTTACTTGGTTAGCTCGCCCCTTTATAGGCCCTTTTCGTCAAAAGGGGCACGATGTGCACGATCATCGTCGTGCCACGATATGCAAAATGGCATGACTGAGAGTAAACCACCATTACTACGCGTGCTGAATAGATTTTTGATTTGATAGCACATGTACAAGAATGTCACATAGACGTATCCTTCGTGCGACGAAGTTCGTTCATCGACGGCACCGAATACCGGTACATGTACGCTACGTCCAACTACAGTAGAACTGTACAGGTATCGTCTTTCAGAGCTAGTCGATTAGTTCACAGCAAATAGCATTTACTGGGTAAGTTGAGGACAAATAATCGGTATCGTTTTCTCTTCTTCGTACTGCGAAGTTCGTAGTATAACATAAAATATTGTACATGTATATGCATGCGGCTCCACGACGTCGACAGTCGAATGCCTTGGGAAAAGTCAAACGCAATTGTACAACAGCGCTAATCCATAGGGAGGAGTTCTAGTTGATTACTTAGTAAGTAATCAACTTGAACTCCTCAGGAGTAATCTGTAATACATGTAAGTATTACATGTAAGTATTACTTATTACATGTATTACGGATTACTCCTGGGCCAGGAGTCCTTGTAAAAAATGTATTACAGTAATAAATGTGCGACGTATTTTAAAAAATATAATGGCCGGTGTAGGTACCTTGTATACCGGATGTTGCCTTTTGAAGCGGCATGACCCCGACCAAGAAAGCGCTTGCCGCTAAGTTTGTTATCGAGCACAGTAACGCAGATAATGGACTGCAGTCTCGGGAGAGTGCTATTATTATCCTGGCCACCCAACCTTGGACGGAAAATCAATTTTTGATTTGATGATTTTTGATCGACCTTAACTTAGCAACCACTTGGCCGATGACGCTGCGAATGCCCTCAATCGAAAGATAAGCGTGTCTTTATTCGCGTAGCACTGGGTTCTTGTCCATAACTCGACAGGTATGTTCTTAATTTGATCCGTAATTTATTATTGCTGCGACGGAATCCGTCCAAAGTCGTGGCTTAAAAATTGAAACCTTCATAATTTCTTTTTGACCCCGTTTGGAGTGCTCAACCTTTAAGAGCATACTGAGGATGCTCTAACCTTCATGTAGAGGGTAGCTACAGCCGAAACGAAGGTCTAGGAGATAAGATAGAGCTGCCGGCGTGGCGCCACCAGTGTTCCAGGCACGGTTGCTGTTACATACCGGTATCGACAGTAACATTGGACTAGTCGCAGTCGTCGGATATAAGTTGTGACAGGTTTTGTTAGGTAGGGTGTTCACTTGGTATGACATGATGGCTATCCTGAATATAAGCTGTGCGAGTTTTCTAACACCAAAGCTGTCAAATTATAACAATTAGGATAAATGACGGGATGGTGGTTTTTTATCGTGATTATGAGCTTATCCCCGTATGAAAATCGATGGGGATTTGTGATAGTGACCCACCCCAGACTTTTTCTGAAAAATTGAATTTTATTCCGATTTTTTCTTATAAATTTTAAATGTTTCATATCACAATATTAAAGTTTGTACAACAACTTACCATTATCAGTGATTGTTGTTGAATTTATTGTGTAAGTAGACTTTTTAACGCAATTCGCAGTTCGAAGAACTGTCGATTGGGGAAGGTTTTTGGATGACATCAAACGACATTCACGCTGCATTCGTCCCTTCACCCCCGTGCGGATGACATCAAACAACATTCACACAACATCATACAGCAATCGGTCTGAATGACACTTACAGGTTTTGATGGATGCCTCTTCTTTTTTTCCTTCTACTGAGATTGATATCAGATGCCATCAGAGGATGTGGGGCTCCATCAACTACTACGACGAACAACGTATTGTGTATTAGCGGACTACGACGACAAACAACGTATTGTGTACTAGCAAGCATTGTATTCTTTCGATCAATATGAGGCATCGGTGCTAATGATGCTAACCTTGGACACAACTGGTGCCACATCACTGCATCGTATTATACTACTGTACATGCAGCTTCAAAGCACTCAACACAGTACTTACTCATTCCATTAGCGGTAAAATTATCGATTCGATCTGGATGAATTAGATAAAACATTTCACTAAAACATTGCAAAAACTACTTAAAGTCCTAGGTTGTGCGATCCAAGATAGGAAGTATAGCTCGATTATTTTCGTTCAACAATTTTTTTTAATCCGAACCCAAATCTATCCGCCGGCAATGCGGTGACGCCCTATACGGTGACGAACGAATTCATTCAGCGGAGACTCAAAAAGTGCTGCACCTGGTGGTACGTCTTCTCCGAAAAAAAAGGCTAAAGGTTAGCTGCACTAGCTTAGGCATTTATTTATGAAGACTTGGATGATTTAAGCTTGTCTTGTGTGAGACTACAATGCGACCCGCAGAGATCCACCGAACTGGTGGTGTAGAATGATCTACTACTTGATCCTGTTCTTGTCAAAACAAGTTCAAAGTACATTGTTACCGATATTATTTCAGATCATCCTAATGCTACACCGTTTCCCAATCAAGTTGCCAAGTTTCCCAGCCAGGCTGCAAAATGCCCCGTCCGTGGGATAGCTAATTCAAGGCTGTGTGGCGACACACAGTTTTTAATTTAAGGCTACAGAAAGTGGCGATTTGCAAGAAAGCGGCGCTTTTCCCAGACTTGCAAAAATCGCCCCATCGTCATCCCACCGTTTTGCAAAACTCACCAGATGCATGACCGCCCTACGATATTTCATGCAAAGGCGGAGGGATACAGGTACTTGCCCACAAGAAGTCGGCACCAAGTCCCCGAATCTAGTGAAAAGTGGCCCATACACCTTAACATAAATGTCCTATGGCATGGTAGACGTTTCCAGCGAATATACTCACCTCAACGGTTCATTTGGCCAACCACATATGAATACAGCATGCATGAAATATCGTAGGGCGGTCATGCATCTGGTGAGTTTTGCAAAACGGTGGGATGACGATGGGGCGATTTTTGCAAGTCTGGGAAAAGCGCCGCTTTCTTGCAAATCGCCACTTTCTGTAGCCTTAAATTAAAAACTGTGTGTCGCCACACAGCCTTGAATTAGCTATCCCACGGACGGGGCATTTTGCAGCCTGGCTGGGAAACTTGGCAACTTGATTGGGAAATGGTAGGGATGTGGCCAATATCGGGCCGATTTTGGAGGCGTCTAACTTTTTCGACTGTAACTTTTGATCTACGCTAAAGTAGTACACAGCTAGGGTATCGATGGAAAGCTAATGATACGGCGGGCTCCACTGTCATTTGCATCCGCTACCACATTTAACCGGAGTTCAGCCACCCCTTGAAAAGGGTTCCACGGTCCATGTGCATAAATCGTCGGTCGTCAACTCTTACCTTAAACTTCAACGATTAACGCCATCGTTTGTTTGCTGATACAAACGGGGCGATCTCCGGTTCGATAAAAAGTTGACCTCAGTTTAAGAACTTGTCATACCTTAGAACTGGGTAACATTTGAAGGGTCGTGTTTGGGCGCCGTCCAAGATGAGTTTGTGTGTTCTTAAAAAGAGGTAAAATTAGATCGAAATCGCCCGGTAGGCTATGATATTTCATTTGCCCTACCCCATTCTCAATTGTATACAGGGGTTCATTAATTGGAGTAAAAACTTTTTACTTTTTACTAAAAAGTACCAGTAAAAAGGGTAAGAAGTCTTTATGCATATTTCATTATAAGGGGGCTATGCCCCAATAAGCGATATTAACACTGAATTGCCAACACGGTAGATGACATTCAAGGGAGGGTGGAAGGGATGGAACTGGCCAAGTCCATCCAACGCACCACGTCAGCTGCTAAAGCCAGCGGCATGTATCGTACGATTCAAAGAATAAAAAGGAAAATAGAGGTTCTTGTCAGCAAATTCCTCGATTGCGAGCATGCTTCATTTATATAATTTCAAACGAAAAGTCAAATGGCTCGAGGTTGCGTTGCATAAAGACCACCCCTGCTCGTTCTCAACCGAAGCCTAGCAAGTTTTAGCGTCGTCTCAGTTCGTCCAAGTTCTCGATACGCCAGTCCACCTCGTCGGGTCGCGTCACCAGCGACTCAAAGCACATCAGATACGACGTGTTGGTTTTCGCATGCAGTTTGTCCGAGTCGGTATTATGAACGCCATCCACAGAGAGTAAGACGTCGCACACCACGCTCAGTCGCAGTCGTTCAACCATCGTGGCAGCGTCCTCCTCAGTAATTGTCCCCTCCTCCCCAGCCAGACGTTCTCTGATGGTCTCGTCGCCTAGCATCTCCAGCGCGTCCACCCGCAGCTCATTGTGCGTCTTGGTCTTCTGCAGCTCCGCCATTCGGCCCGCGATCACCCTCCGCACAATCTCCTTCTTCTTGAACTTGGCCAGCGTCATCCGCCTCATGCTCACGCCAGTCAAGTGCACGCCCGTGAACTCCAGCGTGGAGCCTGCGATCTCCATATCGATAGTATCGGTAGATTGGGCATAGTACCTCACTCTGGGCAAGAAGTGGCGCTGGTAGCACGCGGGCTCGAACATGGTCTCCATCGCCTGCACCACCGCAGGCTTGACGCTCTCCTTCCCAGTCACGTAGTCCCTCACCTCCGCCGAGAACGTCCCGTTGATGACGCGATCACACGCCACTTGAGCCCCCTTGAGGAACTCCACCGCGTCGATCTGCGTGTTGGTGGGGCGCTGCAGCAGGCAGAAGAGCGCGTAGTTCTTGAACGTGGAGCTCTCGGGATGGAACACGCCGCTGTCCACGTAGCGCTGGAAATCGTCGTGGCGTTCGTACACACGCTTGCCATAGTCCCATAAACTACTCGAGGGCTGGGACGACGAGAAGGGCTGGTGCCGCAGCCCAGAGCCAGACAAGCGGCGTCGGTGGTGAGCTACACGGCGCAACATCGTGTGCATGTCAAAGACTTTTTGGTCCTAAGTGAGCCAAAAAGGGTTTTAACCAATGAACGACAAGATAGAGTGCTTCAACGTTTAGAATCTAAACTTTCAGATGACTTCTACTACAAGCAACAAGTCCGTCTTGATTGCATCGGTACCTCCACTTGCTTCGCTGGCTTTACGTTCGTTCGACTAGAGGTATCTCCCGCGCATCTTGTCCAATCCGTCGGACTTTGCCATCTCGGCCACAAATGGAAGAACCAGGGCATCAAGCTCGGCCTTCACTTCCAGGGTGATCTTCTCCACCGCCCCCAGCGCCTTCAGGTTTTGCTCCAGTTGCGCGATTGAACTTGCTCCAATCATGACCGTCGACACGCTCTCATTGCTCACGCACCAAGCGAGAGCGATCTCCGCCAGCGAAATCCCAAGCTTTGAGACCACAGACTTGAGCTTCTCGGCCTTTGCAACACGCTCACCAAAGCCCTGCATGTACGCGCGATAGGTGAGTGTCCCATGCGCGTGTCTTCGGGCGTGCCAGCGCTGTACTTGCCCGTTAGCACGCCGTAAGCAAGGGGAGACCACGGCCGTGCTCGAAGGCAACTTTCATCATCTCGTACCAGGCTTTGGCTGTGTACTGTTCCTTGGCGTACATCCAGCTCCCGAGCGAGAGCTTGGACACCAGCAGCCCGGAGTTGCCGAGGAAGCGGTAGGTCATGCGAGGAGACTTGGCGTCGGAAGCCATAATAGATGAGGTTGGAGGGAAGGGAAGGAGAGGGGGGGGGGGAGGTTGGAGGCAATTTCCGGAATGAAAACTTGGGACTTGAGGATTCGTGCAAGGGGGGCGGGTTAAGTAATCGTTATCCACGAGAAGCACCATTTATCGTAAAAACCACGAGCTACAGGACCTCTGAGCACACAGGGGTTAAGTAATCGTGCCCCAAACGTATGATTGCTTCGCTCGATGGCTCTGGTGAACCAGCACCGCTCAAAAACTAAGTTTCACCTCTATAATATTGTCTATTAACATCAGTTTATACAGGTCCTCATCTCATTGGTCACAAAATCTTTCATACAAACTCGCAGTCAAAAATTAACACGATAATGGCTCGCTACGACGACCGCGACCGGAAGCGCCGACGTTCCCGCCCCCGTTCCCGCTCTCGCCCACGCTCTCCTCGTCGCCACCGCCATGCGTCACCACCTCCGCCTCCCTCTTCTCGCCACCGTCGTAAATCCCCGTCCAAATCCGACGTCTCCAGCACTCGGAAGGCTAATTCCTCGCCAGTTGCCTCTAAATCGTCGGCTCTCCCCGCTTTAGAGCATCGCGAGGAGCTTTTAGCAGCGTTGGAGTACAACCCAGTGGTGGTGTGCGTGGGTGAGACGGGGTCCGGCAAAACCACCCAAATTCCGCAATATTTGCACAACTCGGGGATTTACACCAGTGCTAAACGCGGTTACGATAGTGCTAACCAAGGGAATCGTGTTAACCGTGACACGGAGGCAACAAGGGCGCAATGTGTTGCCATTACCCAACCAAGACGAGTTGCCACCGTGTCCGTGGCTCAGCGAGTCGCAGAGGAGATGGGTACCCGCGTCGGCGGCGACGGACTTGTGGGCTACTCGATCCGCTTCGAGTCGCGCTGCAGCGAGAAGACGAAACTCAAGTTTCTAACCGACGGTGTTTTGGTGCGCGAGTGTCTAAACGACCCCCTGCTTACGCAATATAGCGTCGTGATGCTGGATGAAGCCCATGAACGCAGTATTCACACCGATTTACTCTTTGGATTATTGAAGCAAGTGCTTAAACGCCGTCCGGACTTTCGAGTGTTGATCACGTCGGCAACATTGGACGCCGACCGATTCGCGGATTTTTTCGGTGAGCGGTTAAGTGAAGATAAGGGCAACAAGAGCAACAGCAAGAAGAAGAAGGTAAAGGATAAGGTAAAGCCGTGTCCCGTGGTGAAAATCCCCGGACGTGTGTTCCCCGTGGATATTTTCCACTCCAAGCAGCGGCAGATCATGGGACACAGAGGCCCATTGTCTACTTACGTACGCGCAGCAGTGGAGACGACCATGCAGGTGCACAACAGCGAGGAACCGGGTCATATTCTGGTGTTTCTAACCGGTCAGAGGGAGATTGAAGACGCGTGCGCGCAGATCCGAGCGCTGCATCGAGAACAACAAGAAAAGCGAAAGGATGAGATGGAGTTGCGGGTTTTGCCGCTGTATGGAGCGCTACAGGGTCGACGCCAGCGTGAAATCTTCGATGCAGTGCCAATGGATCGGGTGCGCAAGGTGATTGTCGCCACGAACATCGCAGAGACTTCGCTCACTATCGACGGCGTTCGGTACGTGGTGGACTGTGGATTCACCAAGCAAAAAGTGTACAACCCCGTGCAGCAAATGGAGTCGCTGGTGGTTGTGCCCATCTCCAAGGTGTCGGCGCAGCAGCGTGCTGGTCGAGCAGGGCGGACAGCGCCTGGCAAGTGCTATCGGCTGTACAACAAGACGTCCTACGAGGAGATGGACCAGGAAACGGTGCCTGAAATCCAGCGTACCAACCTGGCCAACACCGTGCTCTACCTTAAACTCCTGGGCATCCAGGATGTGCTTGGCTTCCCGTACCTGGACCCACCGGACGAGGACTCATTGCTGGATGCGCTGAAGCAGCTTTACGTGCTAGGCGCGCTAGATGCTGCAACTGGAGAGGCGACTCCGCTCGGTAAGCTGATGGCTGCCTTCCCGCTAGAACCAAAGCTGTCACGCGCACTTGTGGAGTCGTTGCTGTTGGACTGTAGTCGTGAGATGACCCAAGTGGTGGCGATGCTTTCTGTTGAGAACGTTTTCGTTGAGACTCCATCTAAAAGTAAGAGGCGGTGGCGACGAGATGAAAGTGACGGTGAGGATGAGAAGGCCCCCGATTGGGAGGAAAGAATGCTCGCGCTGAAAGAAGACGGCCTGCTGCATGAAGATGGAGACCAGCTCACGTATCGCTTGATTTTGAAAGCCTTTGAGTGTGTTTCACGCAAAGCGCAAGGCCACCGTCGAGATCTCGAGCACTGGTGTGAAGACCGCCATCTTTGGTTGAGGGCTCTAACCATGGCTGGGTCTATCGTAAAGCAGCTTCGAGACATCATCGACTCACTTCCTCGCCGCGATCTCGATGCGGTCAAGGAGACTATAAGCGATAGCGACAGACAACGGGATGCCTCGCTCGATGAACGTCTTCGCCAAGCACTTTGCGCCGGTTTCTTCATGAACGCAGCGCGGCGGTGCACTCTGGAGACGGTGTATCGGCTCATGTACCGCGATGACGATGGCAAAAAGTCGGCGCAGCTCGTGCAGTTCCACCCGCTTTCTACCATGTCTTACGTGTCGCCGCCTGAGTTTTGCGTCTACCAGGAGCTTGTCGTTACCAGTAAGCCGTTCATGCGTGGGGCTTTGGCTGCTGAGCGTCGCTGGCTGGACCAGTACAGCAAAGATAAGCTGAACGTCTCGGTGGCGCAGCTTTACGCACTCTGCGGGCACAAACCGCCCGTCGAGGAAAAGAGCGAGGAGAAACCAGAAGCTCAGCAGCCAGTTGTAAATCGTGACGAGGCTAGTACGTCTGCACACACGTCGAAGCCAGCTCCAGTGACGGCTGATGCCGTCGCGGCAGCTCGGGCACGCTTCTGGGCTCGCAAGAAGCGATCATAGATGGAGTTGGCAGATTAAAAGTTTAGAAATACAAGCTGCACGTTGCAATTAGTTAAAGCTATTTGTTGGAGTTTGAAGTGCTCAAGTCCGAAAAAAAAGCTCTGCCCCGCTTCAGCTACCGTCGTCGCCGCTTTCATTGCCATCTTCATCGGTATCGTCCGTGTCACTGCTCTGAGTCTCCTGAGCTTCTTTGACGATATCTGTCGTCTTGTCAAAACTCGACGCCGCGTACGGTACCCCAGTCTGCACAATGCAGCTGAACAAAGTCTGGTGGTATATCTTCAGGCTGGCTGTCAGGTCTTGGATTTTGTCGCGCAACTGCTTCGAAGTCTCCTCGGCCACGTCTTTGAAGTCGTCGAACTCTTGCTGCGCGAAGACAAGCTGCTCTTCAGCATGTTCGAGTGTGTTGTCCAGGTCTTCCCGAGTCGCTTCCAGCCTGCGCACGCTCGTTTGAAGGTCGTCGTTGTCCTGCTCCAGACGCTGAAGCCGTTGGCGTAGCTGTGTTACTTCGTCGTTGCGAGTTGACCGCTGAATTCGCTCGGTCCTGACGCGCTGGAGCTCGTTCTCCAATCGACGCTCCAGGTTTTTGTTCTCATTTTCCAGCTCGTTGTTCAGGCGATTCAGGCGCGAAACTTCACTCTCCAGCTCTTGCTCCACTTCGCGACTACACAGCTCGAGCTCCGAGAATTGGGCTCGCGCTACGAGGAGCTCCTCGTCCTTGCGACGTAGTTCTCCCTCCATCCGACGTAACTCGACACGAAGTCGCTCCACGGTGTCGACCAGGTCTTCATCAAATGCAGCGTCCGTCTCCATCGTAATCGCCGGCGCGTCTTTCATTTCTAACGTTAGCAGGACTTGGTCCTCCGACAAACTTCCTCCAGAGCCAACCTCGACAACCGAGACAGTGGTGACAGCCGTCCTCTTCATCTCCTCCGACCGCGGAGACTGGATCGTCCCCGCGCAACTTCGCCACTGAACTCTGCTTCCAGATCGCTGTCACTGACGTCCGATCGCGTGGTGACCAGCTCCTTCAGGCCACGACTGCGTGTGTAAAGCTCTTGAGTCCAGTCCATTCGGCAGTCCACCCAAGCTGAAACCTGTACAAAACGAACTCCACCAAAACAATACACACGCACACACCTGAAGTGCCTCACCACCAACGCCAACGCCAACGCCGCTCGCTGATCAATCAATGAACACGCATCTTGAATTCCTAAGTATCTTACTCTGCACGGGTCGCAGCGGTAGGTAGGTCGTAATAGTAAGTAGTAAAGGGCTGGTCGCCTGCCCGCCCCTCGGCCTCTATTGGATCGCGCAGTAGGACTGCATGTCCGAGGCCTTCTTGACCTCGTCGAGCCCCTGTTGGGTCTGCTGCATGCTCTCGTGCACGTGGGTCTCGATGTCGTCGATGGCGCCCTGCTGGTCCTGCACGATGGCCGCGAGGTCGCGGAAGATCTCGTTGACCTGCGCCACGCTCTGGTGGATCTTGTTGATGTCCTGCTCGCGCTCCTCGATGAGCGCCTCGTTGTGCGCGATCTCGTTCTCGAGCTCGGCGAACTCGAAGACCTGCCCCTGGTGCTCGGCCACGATGCGGCCGTCCTGCTGCTGGTCCTTGAGCGCCTGCTGCTGCTCCTGCTCGCGCGCCGACACGCGCAGCACGGCGGCCTCGAGCTGCGTCGAGATGGCCTCGAAGTCCTTGCAGAGCTTGCGCTTGATGAGCGAGTTGGCCGCGTCCGCGGGCACGCGCGCGAGCGCCTTGGCGATCTCCTCCTGCAGCAGGCAGGCGAAGCGGATGCGGTCGTGCAGATCCTCGTCCACGGCGCCCGCGGCGGTGGACGCGCGCTTGATGGCCAGCACCTGGCGCTGGAACTGCTCCAGCTTGAGCGTCGCGCCCTCCACGGCCTGGCGGGCCTGCGCGGTCGGCAGCGACAGCGCCGCGCTGCTACTGCTGCCAGATACGCCAGTGGGCGGCGCTGAGCCGTTCGAGGCGAAGTCCGCGAAGCTCATGGAGGAGGTGGAGCTGGAGTGCCTGGAAGCGTCGCGCTTCTCTCGGTCAGTCGGTCGGCTCCTGGCTGATTTGTGAGTGCGGTTCCTGCTGCTATTAGGGGGTTCATATTCTTCAGGGGAGGGATTCGGGGACTGTAGAGGGGAGGGCGGGGTAGAGGAGGACACTGGAGGACCATTGAGGACAGACATGTTGAAGTTAAGGGGAATGTTGGTTCACTGTTATTGACCGCAGCAGCGCGGCGTGGAGGCTGAGCGTGGCCGCGGGCAGATGGAGCTGCAGGGCCGCGAACTGCTCGCGCGTCATGACGTGGACGGTGGACGCGGTGGTTGCCCTGGCGGAGGACGCGCGAGGCTCGCGCGCGAAGAAGGACACGGCGCCGAAGATGCAGCCGGAGGTGGTGGTGAAGGAGGAGGAGGAGGAGGCGACGTGGCCGCGAGCGACGACGTAGAAGCTGTCGGCGAGCTGCCCCGCGCTGTAGAATTCGTGGGCGGCGGGGACGTCGAGCTGCTGGAAGAATGCGTCCACTCTGTCGAGGACGTGCGGCGCGTCGGACTCGTCGATGAAGTGGCGCAGTAGCACGCTAGCCGGCTCGATAACGTGGCTGGCGCGCTCACCACCAGCATCTGCGCTAGCGTTACAGGTCAAGTGGTTCTCGCAGCAGAACTTGATGGCGTCCTCGGCACTGTCGTAGAAGCTCTCTTCGCCCGCGATGTCGTTCTTGAGCAGCAGCGTGCGGATGCTGGGGAGCGCACCGGCGAAGACGACGGCGATGCCTCGGTTCTTGCAGTACTTCTTGAGGATCAAGAAGGCGCCTCGCGCTGCCGTAGCGTCCATGCCGGAGACGCGGCCGAAGTCCATGACAACAAACTCGGTCGGCGAAGCGTGCGCGTTCAACGCTGGCGTACCGTCCAAACACTCGATGGAGACGCTGTGAGGCGCCGCGCGTGTCGGTAGGAAGCTCTGCCTGTCCGCAGCACCAGTAGCAACATCGGTAGTGCTCTTGCGGACGTAGACTCCCTTCTGGACACCCTCAAGGATCTGCACCACGGAGCCGAAGAAGAGATACCCGCTGAACTCGAAGTGGGCGATGGCGCCGCGCTGTCGGGTCCGCACCGTGTTCGATGCGAGCGCCTGGAGCTGCATGTCGGACGACGACGACGAAGAAGAAGAAGAAGATGAAGAGCCCACACAGGGATTCACGATGGGGACCTCCACGTAGCTCAGCACGAAGTTGACGACGGCCACGCCCACGCCGATGAGCATGCCCACGTCCAGAGACACGAGGTTGATGGCCAGGAACGAGAGCCACACCACGGCCCACTCGCGCACGCACATCTTGCGGTAGGCGAGCAGCAGCCACTCGAGCATGAGGTCGAGCGCGACGAAGAAGAGCGTGGCGGCCAGGAAGAAGCGCGGCACGTAGCTCATGACGGACACCGGCACGGCCACGATCGCGAGCTCCGCCAGGATGACGCAGACGCCGACCACGCGCGAGTCGGTCTTGGAGCGGCACGTGAAGATGGTCTGGCCGAAGATGTACGAGCCCGTGTAGCCGCCGAGCAGCCCGCTCACGACGTTGGACCAGCCCACGGTCTTGAGCTCGTGGTTGATATCGAGCTTGCTGCCCATGTCGATCTCGATGGCCACGACGTCGAGGCTGGACGAGATGGCGACGATGAAGACCATGCCGAGCCACGTGACGACCTGCTTGGGGACCTGCGCCCAGTGCACGAGGTCCAGGTCGAAGAGGCCGAGCAGCTCCGAGACGGACGCCGTCTTCTCCACGGGGTCGACCCAGCCGCTGTCGCGCGCCTGGTCGAGCGAGATGCTGCCGATTGCCAGCACGAGGAAGAAGAGGACGGGCATGACCATGATGGCCGTCGACAGCGCGAACGGGTTCTTGAAGTTCTGCGAGACCAGCAGCAGCGTCGCGCCGCCCAGGAAGCCCGGCACGCACAGCAGGACGTTGTGGGCGTCGTTCAGCACGTGCAGCATGGACGAGAAGTCGTTGACCACGAGCCCCGTGCTGAGCGCGAGGCCCGCGTAGAGGCAGAAGACGCCGATGAAGGCCAGGTAGCCCCCGATGACGGGCATGGGCAGGTACGAAGCAAGCGCGGCGAGCTTGAAGCGCCCCATGACGACGAGGCAGACGCCCAGCGAGGCCGTGGCGATGCCGATGGTGACGATGGTGGTGGCCACTTTGGCTTCCGGCGACACGTCGTCTCCGAGGTCCTTGCAGATGGAGGAGGCCATGGCGCTGAGGAAGATGAGGCCGGCGTCCTGCACCTGGCCGATGGCGAAGGGCAGCGAGCTGAGCAGCGTGAACATGAGCTGGTGGACGGCGCTGGAGAGGATGACGAGCTTGGAGAGCGCGGGCATGAAGGCGCCGAAGGTCGGGTGGCTGAAGATGATGACGGCGTAGCCGTACATGGTGGGGATGGCCCGGATGGAGTTCACCACGCCGTACAGCAGCGAGTTAAGCGTTTTGGTGAACTGTGGTGCTGTGTTTGATTCATCGTTCCTGGGCTTGAAGGTTGTCGAAATCTCGCTTGGACTGGGCAAGAATGGTTGCAAAGGGGATCGGACCTTCGACTCTAGACCGCTGTTTGTGGTGAACGCCATGGTCTCTAGTAGATAGCAAAAAGGAAAGTGCTCGTTGTTCGCTATTCAACCAGGATTTAACTTGCAGCCGTTGACAACCGCCGGTTGCAACGCCGGAAAATAGACAGATCATGGCGGCGTATGCGCTTCATGTCTGCTGAATCTCTTCCCACTTGCTCAAAACGAGCTCTCGCCTCCGGCTTGAAAGCGTCATCGACAGGACTTGAGAGCTCCGAAGGGCTGAGGGCTGAGCTGGTCTTCTGAACACGCGTTGATTATGCTGCAACCGAACAAGCGTCACTCACTACAGATCCCCTCGGGCGGCGTGTTGTTCAATAGATGGATACAGAAGAAAAAGATACCAACTTGGTCATATGGATTGAACGATCCAACACGCAGGAGGATTCCCCGATTTGAATCCCAACAGCGTGGCCGGCAACCAACCAACATCGCAATGTTCACGTGGCTTCATGAACGGATAGTGGCTGCTAGCACCGGGCCAGCCTGTATTCTTTTTTATGAGTAAGAGATCTTGAGATGTGCTTAAAGCTACAGCTGGTGATTTGACGTTCAACACTCCAAAATCGGTGAAGGAACTCCTTCATTTGCGAAAAGGACGAGAAGGAGGCAAGCGGACGTCGGCAGGTGCGAGGCCGTCGAAATGCAAGCCCCTGCTGCTAGGAGAGGGTGTGCGTGTGTGCTAAGATCATGGTATCATTTGCGTGTTAGCTGGGGGGGGAGTTGTGCGCACAGGGCCAACACAAGCACGCGGTATTTGCGGAGGGGGCCCTGCACCGAGCTTTCCAGCGCCTCGTGCAGTACTCGGCTCGCTAGACTGCTTGGCGCGGGGGCGTCCAGCCAAGCGCAGCCCGGCAGGCAACATGTTGTGGTAACAAGTAGTTGGCACTAAACATTAAAGTAGATCCAGCGTGTGTTGCTTAGCGCCTCGAAGCACTTTTGTCAGTACTGTAGCTACTTCAGACTACACGCAATGGTACAGTAACATACAGAATACAGCATTTAGTGCAGCTCAGCCGCTTGCTCTCGAACCGAAGTGATATGTAGTGTTACTGTGAGGACACTTAGACCCAAGGACTTGGCGATCAAGTCCTCCAACTCCGTGGCCAAATTGACCAGACTTGGCCACTTGGCCCATGCTCGTGCTGGTGCTGGTGCTCGCTCGGTTGGTTGGTTGCTGGCAGCAACTTGCTGCCAACTTGGTTGGAACGTCCAACCAACATACGGAAATGTTCTCGACAAAAAACAGAGTGTCAGCCTATTCTTTTACCGTGCGTGCACCGGTGCACCACGCTGCACCGACTGGAGCTGACCCGGTGCAAGCATCCTCTGTCTCATGAACGAACCACTATCGTTGCCACAACAAAAGGGCAGATTGTCTTGCCGACCTACGGATAGATGGAACGACGATGCCTGGCTTCATGATGAATGACAGCGTTGCGTCAATTTACATTGAAAAATTGATTGAGATTTGCCGTCACGCTACAATTTTAATTGTACAATGTAGGCATTGAATTGTACTAGCCGAGCGCCGCCGCTACGCGGCGAGGAACTTTTGGTTGGTTAGCGCTTCGCTCGCTATGCTCGCTCCGCTATTGAAACAGGCTGCCTACGCTTCGCTACGGCAGCAGTGGACCCGTTCCGCTCGCCTCGTCGGCTCGCTGCACTACTCTCAATGTTTAGTTACTACTACAGAGATTGGGCGGGCCCTGCGGTCCCGCAATATCGTATGAGGGGGTCGCCTTCGACGACGGGGTGTGGTCTTTTGTGCTGTTGAATGCAAAAGCGATAGTGTATTGAATGCAGCTTCGCGAAGCTCCTGCCGGTTGGTTTCTAGAACGACTGCTAGCACGGCGACTCCTGGCAAGGATCGCCATGCGTCCGTTGTAGATCCTGCGTCCGTTGTGGATTCAAGTCTGAAACTACTCCACACAGCCCCCAAAGACTTGATTATGCTCTGTTGCCGTCTTGCAACGTCTTGCGGTATTTCTTGAGCTTGGTGTCCGAGCAAGTGTCGACGTACCGATCGACGATTTCTGGTACTGCATTGAAGATACCACCGAACTCTTCCTCCGTGTCCTCCAGTCCTTGCCAGCTCACGAGCAACTGCCATTCCTTTGCCTGGCGGTTGTACCGCCCATCTCGTACTGCTCGGACGCCCAGCTTTATCCCTTGGAGAGCGACATGGTGCTTGAGCTCTTCGGTGACATCGAGCGTTCCGTCCGCGTAGTGCTTTAGTCTGATGGCATGAACGTCGAACTGCTCACCAGTTAGCAGGTGCTCTATCATGTAGCTGGTAGGGAGCTCTTGGACAATCCGGAACGGTCCGCCCCACCGGACCATCAGCTTCTTCCCCGACATCCGTGGGTCTGCTCTCGACCACAACACAAAGTCGCCGACTGAAAATGCACATTCCCGGCCCTTCTTCGCTGCTTGTTGTCGTAGTCGGCGCTGCTCCTTCGCGTCAACTACTTCTGCATGGAGTTCGCGTAGACTGTTGCGCAGTGAGTCTAGCTGATCCTCGTATTGATGTAGGTCCCCTTGCGCTACTTCATGCGCTGTCGAACCCGCTCTTGGCTTCAGGACTACGCCCACGATGGGCTCACGGTCCAGCCCGGTGAAAACTTGCAACGGGGACTTCCCCATTAAGGAACGGACTGGTGTCTGGTTCAAGTTGGATTGCACGACCGGTAGTAAATATTCCCAGTTTCGTGAGTCGAGTTGAAATTCGAGCAGGAGTACACGAACGACCTGAAGTATATCCCGATTCAAGCGCTCCACTGTGCCGTTAAGCCAGGGCGAATAAACAGGAACAAATCGCTGCTCAGCCCCTAGCCTGCTCTTGAGATCGCCCATGAGAGTGTTGCGGAAGTGCGATCCGTTATCCGACATCCACGTCTCTGGCAATCCGAATCGTTTGTACCAGTCGAGTACTGCCGTGGCGGCTACTAGCCCGTCGTCACTCTGACATGCCACGAGCTCACAGTAATGGGACAGATCATCCTTTAGGACAAGCAAGTACTGTGACTCGCCGTAGCTGTCCCCCATGGACAGGAAGTCCATATGCAGCAATTCGTTCCGCCGAGTCGCCGTGTGTGTGCTATTCCACGGACGCTGAATTAGCTTCCCGCCCTTGACATGCTTGCACAACAAACAGTCAGCCACAAATCGTTCGACACGGTTCCGGAGGTCTGCTATCACGAACTCATCGCTGAGTAATTGTAGCATAGCGTCCGCTCCGCGGTGTGCTCGTACGCCACAGTGAGCAATAATCATCACACGCGTAACGAGACCCTCATCACTGGATGGCAGCCATATTTTACCGCCTGCAGTCCAAATACCATTCCCGTCCTGCTCAAATCCTGGACCTGGATTATCTGCGGCGGTCTGCGACTTCTTGATCGACTCCAATGTTGGCCACTCGAACTGCTCGTCCTGCAGTGGTCGCAGCCTCGAAAGTGTCGTCCCATTACCCACCCGTGCTGCCTTCACCTGAACGATTCCTCGCTGTGGTGGCTGTCCCTGCGGTGTCCACCGCGATACTATATCCGCCCACAGGTTCCGTTCGCCGTCGATATGCTCAATCGTGTATCGCAAACACGAAATGCGCAGCGCCCACCGGAGTAACTTGCCCCGGGTGTGCTTCTTGACGTCTTCTGAAGGCGAGAAAATCTGAATCAAATTAGAATGGTCACAGAAAGCTTTGAACCCTCCTTCTCTCTCCAGGATGTAATCCAATGAGATACACGCTCGAACCACGGGGTAGGCTTCCTTCTCGACGACTGACCAGTGCACTTGTGCTCCTCTAAAGACACCACCTTGGCAAATCAAAAGTTCATGGGCTTGTTCTTCAACTGGAACTCCATCTCTCCAATCTCGAACCTGGGTCAGGATAATTGACCACCCGTAGTCACTGGCGTCAGTCAGCAGACAAATTGTTGCCTTATCTTCGGGAAAATAGAGTTTGGCCGAGTTTGCAATACTCTGGAGCGCTTGCGAGTATGCACCTCGTTCATCATCAGACCAAGTGAGGGCTACTGCTCTTGCTGAGTGCTTGTTTCTGCTGCGGTTCACCAGCGCTCCATTGAGCTTCGACTGCATCGGCTCGAAGACTCGTGCAAAGTCAATCACGCTGTCTCGAATCCAGTTGCACGCACAGAGCCGACAGTCGCTCCGGGTCCTGCCGGATGCCTTGGCCATCGATGATCCGGCCGCACCATGACACCTCAAACGCCATCAGCACACTCTTCTTCGCGTTCAATTTCAGGCGATGCTTGGCCGTCAACTCGTAGAACAGTCTCAGGTTCGCCAGAAACTCTTCCTCCGTCCGGCCGTAGACAATAATGTCATCAATACAGATGAGAGCTCCTTTGTACAGCAGTGGCTTATATACTGTCTGCATCTGATTCTGGAAATGTAAGGCGGAATCTGTCGCTCCTTGCGGGACACGTAGTGGCGTGTAGACACCATCATGTGTCATAAAGCTGAACATCTCCTGGCACTCCTCCGCGAGCATGATCTGCCAGAATCCCTTGAACATATCGAACTTGGCAATGAACTTCACGCCCGAGACGAACTTCAAAATAATCGAGAAGTGCGGCATGGTACCCGCAATTGGCACTGTCTTGTTGTTGATCTTGATGTAGTTGTTCGTCACCCTGAAGTCTCCGCTACTACCGGGCTTCAGCACTGGCACTGCATTAGACACCCACTTACTGAGATTATTTTTTCGCACCAACCCGAACTCAAGCAGCTGAGCGACGTGGACTTCGAGGAATTGAAGCTGGGCAGGAGGATATCTGCGAGGCTTGCAGCGAACAGGCTCTTCTCCCTTCTTCAGCGTGACAACCAGGGGTTCTACCAGTGCTGGCTCATCATGTCCGATCCGTGTCCGATACAGTCTGCTGAACTCCCTGCTGAGCATAATTACATCATCTCGAAAGTCCTTGTACTGGGAGTCCCTTAGCACCTTCTTCACCTCCTCACACATGCGATCCAACTCAAACTCAATCTCTGCATCCACGGTTTCACCCACCTCAGGTTCATCAGGAAAATCATCGTGATTAAGCTCAATACTGGTATTTGCGAGCTGCTCGAACGCGCGCTTCACGTCAATGCCCAGTCCTTTCATCACTTTTCGGCTCAGAAGGAATTGTTTTTCACCTTCCACCACCAGACAGTCGAGCTTGTAGAGATTCACTGGCCCTGCAGAGATTTGTGGTTAGTCGCAGTAGTAAGGGCCGCCCACCTCCGCTTCGCTCCGGTGGGCTTTTTTAAAGTTCAAATGGTATTCATTTCGATTGTGTACATGTAACATTCTCTCAGCTCTTAAGCTGAGAGCACAGGGTGTTCTCTCAGCGAAAAGCTGCGAGCCAGCAACTTTCCGCGGAAGACCATCAGTATAAAACTGGTTAGTAAGTATCCACTCAAAAATGACTTGTATAAAGTATGGGTTTAAAGCGTCCTTAAGTAGGTAGCACCCAATATAAAACCTCGCATTAAAGTAAACACTCAGAGCGACTTGGATAAAGTATTGGCCAGAAGAAGTTTCATTCACTTAAATCTAGTTTCATTCAGCACAACTATAATCTCCGAATTCGGGTACTTTAGTAATTTGTTAATTTTCCCACTAAACGCTACCGCTAAGGAGGAGCACTTTCCTCGCTTTTCTATCATAGGTAAGTTTGCTTGCTTCTCTATAACAACTCTTGTTTCTCTATAAATGCGCGCTTTATCTTTAGCAAGCCGTCCAGCAGATCGTGTACACCGCCACGTAGAGCTGAAAGGCGTGGGTGAGATGGCCCGTCACACCCATCTTATAACTCACACCTTGGTTAGCTGCGAGGTGGGGTCTGGGTCAGCGCTGCCGCGTTGCTATGATTGACTACGGGCAGACGCGGGAGGAAGAATGAGGCACCAATCCGAAGGTTGCGGCTAGTGCACCTACGTTACCCAATCGCGACTACGACAAGCCCAAGCTCGCCACTCCGACGCTCAGGAACTACGTTTTGACGACGCCGTTCGGCTTTGGTTAACAGAAGCAATAACGCAGGGCATGGTAATTGTGGCTATGCTGACGTCAATCTCGCAACAATAAATTGCTGGAATTGATACGCATAGGAGGGGGAACACATTAACCACTAGGTATAATAACAATGATAGTAATTAGTGCCAGTGTTGAATGATTCATTCATGGTCTAAACACCCATACTTATTTTCTGGTGATGTTCATACTTATGCCGATATTCTGACGGAGCTTCGGTGGGGTAGGCTCTCAAGAGCTCACATGGATCTACTAAACACAGAGCATCGCTGAAAGCCTTAGTTACCTTGTGGAGTTCGCAGAGTCTTACTTCTCGAAGTATTATGTTCTCGCCATGCTAGAAATCGAGAAAGTTCGGCTTGGTGAATGTATGGAGGTATTGACACAAGTTGTTCCATTTCTGTGACAGCGTCACTCGGTGGCTTAAAGTTCGCGATATACTCGTATACTCATTGGTAGCATATTCAATTCCTGGACTTGATACGAACCAAAACAAAGGCAACCGCGAATTGTTTCCAGTAATTAGAACGCTAGGAAGTGCAATATCGCTTGAATTAGTATGGTTTCAGCTTACAAAAAGTAAACTATTGGCTTCACATGAACAATGCCATAGCTTCTCCAACACAACAGAATGACTTCGAGGCTCATTCATTAAATTTAATACTAAAAGCCTTAGTTACCTTGTGGAGTTCGCAGAGTCTTATTACATTCTCTCCATGCTAGAAATTGAGAAAGTTCGGCTTGCTGAATGTATGGAGGTATTGCCTCAAGTTCCTGCAAACGTTCCATTTCTTTGACAGCGTCACTCGGTGGCTTGAAGTTCGCGATATACTCGTCCGTCAGCGACTCAGTTAGCGTTAGTTTATCCAGTTCGGTTGTCCGAGATAGCGCCACGTAAAATATTTGTGACGGAACGCCTCCTTTTCTCTCTAATCTCGCTACAGCAATACCATCGTGGCAAGTTTGGCCCTGCAGCTTTTCTGCAGTACACGCAAAAGCAGGAACCAGCGCAAATTGACTGACAGTGATGTTTGCTTGTGATATGTGCCCGAGGTTGGTCAATTTGACTTGAGCTTTGAGGGGAGGGACACCGATCACACCCGGAGGAAATCCGCTCACTAGAATTTCAGTGCAGCTGTGAATGCGAACGAGAATTAGATCCGGCAGCCCAGCCAATATTTTCACTGTCGTTTCTCCAACATGTGACGTAACACAGGAGTTCTTCGCTAGGTGATGGTACAACCCCGACAATTGTTCCTAGTGTACCATTAGCAAGTATATCCGCATCCCGTAGTTGTGGGTGCTTTCGCGTTATCATAACATACATCCCCACGAAGAAATATAGTTTCATCGGAATGCGATCCGTTTGATCGTCTCTGGCTCCAATAATTTTATCGAAAACATGCTGCGAGCGCCGTGCTGGTCGTGCAAGACATTCGTAAAGTGTAGCGTTGGTTTTAGCACACGTCGAGAACGCCATTTCATGATTTACTGCAGCTCGTAGCTCATTTGACGCGACGATTAAAGGGCGATGGTACGTCGTTGGGGTGTGATCGTCTTGGGAATGATTGGCCAAAGCTCGGACTCTTGTGTTTAGTAGATCCATGTGAGCTCTTGAGAGCCTACCCCACCGAACCTCTGTCAGAATTTCGGCATAAGTCGGATCCGCCTGTGCTCGCATGTTCTCAATCAGGAAAATAACAAAGTTAATAGCCAAGTAAACTTCATACCCTGCGTGCTTTGCCGGCGAATCAGTGTCACGCGGTACTGTGAAGCCTGTTAAAATGAGCAGTATTAGTTTTGATGATATAATTGACGTTCAGCGATATAACGTACAGGGGCTGCCGCGAACAGGTGGCAGCTGAAGACAGTCACCTCCGAGCATAAGGTGCTTCCCGCCCATAACTTTTTCCGGCGATCGCGACATTGAACGACTTGCCAGATCCGTGTTACCCAGTAGACCTTCATCCGTCATCGAAACCTCGTCAATTATTACCAGCTTTACCTGCTGATACCGTGTCTTCATTTCAAGATTGGCTGGTGTACTTGATTGCCGTCCACTGAGAGTCAAATTTCGAGAGCTATGCATGGTTTTTCCGCGGATATTTATCGCAGCAACCCCGGTAAATGCCATGGTTTCTACCGTTCCAGCACGTCCCCACCGCTTAGCAAATTTCAGAAGCGCGTGAATAACTCGCGACTTACCCGTCCCTGCTTCTCCACCCAGATACATAACTACTTGCGGTTTGAGAGCGTAAGGTTCAGCTGTAAAATCGCTGGGGAAAATAGGATCTTGGAGCTCGTCATCTATATCACGTAGATATTCGAATAGGAGGTGCCTCGCAGCAACCTCAAATGCTACATGCTGCCAAAAGTTCAACTTGTATGCTTGCGACAAAACCGCAATCTTGGCAAGCATGGGTAGGTCATCAATCTCGAAAGCATCCGATTCGAGAGGAGGAACCCACGGGACCGGCTTGAAGCACTCTTCTAGCTGACTTAACCGCGTTCGTGCCTCAGTAAAAGTTGCGATGAAATAGTTGTAAAAGATGAGGGTTGGCCACGCGAACTCGTAACAACATTTTGCAGGTAGCTTGCAATGTCAGTATCAATATCCAGCGTCATGATCTTGTCATGATCTTGTGGGTAACTAGCACTCACGCTTTCAACAACACCCCGAAGATAGGGCGTCGCATCCAGCACTGCAGTCGCAGTTTCGAGCCATTGTTCCGTTGCACCATCATATTCAAAGTCGGCCTCGAGTCCGCCCTCAGAGCCAGCCTCCGATGCTTCACTTCCATTGTCATTAATGCGTTCCCATGGCCTGGTGGCGGATGGATGCGTCCGAAGCAATTCCGATTCCTGTGACTCACTATAACTTTGATCTCTCTCCTCAGCTCTGAACATGTCAGACACTTTCGCCTCAAAATCGGACATCTGCAATATAGAGTCTCTATCACTGGATCGCTGGAATGCAAAGTAAGCGTCACTCGGTGTTTGTTCAACTTGCAGCAATGTATCTTCGCGATGAGGCTTGAACAAAATCAGCACTAAATGATAGTAAAATCTTCGCTCTTCATCAGAAATCGTTTCAGACTCGATGTCAGGCAGTTGCTTCCCTGACAACACAAAAATCTTTCGGGAAACATTTCGCTCAAACTGTATACAGTCAGGTTTGGCACGTTTAACAGTGAACCATTCACAAAGCGTTATGAAATTGACCGCCTCGAGCTCGTCTTGCCGTCTCCAATGCTGCCGTAATAACTTTTTTGCTGAAGAAATTCGCGGAGAAGAATTCGAATCTGGGTCATGCGGACGAGAGACTGAAACTTCCTCCGTGTCATCATGCGTGTAGATAACTTTCCCTAGGTTGACGTGAGCTGCATCGTGAGAGAACCAAAACGGAGATGCCCGACGTATGTGAAGTGCGGCCATCGGAGCTGCAACTTCCTGTCCATTTGTAAGTGTATAAAGCATCGACGAAAGTGTTCGATATCCGTGGTGCTCTGTTGGGGTTTCAGCCGGTAATTGGTTTGCCTTCTTAGCCCCTTGGTTGAACGCAGCAAGCGAAAACCGCATCCTAACCATCTACTACAAGTTGGCAGTAGTGTAAGGCAAAGCCGAGAGTCCCGTAAATACGAAAAATATTTTTTTCAAAAATTTGTTTTCGAGGATTAGTACAGACCAATGTGGATTTAGTCCACAGCAAACATCTAAGTTCCATACTCCATGGGCTCGCTACGAATAGCAGCGGCGACAGACCTTGCGTCCGCTTACAGTACAGGTTGTAGTTGGTCTCGTCATAATACACGATAAAAACACCGTTCCGCTCATGCTTCAGCAACTCTTCACCAAACACCCTCCTCTTCTCGATATTTACAGCATTATTGCAGGTCTCGGGCTCTACGCGAACCTATCACAGGGAACATACTTAGTACAGTAGATGGTAAAAGTGATAGCATAATAACTTGAAGGCGTACCTGCTTAACAGTGTAAAGCTTATCGCAAAGCTTCTTACTGATCAACGAAGTGCTGATGTGCACCCTGAAGTCGAACGCAAGCATTTCCTGCATCTGCACGAGTGTGTACTGGCAGTTGTCTTCCAGGTAGCCCACGAGAGCTTCCTCCATTTCTGGAGTACACTTCGTGCACGCCGCCCGCGCGCCG